>NC_059215.1:39174742-39539742 GCF_020615455.1 Coregonus clupeaformis | reverse complement strand
CATATACTGTACAACCTTTCACTGAGCAAGGTTGAGAAAAACATCAAAATGTACCCTCCTGAATGACATTTCATTTGTACCCTTCTGAATGACATTGTCACAAGAGGGCGAGTCAGTCAGTCATTATTTATCTCTGTGTAGCACAAACCCACCCAGGCAATGCCAGCAGTACAGTAGTAGTACAGTAGCAGTACAGTAGTAGTACAGTAGCAGTACAGTAGCAGTACAGTAGTAGTACAGTAGCAGTACAGTAGCAGTACAGTAGTAGTACAGTAGCAGTACAGTAGCAGTACAGTAGTAGTACAGTAGCAGTACAGTAGTAGTACAGTAGTAGACAGTAGCAGTACAGTAGTAGTACAGTAGTAGTACAGTAGCAGTACAGTAGTAGTACAGTAGCAGTACAGTAGCAGTACAGTAGTAGTACAGTAGCAGTACAGTAGCAGTACAGTAGAAGTACAGTAGTAGTACAGTAGCAGTACAGTAGTAGTACAGTAGTAGTACAGTAGCAGTACAGTAGCAGTACAGTAGTAGTACAGTAGCAGTACAGTAGCAGTACAGTAGTAGTACAGTAGAAACACAGTAGTAGTACAGTAGCAGTACAGTAGTAGTACAGTAGAAACACAGTAGTAGTACAGTAGTAGTACAGTAGCAGTACAGTAGTAGTACAGTAGCAGTACAGTAGAAGTACAGTAGTAGTACAGTAGCAACACAGTAGTAGTACAGTAGCAGTACAGTAGCAGTACAGTAGTAGTACAGTAGCAGTACAGTAGCAGTACAGTAGTAGTACAGTAGAAACACAGTAGTAGTACAGTAGCAGTACAGTAGTAGTACAGTACTGCTGCTCTCTTTTCATAGCTCAAAAGAAGACTTTGAACTACAGCATTAGAGATTGAGCTCAAAGGAAAGCATTTTCATAGTCCTATCGCAACGCCAGCTTGAGCTGGGAGTTCAGTCTACTGTATATTCTGATTGAGGTAGGAATTCCACAGTGGCATTTTCCCATCCACTCCATGAGCTGCATGCTGCACATCAACACTCACTCAGCTCTGTGTTGTGGTCCTATGGGAGCAGAAGAACAACATCAATGCAGAGGTAGAAAACAATCACAAGCAAGCAGACTAATTCCAACAGACAAATTGGTAGATATAGGACACTAGGTAGCAATGCCACTAGCAATGCATACAGAAAAAGTTAACATACTCACAGCCAAGGGAGGAGATATCTGGCAGTGTTGGACAGCGTGGTGCACTGAGGGGAAGAGGCAGGACCTGGGCAGAGTGTTTGGGATGAAGCCCTGGGCCTGCAGCTGACTCACCAGCCTGTCTACAGTACACAGGTAACACACAAGCACATTACCCTACAATCTGAAACTGACATGCACATTACCCTACAATCTGAAACTGAGATGCACATTACCCTACAATCTGAAACTGATTTCTAAAGCAACTGTAGCTGCCATTACGTCTTACACCAAAAACAGTACTATCAATGTCCTGAGAGGTATAAGAATTGTGCAGAATTTTACAATATGAAATATATATATATATATATATATATATATATATATATATATATATCAGTGGGGGAAAAAAGTATTTAGTCAGCCACCAATTGTGCAAGTTCTCCCACTTAAAAAGATGAGAGAAGCCTGTAATTTTCATCATAGGTACACGTCAACTATGACAGACAAAATGAGATTTTTTTTCTCCAGAAAATCACATTGTAGGATTTTTAATGAATTTATTTGCAAATTATGGTGGAAAATAAGTATTTGGTCAATAACAAAAGTTTCTCAATACTTTGTTATATACCCTTTGTTGGCAATGACACAGGTCAAACGTTTTCTGTAAGTCTTCACAAGGTTTTCACACACTATTGCTGGTATTTTGGCCCATTCCTCTAGAGCAGTGATGTTTTGGGGCTGTCGCTGGGCAACATGGACTTTCAACTCCCTCCAAAGATTTTCTATGGGGTTGAGATCTGGAGACTGGCTAGGCCACTCCAGGACCTTGAAATGCTTCTTACGAAGCCACTCCTTCGTTGCCCGGGCGGTGTGTTTGGGATCATTGTCATGCTGAAAGACCCAGCCACGTTTCATCTTCAATGCCATTGCTGATGGAAGGAGGTTTTCACTCAAAATCTCACGATACATGGCCCCATTCATTCTTTCCTTTACACGGATCAGTCGTCCTGGTCCCTTTGCAGAAAAACAGCCCCAAAGCATGATGTTTCCACCCCCATGCTTCACAGTAGGTATGGTGTTCTTTGGATGCAACTCAGCATTCTTTGTCCTCCAAACACGACGAGTTGAGTTTTTACCAAAAAGTTCTATTTTGGTTTCATCTCACCATATGACATTCTCCCAATCCTCTTCTGGATCATCCAAATGCACTCTAGCAAACTTCAGACGGGCCTGGACATGTACTGGCTTAAACAGGGGGACACGTCTGGCACTGCAGGATTTGAGTCCCTGGCGGCGTAGTGTGTTACTGATGGTAGGCTTTGTTACTTTGGTCCCAGCTCTCTGCAGGTCATTCACTAGGTCCCCCCGTGTGGTTCTGGGATTTTTGCTCACCGTTCTTGTGATCATTTTGACCCCACGGGGTGAGATCTTGCGTGGAGCTCCAGATCGAGGGAGATTATCAGTGGTCTTGTATGTCTTCCGTTTCCTAATAATTGCTCCCACAGTTGATTTCTTCAAACCAAGCTGCTTACCTATTGCAGATTCAGTCTTCCCAGCCTGGTGCAGGTCTACAATTTTGTTTCTGGTGTCCTTTGACAGCTCTTTGGTCTTGGCCATAGTGGAGTTTGGAGTGTGACTGTTTGAGGTTGTGGACAGGTGTCTTTTATACTGATAACAAGTTCAAACAGGTGCCATTAATACAGGTAACGAGTGGAGGACAGAGGAGCCTCTTAAAGAAGAAGTTACAGGTCTGTGAGAGCCAGAAATCTTGCTTGTTTGTAGGTGACCAAATACTTATTTTCCACCATAATTTGCAAATAAATTCATTACAAATCCTACAATGTGATTTTCTGGATTTTTTTTCCTCAATTTGTCTGTCATAGTTGACGTGTACCTATGATGAAAATTACAGGCCTCTCTCATCTTTTTAAGTGGGAGAACATGCACAATTGGTGGCTGACTAAATACTTTTTTCCCCCACTGTATATATATATATATATATGTTACAGTACATCAATCACTGTTTTGAGGGTAGACCAGGGAGTTTTATAAGTAAGTGAGGTTGTTATGGCAGTAACAGGTTGTTTGAGGGGAATTTACCTTGGCAAGCAGCCAGAAACACATTGACCCCCTGCTCCTCCAATTCCTCCACAAGCTGCCACAATGGAAAAACACAGTGTGTTACACAGCACAGTATGGAATATCCCTTGTTCCCTTTCCCTATCTCACGCTCTCTGTTATTCGTTTCAGGAAATGACTGTTTGGGCTCACCTTACATAGTGCTTTGATTGACACAGAGTCCATGAAGATGACTGAGCTAAACTCTAGCACCATACTGCGCCTTGCTCCTGACATTTGAGGTAAGGGCTGGATCTCAATGAGGGCTGCATTCTCCAGTTGAACACGCTGCACCGACTGTATTCACAAAAACACACACTTGCTAATGTTCATAGACTTTCACATTGCATGAATTACAGCTGTCAACCTACAGTATGTACGTGAAGGAATGCACAACTGTGCAGAAACAAACAGTGGAATGTGGTGGTTCTGGGTTGAGTTGTAGTTTATGTTATATTGTCTGGGTTGAGTTGTAGTTTATGTTATATTGTCTGGGTTGAGTTGTAGTTTATGTTATATTGTCTCTGTTAAGTTGTAGTTTATGTCTCGTAGCATGTAGCCTACCTACCTTTCTGAGAGAGCTGAAGAACAGCTCAGCATTTGCAAAGTACAGAGGGTTGGAGCAAGAGAATACAGTTACTCCAGGAATCGGCCTGGCCTGTAAAACACAGAGCAGGCCAGGGTGTTGTTCATCAGCAGCACAGCTGGGACTGGTTAGTTAGTTCAGGTGAAAAGGTGGCTATCATAGAGGTTACCTCAGCATAGAGATGTAGGTCCCTGTAGCAGTCAGTCCCAGGAATATGACCCAGCATTGCACTGTGGGAGCTGAGAGAGAGAGATAGATAGAGAGAGAGAGAGAGTGAAAGAGAGAGAGAGACATAAACAGACAGAGCGAGTAATGAGTCAATACAAAAGAAAGAATGAGAAAGAAAAGACATGAACAATTACCATAGGTGTTGTGCGAATCCCATAACATGCACCCAACCTAACGCATGAACGACACACTCACAGTTGAGTCCTGTAGATGACAGTGATCAGAGAGAGGGCCAGAGCAGCAGCCAGGCCCAGATCCAGGTTGAAAAGCAGGGTGGATATCAGGGTGGCCAACCACACCAGCTGTAGGGAGAGAGGGGAGAGAGACATAGGAAAGTCCCTGGATTAGAGGCCTTTATGGGGTGATCAGTGATGGCATATGGGATGGATGATGGATGTTATATGGAGGTTGTTGTTGAATAATACCAGGTCCAAGCGGTCAGATGCCCAGAGCACTGGGACTTCCCGAAACTGACCCAGAATCCCTTGCAGATTTACCACAATGACCACTGCTAACACTGCCTGTAACAGACACACATAGAGACAGAGCAACACCTATAAACACTTACAAACACAAAGGCAGGGAATGATACAGAAGCATATGGACACAAAAACAAACAAATGAACGCAAACACAGACAAAACATCTGATTTCAGTGTTAGAGAAGGGATTGTAGAAGGTGTTATAAATGACTTGAGTACTATTGGCAGCTGCTCAAAGAGATGTCCAATCTTCAGCAAGATGGTGAGCATCATCAGAGCAGAGAGAAGCCCAGCCGCCTGTGGAGAGAGGGAGCGAGGGGGAGAGATTAGAAAAGCGAGAGCGAAACAGAGGGAGATACATATAAGAGAGGGAAGATGTGAGATTAAGTCTTTACCTGTGCCGGAGTTTGGTCTAGCACACAGACAACTATGGACTACATATTCCCCAAAGGAGACCAGAGTTCAATTCCAGAGCCAGACTTTAAATTCTGTGTCCCTCTCACATGTAATACTACAGTATGTATCCCTCTCATTTCAATACTATAGTGTGTCTATCACAAAAAACAATTCCATTCACCTGATGTGTATATGCGGAAATCTCTCCACCATTTCCTGGTTGCTAAAATTCTAATACTTTGCCTAATTTCAGTTTATGTGACAAAACAAGCAAGTATAGTGTAGAGAATCATTGTAACATCTAAACTGCTGTGAAATATATTTTCCATAACCAAAACACTTTGTAATTTCAGCTGTTTGAAGCTGGTGTACGAAATCAAAAGTAAAAGATGCAAAAAACTAAACATAAAAACGGGAAGCATAGAAATAGCGCATTGCTTTCAATGAGAATGACATACACTATATAAACAAAAGTTTGTGGACACCTCTTCTAATTAGTGGATTTGGCTATTTCAGCCACACCCGTTGCTGACATGTGTATAAAATCGAGCACACCGCCATGCAATCTCCATAGACAAACATTGGCAGTAGAATGGCTTTACTGAAGAGCTCAGTGACTTTCAACGTGGCACCGTCATAGGATGCCACCTTTCCAACAAGTCAGTTCGTCAAATTTCTGTTCTGCTAGAGCTGCCCCGGTCAACTGTAAGGGCTTTTATTGTGAAGAGGAAATGTCTAGGGGCAACAAAGGCTCAGCCGCGAAGTGGTAGGTCACACAAGCCCAAAATCACCATGCGCAATGCCAAGCGTCGGCTGGAGTGGTGTAAAGCTCGCTACCATTGGACTCTGGAGCAGTGGAAAAGCGTTCTCTGGAGTGATGAATCCCGCTTCACCATCTGGCAGTCCGACGGATGATTCTGGGTTTGGCGGATGCCAGGAAAACGCTACCTGCCCAAATGCATAGTGCCAACTGTAAAGTTTGGTGGAGGAGGAATAATGGTCTGGGGCTGTTTTTCATGGTTTGGGGTAGGCCCCTTATTTCCAGTGAAGATAAATGTTATGGCTACAGCATACAATGACATTCTAGATTATTCTGTGCTTCCAACTTTGTGGCAACAGTTTGGGGAAGGCCTTTTCCTGTTTCAGCATGACAATGCCCCAGTGCACGAAGCGAGGTCCATACAAAAATGCTTTGTCGAGATCGGTGTGGAAGAACTTGACTGGCCTGCACAGAGCCCTGACCTCAACCCCATCAAAAACCTTTGGGATGAATTGGAACGCCGACTGCGAGCCAGGCCTAATCGCCCAACATCAGTGCCCAACCTCACTAATGCTCTTGTGGCTGAATGGAAGCAAGTCCCCACAGCAATGTTCCAACATCTAGTGGAAAGCCTACCCAGAAGAGTGGAGGCTGTTACAGCAGCAAAGGGGGGGACCAATTCCATATTAAGGCCCACGATTTTGGAATGAGATGTTCAACGAGCAGGTGTCCACATACGTTTGGTCATGTAGTGTATCTATAACTCACATTTCTATGTGAAATTTGTTGGGTCGCCCAAAAAGTTACATATTGCAGCTTTAAAGCTGAAACCCCAGTGCATTTGTTATTATTTTTGTTTTGTTGAGGAAATGGAGGAGAGGAGCGTCCGCCAGCGCGGTAGAAAGAAAAATCGCAGTACATCTGGTGTTCTATCGCACATGCAATGTCAGAGGGAAAAAAAATGTTCATTGTTTGAAGTAACTTCTTTGTTATTGTAATATACCAAAAAGACGTGGCAGTTTCACTGCTAGGAATTCCAGCTATAAAAAATAAAACGCTACCTGAGTTTTCACCCCAACACTCTCTTGGACCGTACTGCGTGACAAAGAGCAGCTGACGGCGAAACACTGGAACATCCCTCCAATTGTGTTGCAGAGGCCTATCGCCAACAGGTCCTACAGCAGGGAGAGACCAATTATAGCAGTGAAATAGCGGGAGAGAGAAACTGGTCCTCCAAACAGTGGTGTGAGGATAATGAGTTCATTATGAGACAATTTCAGAGCTCATTTCTCTGTTACCTGGTTGCTGTCCATGGCGTAACCATGTTTGTGGGCAAATATTCTGCCCATGGAGGAGGTAAAGCCAAAGCCCACCACAGCCAGGGACAGAGCCGGACCAAACAGCTCCTTGACCTGGGCTAGAGAGGGGAGGGCTGGGGAGGACAGGCTGAAGCCACAGAGAGATAGAGGGGACATACTGGTAGTTTCATCATATTTTTGTATCCATCTCATGTAGCCTGTGAACATAACACTGTAATAATAAGGTTTTATGTCACAAGTAAATTCATTTTCAGTCTTGTTTTCTCTACATGGCACAAACAGATGAAGAGAGACAGTAGGACTGACCCAGTGGGTATGTGTCCTACAACCTGGACACTATGTTGTCCTGACAACTCCAACTGCACTGACAGGAAGGTGGCCAGCATTATCTGAGGATAAAATGAAGAGGACAGAAATACCTTTATGCAATTCTGACTCAACTCTGACTGTGTGTGTGTGTGTGTGTGTGTGTGTGTGTATATGTGTGTCTCACCAGCACCAGCTCCCATGGAATGGGCATGGGTAGCTTGGTCTTGAAGAGTCTATTCAGCATCTTGCCTCCCACCAGGATCCCCATGGAGACGGCGGAGACGACCAGCGTCCCAGGCGTTGCGTTAGTCACTCTAGACAGCACATCAACCAGCGTCTGACACACACCGGGGTACAGGAATGAAGACAGGGACACACACACACACTTTCTCGCACTCTCTCTGTCTCCTATACATGCACACAGACACATACACGCACATACACACACACACACACACACACTCACAAACAAAGCTCACCCAGCCTACAGCC
Organism: Coregonus clupeaformis; assembly: GCF_020615455.1. Classification (NCBI taxonomy): domain Eukaryota; kingdom Metazoa; phylum Chordata; class Actinopteri; order Salmoniformes; family Salmonidae; genus Coregonus; species Coregonus clupeaformis. The sequence continues at coordinate 39,531,870 of NC_059215.1, read as the reverse complement.
AGGAAACCGCTGTGTCTGTCGGATGAGATGCCAACGAGTAGAGGCAGCTGGTGGATGGTGATATGGAGGGCTGCTGCCGTGGTATAGCCGCTCACCAGGGGCTGAGACAGCCAGTGACACACATCCCCTCCTCTCAACAAGAACAACACTATCTGTAGATGGGGATAAGTAACATATATAGCCTGTCATCCTAAGACGTGTGTGTGTGTGTGTGTGTGTGTGTGTGTGTTCACCTGTATAAGGCCACAAAGGAAGGTAAGTTGTACTGCCACACACACTCTGGCCATCTCTCTGTCGCCGTCCTGCTCCTCAACACTGTTGCTAAGCAACTCCACGCTACCCGTCACAGTGCCAATCATGATAGAAAGAATGCCGAAAGTACCTGTGTGTCAGTAATGCATAGAAACATACAGATATTATACTCAAAGTACCTGTGTGTCAGTCATGCATAGAAACATACAGATATTATATTCAAAGCCTTGCACTCTTTTCTCGCTCAGGTTAACTGAACTCTACCAACATTTCACTCTTTCAGCACTAGCTGAAAGAAAACTAATGCCAATGAGGGAAGTTGAATATGCACACCACTTCAGGTGATGAGAGTGACGTAGAGGTCAGTGCTAACACTCACCCACTGAGATGTGTCTGGATGTCCCAAAGATGAAGTAGATGACCAATGGATAGAAAGAGGTGTAGAGACCAAACACAGGAGGCACCCCAGCCAGCAACGCATTAGACATGCCTTTGTGGGAGAGAGAGATTGATAGAGAGAGGGGGAGGGAAAGAGAAAGAGAGAAACACAGACAGTGAAATGACAGTTCCAAATTAAGCATCTGGGCTAAAGCAGACATGGGAAGTTGGTATACCATGTGCATATCAATCTCATTCATATCAGTAGCTCAAGGTAGTCAGTGGTACCTCCAGGTAGGTGCATGATGCCCACACTGATGCCCGAAATCAGGTCTCCGATGGCGTTTTCTCTGAGGGAGTAGCGAGGCAGCCAGGCGAGGACAGGAACCAATGACAACATACAGCTCTTCAGCCTGGGACCAGAACACCTGGGAGAGGAGACACACCATAGTTGGGGTTAAATCGTAGACATAAAGGGTTAATTCCTCTCTGTTGAAGTGGGCACACATGAATATGTAGGCCAAATAAAAAATTTGTTAATGTAAAAGGAAATGTAATATATAAAAGAAACACCAATAATGTGATACTGTCCCTCATAATAATATACAGTATGTCCCTCATGACACCCAAGACTACTGGGGGTAGGGTTAACATTCACGGCACAATGAATATATAGAGCATGAATACAGCGCTGGGGCAAACAAGGCTCCACTGTCACTCACCAGCATTCTGCCTTCACCCTCTCCCAAACCGACCGGGACGTCTTTCCCAACCGCTGACCCAGTATATCCAACTGTGCTTCGTCCAGCATGGCTGTGTGATCAGGTAGGACAGGCTGGAGAGGATTAAGAATAATACTGTCCATCTTGAAGTCAAGGGCACAGCGCAGGAACACTCTCCAGCACTGCTATATAAGGACGGTCAGCATTCACTGACTGCTGCCAGTTTTCCATTTGCTAATTTCTCTCTATTTTGTGTATGAATAGTTCAGTGAACCAGTTTAGATATAATTAGAGTGAATGTGCAAAATAATAGCATAGTAATTAAATAGAAAAATAGCCAAACAATGTGTGTGTGTGGGAGAGTAAATACTAGGTGAAGATAAAACCTGTACAAAACCATATCCAGAGAATGAGCAGGCTGGTGTCATGTGAGTGTGTTTACCGTACACCACGTGTGCCGGGGAGGGTGGAGTGAAGCCTTGAACTGTACTCAGAGCAGCGGGAAATCCCTTCCCCTCCCCTCAACTATTAAATGCTGCTGAACACCTCTTTTATAATGGCTCGCATTCAGACAGAATGGCACCCTAAGTAGTGCACTATATAGGGAATAGGGTGCCATTTGGGATGTAACCAAAGAGCCATGGCTTAAAAGTAGGGCCTTTCCCAGGAAGGAGAACCCAAACGAACTCCTTGATCTCCTGGCCCATCTACAGTTGATTAAACACCACACTGTCATGTTCACAGGAGGACTTCAGCTATCTAACAAACTCATTTATTTCTAGTATAATGGTTGGTGGATTACAAGGCATCAGCCTCTACTAGACTGAACCAATCCCTCAAAGCCAACACCAGTGTGGAGACCTGAGGAAAACATTCCACACACATATGAAATCAGGGAAACACAAAACTACTCGAATACTCAAATATGTTATGAGATATTTGAGAGGAACCAAATGTTGTATTTATAGCAGAACTAATAAATGGAACCGGTAATAAATACTGATTAGAGTAGAAATGCCCCTGATTACATTCATATCATGAATTATTACTTAATACTTCCACAAGATCTTATCTACAGTGGGACCTGGATCTTTTTCGGGCCGTTCCAAGAACTTGATATGCGGAGGAAATGAAACACTGTGAGTCACATGTGTAAGGGAAGTCTGGTTATTTATCGGATGCCTCTCTTTATAATAAAATAAACTCAGCTCCAAATTGAATAACATTATCAGTGGGAGAATGGAAAAGAGAACTAGATTCAGTTGTATTCAGAATCTGTTGTTCCAATGTGCTTTAGAATGACAAAAGGAGTGCAAAGCCATGGAGAACGGAATATGTCATGTCTCACGGACGTGATAAAAATGGATCAAATTGACTTCCCTTCAAGCCAATCAGAATCGAGTAGTCAACAATGCCAATGTATAACTTTCAATCAGCATGATAAAGGTAGACATAAGTTTAACATCATATGATTTAACTTGTATTTCAACTCTTATGGCACAAAGTAGTAGAGTTGGTACAGTATTATAATTATACCTACTGTACCAACAACTCACATGTTCAGGGGGCAGGTTTTCAAAAACAGAGAGCAAAATCATCCTCTATTAAAAGTCTGATCCCCTGACATTTGTTTAAAATATTGCAGCGGTTTCTCTGGAACTTGAGACAACGATGACAATAACATTTTGATGGGAAAGAAATGTTGTGAATCCCTGGCCCCTAGCCTGATGCCACCATGATGTGTCTGCCCATGGACTCATAGAGACCACAGGGTTATAAGACTGTCATCCTGAGGACAAGGTCCAAATGAACAACATCAACGCCTCTTCCTATCAGTCTCACCGTCCACTGATATCAGATACCCACATATGTCAGTTAGCAAGGGTGGGCATGTCTGTGTGTGTGTGTGTGTCTGTGGATTAGGTTTTAGGTGTGAGTATGAGTGTGCACGTCTCTGTGTAGGTGAGCTCAGGTATCTCTAACAGTGAGTGAGGACAGGTGTGTTTGATTATTTGTAGGTGTGGGTTAATTCTTCTGCTGTGCTGACATGCATAAAGGTCTTTGGATAAATTATCTTAGTTCTCAAACCAGCCTTCCATTATAACCATTTGCCACATCACACTGTAGAACATAAATCAAATCAAATCAAATTGTATTTGTCACATACACGTGTTTAGCAGATGTTATAGCGGGTGTAGCGAAATGCTTGTGCTTCTAGCTCCGACAGTGCAGTAATATCTAACAATTTCACAATATATACCCAATACACACAAAAAAGTAAGGAATGGGATTTAAGAATATATACATATATGGACAAGCAATGACAGAGCGGCATGGACTAAGATACAGAAGAATATTATAGAATAGAATGCAGTATATACATATGAGATGAGTAGCGCAAGATATGTAAACATTATTAAAATTAGTGTTCCATTTCTTAAAGTGGCCAGTGATTTCAATAAGCAGCAGCAGCCTCTAATGTGCTAGTGATGGCTATTTAACAGTCTGATGGCCTTGACATAGAAGCTGTTTTTCATTCTCTCGGTCCCAGCTTTGATGCACCTGTACTGACCTCGCCTTCTGGATGATAGCGGGGTGAACAGACAGTGGCTCGGGTGGTTGATGTCCTTCATGATCTTTTTGGTCTTCCTGTGACATTGGGTGCTGTATGTGTCTTGGAGGGTAGTTTTCCCCCGGTAATGCGTTCGACAGACCGCACCACCCTCTGGAGAGCCCTGCAGTTGTGGGCGGTGCAGTTGCCGTACCAGGCGGTGATACAGCCCGACAGGATGCTCTCATTTTTGCATTTGTAAAAGTTTGTGAGAGTTTTAGGTGATAAGACACATTTATTCAGCCTCCTGAGGTTGAAGAGGCTCTGTTGCGCCTTCTTCACCAATCTGTCTGCGTGGGTGGACCATTTCAGTTTGTCAGTGGTGTGTACGCCAAGGAACTTGAAGCTTTCCACCTTCTCCACTGCGGTCCCGTCGATATGGATAGGGGGTGCACCCTCTGCTGTTTCCTGAAGTCCACGATCATCTCCTTCGTTTTGTTGATGTTGAGTGAGAGGTTATTTTCCTGGCACCACACTCCCAGAGCCCTCACCTCCTCCCTGTATGCGGTCTCGTCATTGTTGGTAATCAAGCCTACTACTGTTGTGTCGTCTGCAAACTTGATGATTGAGTAGAAGGCGTGCTTGGCCACACAGTCATGGGTGAACAGGGAGTACAGGAGGGGGCTGAGCACGCACCCTTGTGGGGCCCCAGTGTTGAGGATCAGCGAAGTGGAGATGTTGTTTCCTACCTTCACCACCTGGGGGCAGCCCGTCAGGAAGTCCAGGACCCAGTTGCACAGGGCGGGGTTTAGACCCAGGGCCTCGAGCTTAATGATGAGCTTGGAGGGTACTATGGTGTTGAATGCTGAGCTATAGTCAATGAACAGCATTCTTACATAGGTATTCCTCTTGTCCAGATGGGATAGGGCAGTGTGCAGTGTGATGGCAATTTTATGGATCTGTGGATCTATTGGGGTGGTAAGCAAATTGAAGTGGGTCTAGGGTGACAGGTAAGGTAGAGGTAATATGATCCTTGACTAGTCTCTCAAAGCACTTCATGATGACAGAGGTGAGTGCTACGGTGCGATAGTCATTTAGTTCAGTTACCTTTGCTTTCTTGGGTACAGGAACAATGGTGGCCCTCTTGAAGCATGTGGGAACAGCAGACTGGGAAAGGGAGAGATTGAATATGTCCATGAACACACCAGCCAGCCAGAGGACGCGGCCTTGCGGGGGTTAACATGCTTAAATGTCTTAATCACGTCGGCCATGGAGAAGGAGAGGCCACAGTCCTTGGTAGTGGGCCTCGTCAGTGGCACTGTCTTATCCTCAAAGCGGGCGAAGAAGGTGTTTAGCTTGTCTGGAAGTGAGACGTCGGTGTCGGCGACGTGGCTGGTTTTCTTTTTGTAGTCCGTGATTGTCTGTAGACCCTGCCACATACGTCTCGTGTCTGAGCCGTTGAATTGCAACTCCACTTTGTCTCTATACTGATGTTTTGCCAGTTTAATTGCCTTGCGGAGTGAGTAGCTACACTGTTTGTATTCTGCCATATTCCCAGTCACCTTGCCATGGTTGAATTTCTGGTTCGCGCTTTCAGATTTGCGCGAATGCTGCCGTCTATCAACGGTTTCTGTTTAGGGTAGGTTTTAATAGTCACAGTGGGCACAACATCACCTATACACTTCCTGATAAACTCAGTCACTGTTTCAGTGTATATGTCTAAATTATTTTCGGAAGCTACCCGGAACATATCCCAGTCCGCGTGATCAAAACAATCTTGAAGCGTGGATTCCGATTGGTCAGACCAGCGTTGAATAGCACAGGTACTTCCTTTTTGAGTTTCTGCCTATAGGAAGGGGGATGCAAAAAGGAGTCGTAGTCAGATTTGCCGAAAGGAGGGCGGGGGAGGGCCTTATAACCATCCCGGAAGTTTGAATAGCAATGGTCGAGGATTTTAGCAGCGCAAGTACAACAGTCGATATGTTGATAGAGCTTCGGCAGCCTAGTCCTCAAATTTGCTTTGTTAAAATCCCCGGCTAAACTAAATGCAGCTTCAGGATATGTGGTTTCCAGTTTGCATAAGGTCCAGTGAAGTTCTTTGAGGGCCGTCGTGGTATCGGCTTGAGGGGGGATATACACAGCCGTGACTATAACAGAAGATAATTCTCTTGGGAGATAATACGGTCGGCATTTGATTGTGAGATATTCTAGGTCGGGTGAACAGAAGGACTCGAGTTCCTCTATGTTACTACAATTACACCATGAGTCGTTAATCATGAAACACACACCTCCGCCCTTCTGGTTTCCGGATAGATATTTATTCCTGTCTGCGCGATGAACTGAGAACCCATCTGGCTGGACCGATTCCGACAGAATATCCCAAGAGAGCCATGTTTCCGTGAAACAGAGTATGTTACAGGCCTTGATGTCTCTCTGGAAAGAAATCCTTGCCCGTAGTTCGTCGACTTTGTTAACCAAAGATTGAACATTAGCAAGTAGAATACTTGGAAGCGGTGGGTGGTGTGCGTGCCTCCTAAGTCGGACCAGCAGGCCGCTCCGAGTGCCTCTCCTCCACCAGCGATGTTTTGGGTCAGCCGTTGGAATCAGTTCAGTTGCCCTAGGGAGAGCAAACAAAGGATCTGCTTCGGGAAAGTCGTATTCCTGGTCGGAATGCTGGTGAGTTACCGCCGCTCTGATATCCAATAGTTTTTCCCGGCTGTATGTAATGATGCAAAACACTTTCTGGGCTAATAATGTCAAAAATAATACATAAAAAAACAAAATACTGCAAAGTTTCCTAAGAGCTAGTCGCGAGGCCATCATCTTCGTCGGCACCACACACTAAGTGACATAGTGACTAAAACAAATTATTCTGAGACAAATAGAGACTTTTTAAAATGTTTTACCCAGTCTCAGGAGATAATTCTTGCCAACCTTACATTATAAACATTGACACATTATATCAAACATTAACTTTCTTTATATCATTTAAAGTGTTATGATGACTAAATGAAATGCTATAATCTTATGATTTTGAGAGAGAAATACAGGTCTTTATATTACCATGTCTTGGGAGAGAATGATTGCCAACCTGCAATGGAACCATTTGCCACGTTATAGCTAATGTATCAAACATGAATTTAGATAGACTATGGTTAGCATACCAGACTACATAAAACTCTACCATCAAATAATTCTGAGTTTTATTTGTTTCAGCATGTCTGGGGGGAAAATTTACTTTTTTTATCTGTGATTTTTTGTTGATATGTTTTAATCTAATAAATTACCTTATTTAATCCTTAATATACTGTCTCAAAGCCCCACCCCCAGATCCAGACAGCCAATAACAAAACATTCTTAACACACGTCACACACACACAAATGTTTAGTACTGTAATCACTGGGCACTATAACATACAAACATTGAGAATAAATGTGCTTTAAAAGCAGTATCCCTGGACAGAGTTTATCAGAAATGGTTCAGATGATCTGCACATGACCATGGTCCTGGTGTGGTCCTTGGTGTACCATCAAGGTGGTCAGTGCTGGACAGTTGTCCCGTATTTCAGAAGGACAGTACCTGACCACCGGTGCAAGTGCTTGACCTTGGTGAGGTTGTGATGCAACCAGAACTGGACCATTGTCCTGGTGAGTGGTCAAGTATTGTCCTAGGTAATGGTCATGCTGTGGTCAGTCCTGAGTTGCTGTTCTAGGTCATGGTGTGTTGTGGTCAGTCAGTAGTGGATCTGTCTCAGCAGCAGCATGAGGTCTCGGATGCGTTCAGCGCGGCTGTGGGGGGACTGGTGCAGCGGCAGCTCGAAGAAGGAGAAGGTGAAGCTGCGAGAGAAGCTGAGGTTGGTGACAGGTCTGAGGGGGGGCAAGCGGGGGGCACGGGGGAGCCTGTGCTGGGGGAGCACCCTGCGCCTCACCCTCACAGCCCTGCCCCCCTCCGTGGGCGCTGTGACTGGGGGCGAGGGGGCAGGGCTCCGGACACCTACACCCCCTGACAGGTGTCGGGGGAGTTGGGGGGACAGGGCTGTGGGGAGAGGGGCGGGCGGGGGTGGGGGCGGAGGGATGCTAGTGAAGGAGGATTCGGACAGGGACAGCCCGCCCCACGGGGTCATGTTGTCAGGGGGGATGTTGGCAGAGGTCTGGGCCGGCTGGGTGCGCTTCCTCCGTGTGGCCTGAGAGGGGCGCTGGTGGGTTGTCATAGTAGGCTTGACTGTGGAGGAGGAGAGATTCTTCTCAGTTTAAACCATGTTGAAAAGATAAGGCAGTAAATGTTCAAATGGACTGATTTAAAGCTGAAATCCACAGTTGGTGAAACTGCCACGTCTGTTTGCTATATTACAACAACAATTACTTCAAACAATGAACACTGTTTCTTCCCTAGGACGCACGATTAGAACAGCAGAATATGTAATGTTGCTTTTCTTTACCAAGATGCTGGATGCTCCTCTCTCTTTCAGTTCATCAACAAAACAAAAACAATAACAAAGGTGCTGTTTCCCCCTTTACGGATTTCAGCTTTAAAATAACTTCATTTGTCACAGATATACAGTGGGGGAAAAAAGTATTTAGTCAGTCACCAATTGTGCAAGTTCTCCCACTTAAAAAGATGAGAGAGGCCTGTAATTTTCATCATAGGTACACATCAACTATGACAGACAAAATGAGGAAAAAAAATCCAGAAAATCACATTGTAGGATTTTTAATGAATGTATTTGCAAATTATGGTGGAAAATAAGTATTTGGTCAATAATAAAAGTTTCTCAATACTTTGTTATATACCCTTTGTTGGCAATGACACAGGTCAAACGTTTTCTGTAAGTCTTCACAAGGTTTTCACACACTGTTGCTGGCCTATTCCTCCATGCAGATCTCCTCTAGAGCAGTGATGTTTTAGGGCTGTCGCTGGGCAACACAGACTTTCAACTCCCTCCAAAGATTTTCTATGGGGTTGAGATCTGGAGACTGGCTAGGCCACTCCAGGACCTTGAAATGTTTCTTACGAAGCCACTCCTTCGTTGCCCGGGCGGTGTGTTTGGGATCATTGTCATGCTGAAAGACCCAGCCACGTTTCATCTTCAATGCCCTTGCTGATGGAAGGAGGTTTTCACTCAAAATCTCACGATACATGGCCCCATTCATTCTTTCCTTTACACGGATCAGTTGTCCTGGTCCCTTTGCAGAAAAACAGCCCCAAAGCATGATGTTTCCACCCCCATGCTTCACAGTAGGTATGGTGTTCTTTGGATGCAACTCAGCATTCTTTGTCCTCCAAACACGACGAGTTGAGTTTTTACCAAAAAGTTCTATTTTGGTTTCATCTGACCATATGACATTTTCCCAATCCTCTTCTGGATCATCCAAATGCACTCTAGCAAACTTCAGATGGGCCTGGACATGTACTGGCTTAAGCAGGGGGACACGTCTTGCACTGCAGGATTTGAGTCCCTGGCGGCGTAGTGTGTTACTGATGGTAGGCTTTGTAACTTTGGTCCCAGCTCTCTGCAGGTCATTCACTAGGTCCCCCCGTGTGGTTCTGGGATTTTTGCTCACCGTTCTTGTGATCATTTTGACCCCACGGGTGAGATCTTGCGTGGAGCCCCAGATCAAGGGGAGATTATCAGTGGTCTTGTATGTCTTCCATTTCCTAATAATTGCTCCCACAGTTGATTTCTTCAAACCAAGCTGCTTACCTATTGCAGATTCAGTCTTCCCAGCCTGGTGCAGGTCTACAATTTTGTTTCTGGTGTCCTTTGACAGCTCTTTGGTCTTGGCCATAGTGGAGTTTGGAGTGTGACTGTTTGAGGTTGTGGACAGGTGTCTTTTATACTGATAACAAGTTCAAACAGGTGCCATTAATACAGGTAACGAGTGGAGGACAGAGGAGCCTCTTAAAGAAGAAGTTACAGGTCTGTGAGAGACAGAAATCTTGCTTGTTTGTAGGTGACCAAATACTTATTTTCCACCATAATTTGCAAATAAATTCATTACAAATCCTACAATGTGATTTTCTGGAAAAAATAATCTCAATTTGTCTGTCATAGTTGACGTGTACCTATGATGAAAATGACAGGCCTCTCTCATCTTTTTAAGTGGGAGAACTTGCACAATTGGTGGCTGACTAAATACTTTTTTTCCCCACTGTACAGTTGACATAGGGCAAGGTTGTCTTTGAATTTGTATAGTATACAGTTTTATAAATGTATGTAAATGTGACATCTTATTCAAGTGTATAAAAGTGTTTTACTAAATCAAGATATTCATACCTGCATAGGCTATACACTGAGTGTACAAAACATTAGGAACACCTGCTCTTTCCATGACATAGACTGACCATGTGAAAGCTATGATCCCTTATATATGTCACTTGTTAAATCCACTTCAATCAATGTAGATAAAGGGGAGGAGACAGGTTAAAGAAGGGTTTTTAAGCCTCGAGACAATTAAGACATGGATTGTGTATGTGTGCCATTCAGATGGTGAATGGGCAAGACAAAAGCTTTAAGTGCCTTTGAACGGGGTATGGTAGTAGGTACCAGGCGCACAGGTTTGTGTCAAGAACTGCAACGCTGCTGGGTTTTTCCTGCTCAACAGTTTCCCATCTGGCCAACTTCACATAACTGTGGGAAGGATTGGAGTCAACATGGGCCAGCATCCCTGCGGAACGCTTTCGACACCTGGTAGAGTCTATGCCCCGACGAATTGAGGCTGTTCTGAGGGCAAAAGGGGGTGCAACTCAATATTAGGAAGGTGTTCCTAATGTTTTGTATATTTAATGTACAAGGTGTATCATTTTTCATGTGCATTTCCTTGCCCTTGTTCTAACATGCTGTCCTTTCCCTGTGTGTCTCTGTTGATATGATCAAGTGTCTGTGCGTTGACAGAGGACAAAGCCAGAGGAAAACAAACACTTGAGAGCCAACAGAGAGGAGAGGAGAGAGGAACAGGTCTCTTAGACCAGTTAGTATCTGACACTGGTCCAGGACCAGCGGTCAATACAATGGAGCAGAAGGACAGATAATGTTAACACTCATGTTACAGTGTCTATATTACATACCAGCACTTTTCTTTATTGGAAAGGGAGTATGTCTGTTCACTGCTGTTCCTAGGGAGCGTCTTCAAATACATACTGGATTGGAAGTGAGAATAGCAACACAAGGGGGTTTTCTTGTTTGGGCAAAGGTCCGTCCTCTCTCCTCCGTGACCTGGACACTGATAAGTGCTCGAGGAGTGTGTCAATTCGTTAGTAGGCAAACGGAAGACGGTCCTCCCCTTCTCGATAGCCTCCTTATGGCGAGCAAACACAAGTGTATCCTACCGGATTCCTTCACGGAAGAGTTTTGAAATCTGCCACACCCCTTTTGAATCAGCTATTGTTTTCTCGGAGGAGAAAAGCATGTAAATATTTAAAAAACGATATTCTACTTCCCCCTTTATCTATAAAATGTCTTGCACAACTAGCTAAATTAGTTTTTATCACTTTACACATTTATTTTGGGATTCCACCCTGTAAACGTCATTTGCCTGATGACGCGCGATTGGAGGAGAATCTAATTTCATACAAGCGCATTTTCTCTCTCCTTGCCGCCTTTCCTCGATGATCTTTGACATTTTTCAAAAAGGAGACCAGAGAGGACACAGGAGCAAATCTAATTGGGAAAAGGCCTGATAGTTAGTTCACTGCACCTGTAGGTTTACTTCCAGAGGAGCCAATCATAGGCAACCGATCCCGTGACATCATAGATCCTGTGGCCTGTGATGACAGAGCAGAGAGTTCAGTTTATCTCCATGATAACACACAACAACTTGGTCAAGAATGTCACCAGTTTGTAGTACTGTACCTCTTTGGTGGGTGTGCAGAGCTCCTCAACTTGGGGTTCTTTCCTCCTCCCTCGGGGGGTCACCTCAGCCTCATTGTCCTGGGTCCGGCTACGCCGAGGCATCCCTCACACCACTACACACACAAACTCTTCCTTTCTCTCTTTAGCCTTTCAGCAGACAATGCCTTCTGTTCAACTGAGCTTACAGTGAAGTTGCTTCACCCTTCAGCACCGACTCCCTCCACACATCAATAGATCCCTTCCATGAGTCTTCTCTCACGCTTCACATATCTTTCTCCATGTGATTTCAGCATACTACAGTTGAAATCCAGGTCTTTTCTGAAACAACACCAATCCAGATATTTCCCATAGAGTATTCACATATACATTTGTTTGTATATGTCATTGGTCAGAAGGCATCACCTCCCTCCTCCATCTGGCTCTTCAACAACTACTCTCCCTCTCTCTCACCCTCCCTCTCTCTCTTCCCCTTTCTCTCTCTCCCTCCCTCTCTCCTGCTCTCTCTTCCCCTCCCCCCCTCTCTCCCACTCTCTCCTCATTCACCTCTGCTGTCCATTTCCTTCCCCTTTTTCTGATTCTCTCTCTCTGTATCTCATCAGTGAAGTTGGCACTCTGATGGGTGGTGAATGAAAAGCAATTGGAGACGTGACTAAAATATTCATGTTCATCTGCTGCAGTCCTGCCTCCCTGTAAACCTGTGCACTGACCCCCATCCAGACCTCCATTTCACATTACAATGGTGGAGTACTTGCATTACCCCCTCCCACACACAATCACACAGTCAATTGGACCCATAGTATTATTACCACACAAGCAGAAGCAGTACACCTCAAGCAGTCATACATCTATAAATAATTAGAGATAAATATCTTGATTTAAATAAAGTTTATTTAAAAATCCAAATGTACATTATAAAATTAAGGTGTTTGGGATCTTTGGGTCATTTAGATGTAATCCATGCAAATTTCAGATATTAAAATAATCTAATCTAGTTCATGGGTCTGAAAGCACTGGGTCCTGTTCACAACAGGTCATGTTATCTTGTCTTCCTCCCTCCCTCCCACACATCTCTTTCTTTTAGTTTTATCTTCTCTGTTCCCTCCATCCTCCATGTCTGTCACCTTCAGCAGCTGTAACCCCTGTCCACAGACAACTACCCAGCCCCTGTCCCCACACACAGACCCAACCCCAGCATCAGCCCCAATCCACACCTCCAGCCCTGCTGCATCTGCCACATGGGAGATGAGCGCTCCTTGTTGGCTGAGTCCGGTACTGGCCAGCTTCCACAGACACACCCTCTGGTCAGGGGATGTGGACACTAACAGGCCTGGGCTCAGCATCCTCAGGGCGGTCAGAGGGGCAGCGTGGGCTAAAGCCACTGACCACTGAGACTGGAGCTGTAGATACACTCTGCTGCCCTCTACCTCCTCCCCCAGGTACTGCACCCTGATGAGTGCCACTGACAGCTGTCCGTCATCTCCTCCACTAGCCAATGTTATCCGGGCTCCGTCTGTATGTCCCGCCCCCAGGCCCTCCTCCCATACGGCCAGGGTGTTGACTCCACTCTGGTGGGCGGGGACTGTTAGACAGGGGCTGGTTGGGGCTAGGGCCACAGTATGGGGCTTGTCTTCTGAGTTGGCCATGGTGCTCATATCCCACACTGCTATCCTTCCATCTGTGGCTGCGCTGAAGAGGAACACACATCTGAGGGAGACAGACAGGTGAGAGAATGTTAGGCAGATGTTATTATGATGAGGTCAAAATGATGATGCAGGAAATTGTTGGTTATTCAGAACATGAATTGCATGAATTGCATAAATTGCATGAATTGCAATGAGGATGTGTTGGCTTTGCCACCTGACATGAGCCGTCAGCCCCCCCAGTGCCTCACCGATTGCCCTGTCCATCCTCCAGGCTGCAGGTGGCGATGCTGAGTACACATCTCTGGTGGTGGAAACTCTCCCACAGGAGCTCAAACTTCCCCCTCACCTCACTGACTGAGAAGAGCCTGAGAGAGAGAGAAAGGAGAGAGAAACACGGAGAGAGAAAGAGAAAGAGACAGAGAGACAGAGAGAGAGAGAGAGAGAGAGAGAGAGACACAGACATATTTTAGGAAAGGGGTCCAATAAAAACACTAGGTCATAATCTTTTGTGTGTACCACATGAATTTGACTGGTAAAATAATGATTGTGTAGTACACGCTTACCTCACAGCTCCATCACTGCAGGCCAATGCCAGGAGGACTGACTCTGTCCCATCATCCACCACGGCAATGGACATGTACCTGCAAACACAAACAGCAGAGTAAAACAACAGATTGTGCTTGTGAGAGCAGCTGCAAGACAGTATCTGTGTGTTGGTGTGTTCTGGTAGAAAGTAAGAGGATATCTTGGAATGAAAGAAAGCATTTATATAAAGTACAAGTTCAAACACTCACCTGGTTTCTGCGTCCATTTTCACAGTCTTGTGTCGGTTCCGCATTCTCTCCCACTGATCGTCCAATCGGTGGCTGGCCACCTGTATCACCTGACAGGAGGGCAAGCCTAACTGTCCATTTTCTCCAATCAGCAGCCGGTAGCACTGCATCTGTGCCCGCCCACCTGCAGATACCAGCAGTGCAGAGAGGGACTGTGTTGCTGTCTGTTCATCTGTCCCTCTGTCAGTCCTTCCATCCAAACGTTTGACTGATGTCAGAGTCCGAACATTCGAGATGTGGTCGGTGATGACCGACAGCACTCTGACTGCGCCCGTCTGCGGTCGGACCGCCAGGACGGTCAAGCTGGTGTCCTCTCCTCCTGTCACCAGCACCTCCCAGTGGCCCTCTCCAGCCTCCCCCACCACCCCCAAGCGACACACACAGCCCACTCCCCTGCCGTGCAGCCCCTGTCTCAGGCCCAGGCTCCCTGCCCGGCTGGGTGCCTCACCAGAGGGTTCAGAGGCCAGGACCACCCCCTGCTTGATGAACACCAGTGCCCCCTGGCCCGTAGAGAGGCCATCCTGGTGGGGGCAGTAGCACCAGGACCGATGGCCTCCTCCACAGGGCACTGACAGCAGCCTCTCCTGCCTCACAGGGTCCCACACCACAAAGTGAACCGAGTGGAAGCCCACGATCACAAAGCGGGCCTCTTTCCCACTCCCAGTCCCTTCTGGTTCCTGGACCCTCTGGTCCTCTTCTGAGCCCTGGGGATCCAGAAGCAGAACTCTCTCCAGCCACTCCATCCCCTTGCAGGCCCGCTGGACCCTCAAAACCTCCAGTCCCTCTGGTCCGACACGGAGGACCCTCACACAGCCATCTCTCCCCGCACTGTACAGCAGCCCCCGGTGCTCACACACCCACGTCACCCCCTGCTTCCCGTGCACCCCAAACAGAGAGCTCACAGGCTGGAGGGTCAGCCCTGCCCTGCTGGCCTCTCTCTCCTCACCCCCCTCTCTGACTATCACATCCCCCTTTTCATCATTGCTTCCAACCATCCCATTATGTGCCTCTCTTCCTATCTCTTCATCCTCGTGCTCTTCTCCATCTCCCCTCTTCTTCTCTTGATGGTGTTCACTCTCTTCAAACAGCAGCAGTGACCCTCTCCTGTCTCCACATACCCACAGTGCCCCCTGTGGGCGGTTGAGGTAAACTACAGCAGTGAGCCAGCGTTTGGCACAGGGAGGCAGAAGGAGAGGAGAGAGAGGTTCCACCCTGAGAGCCAGTCCAGTGTCTCTCATCTCTACCTCCACCTGCCAACGATGGACCAGCCCCTCTGCTCCGGATGCCAGCAGGTACCCCCCTTGCCTCTGCCCCTCTGCCTGGCCCTTCACCCACAGCACACTGTGGACTTTCCCTGGCCCTGCCCTCAGCAACACCCCCGCGCCAGGCTGAGACAGGGGGAAGACCTGCACTCCTCCACTGAGGCTGCCTACAGCACACAGCCCCTCCCTGGACGCAGCTGCCCCCCAACCCCTCACCTTTAGCACCACCATTACACAGTAGGACTGGAACTCAGGACCCCCCTCCCATAGGAGACCCCACTGCCCCCCCTCATAGAGGTAGACCTCCCCATGGTCTGTGTTCACCACCACCCTGCCCTGGATCCAGTGCCCGTCCCCCACCACACCAACCACTTTCGGCACGCCTCGGCCCTGGAAGCCCAGGTCCACCAGGCTCTCCGCTTCCCCTTGCTCAGCCTCCCCCTTCTCCTCCTCACCCCCCACCCGCCACAGGCGGATCCCTCCATCTGCCCCTCCGGTGGCCACCCACCTGCCCCGGCCCTCCCCTCCTTCACTGACCGCCAGTGCCCTCACCCCCCCGGACCGGTGGCCTTTCAGTGTCCGAGCCACCCTCCCCCCACCTCCCCAGTCCCACAGCAGACAGGCCCCGTCCTCCCCAGCGCTGTACACCCGTCCAGGGGACAGCTTGACGGAGAAAACCCTGGCTTGGTGTCCATACAGCACCCGCAGACACGTCGGGCTGGGGTCTCCACACCCCCCTCCAGCACCCCCCAGGTCCCCCACCCCCCAGACCCTCACACTGCGGTCGTCCGAGGCGGATGCCAGCCAGCCAGTCTCCCGGCGGTAACAGAGGCTAAAGATAACACCACTGTGACCTGGCAGACGCCTCTCCACTGGGGCCTTCCCGTCTGGCTGTGCCACTCCTGGCCTCCAGAGCACCAGCTGGTTGAACACGGTCCCCCCCACCAGGACAGAGTCCTCCCAGGTCCCACCCAGAAGCAGGGCGGTGTACAGCAAACACCCCTCCTGGCAAGAGCAGAGGGCCAGGACGCGGCCCTCAACAGGGTCCAGCAACAGAGCAGCATTGTGGGCCAGAGCCACGCCGAGTAGCCCTTTCTCTCCAGAGACCCAGCGGACATCCAGGGCCCAGTCCTGCAGCTCCATGAGGGGGCCCAGCAGCTCCAGCCTCTGCCCTCCAGCACTCAGCCTCAGCAGGCGCACAGCCTTCCCCCCAAACACTACCACATCATCCTCTGGGTCACTGGTCCGTCTATTTCCTGTCTGTGGTTTGGGACGAATCCCATGGATGCGGTAGTTGAGGAGCACGCTCAGTGAGGTGAAGGCTTTGGGCTGAGATTGGAGGCTGTACACTGTCAGGATCGGACCCTCACCTGTATGGACGCATGCACATGTCAAATATCTAATCAAACTTAATGACAGAACATAGAAAGGGACAAAGGAAGAGAGGAAGGATGCAATTTATAAGTATTTGGAACATGGCCCAGATCAGATTGGTCATGCTAGGGTTTTTAATGTCACATGAACAAGTACAATGAAAAGCCTTTCTCACAAACTCAAAACCCAACAATGCAATAATCAATAACAATGTAATACTAGAAAAAACACACGAGAAATAAGAAGAAATATGAAGAACACGATAAGTAAGTAAGCATACTATATACAGGGTCAGTTGCAATACCATATTTACAATGTGCAGGGATACTGGCGTGATGGAGGTAGATATGTATAGGGGTAAGGGGACTAGGCAACAGGATATAAGATAAACAGAGTAGCAGCAGCTTGTATGTGAGTGGGAGTGTGTATAGTCAGTATAAATATATGTGCATATTATGTGTGAGTGAGCAGATGGAGTGAATGTGTATGCAAGTGTGTATTGCCCTGTGAGTGTGCATAGAGACAGTGCAAAAATAAAAGGTCAATAAAGATGCTAGGTTAACTCAGATAGTCTGTGTAGCTATTTTGTTCGATTTTTATCAGTCTTATTGATTGGGGATAGAAGCTGTTCAAGAGCCTTTTGATGTCAGACTTGATGCACCGGTACCGCTTTGCCATGCGGAAGCAGAGAGAATAGTCTATGGCTTGGGTGGTTGGAGTCTTTAACAATTTTCCGGGCCTTCCTTCCACACCGCCTGATATAGATGTCCTGGATGGCAGGGAGCTCGGCACCAGTGATGTACTGGGCTGTCTACACCACCCTCTGTAGCACCATGCGATCGAGGGCGGTGCTGTTGCCATACCAAGCAATAATGCAGCCAGTCAAGATGCTCTCAATGGTACAGCTGTAGAACTTGTTGAGGATTTGAGGGCCCTTTTTCAACCTCCTGAGGAAGAAGAAGCGCTGTTGCACCTTCTTCACAACAGTGCACATGTGTTTGGACCATTTTAAGTCTTTAGTGATTTGGACACTGAGGAACTTGAAACTCTTGACCTGCTCCACTGCAGCCCCGTCGATGTGGATGGGGGCTTCCTCGCCCCCCCCCCGTTTCCTGTGGTCCACGATCAGCTCCTTGGTCTTACTGACGTTGAGGGAGAGGTTGTTGCTCTGGCACCACACTGCCAGGTCACTGACCTCCTCCCTATAGGCTGACTCATCATCGCCTGTGATCAGGCCTACCACCGTCGTATCGTCAGCAAACTTGATGATGGTGTTGGAGTCGTGCATGGCCATGCAGTCGTGAGTGAACAGGGAGTACAGGAGGGGACTAAGCACACACCCCTGTGGGGGCCCTGTGTTGAGGGTCAGCGTGGTGGAGGTGATGTTGCCTACCCTCACCACCTGGGGTCGGCCCGTCAGGAAGTCCAGGATCCACTTGCAGAGGGAGGTGTTCAGACCCAGAGTCCTAAGCTTGGTGACGAGCTTGGAGGGGACAATGGTGTTGAATGCTGAGCTGTAGTCAATGAACAGCATTCTCACATAGGTATTCCTCTTATGTAGGTGGGTGAGGGATGGTGGAGTTAATGTGTGCCATAACCAGCCTCTCAAAGCACTTCATGATTACAGAAGTGAGTGCTACAGGGCGGTAGTAATTGTGGAATGAAGCCTTAGAGTTCTTGGGGACAAGAATGATGGTGGTCATCTTAAAACATGTGGGGATTACAGACTGGGACAAGGAGAGGTTGAAAATGACTGTGAATATGCCTGCCAGCTTTGACAAGGCAGTAAGGACAGTCTTGTATTGTCTAGCCAGGGATTGGCTAATAAATCACTGGCTAGTCCGACTATTGCTAGCTGTTCCAGCTGGGCGAAAGCCATTGATACGTAGCTTGTGTAAAGCAGGTATCATCAACCACGGGCCGATTATTTATTGAGTGGATGGTCAGGGGGCCAGAACATAATTACAAATAATTTGTAGACTGCAAATTGACCGCAAGAAGCCCAAACAGATATCATATTTGACTAAACACTCTACTCAAGTTTGCTTCCAACACTCTACTCAGCAAATTGGATGTAGTCTATCACAGTGCCATCCGTTTTGTCACTAAAGCCCCATATACTACCCACCATTGTGACCTGTACGCTCTCGTTGGCTGGCCCTCACTACATATTCGTTGCCAAACCCACTGGCTCCAGGTCATCTATAAATCCGTTCTAGGCAAATCCCTGCCTTATCTTAGCTCATTGGTCACCATAGCAACACCCACCCGTAGTATGCGCTCCAGCAGGTATATCTCACTGGTCATCCCCAAAGCCAACACCTCCTTTGGTCGCCATTCCTTCCAGTTCTCTGCTGCAAATGACTGGAACGAACTGCAAAAATCTCTGAAGCTGGAAATACTTATCTCCCTCACTATCTTTAAGCATCAGTTGTCAGAGCAGCTTACCGATCACTGCACCTGTACACAGCCCATCTGTAATTAGCTCACTCAACTACCTCATCCCCATATTGTTATTTACATTGTTATTTATTTTGCTCATTTGCACCCCAGTATCTTTATTTGCACATCATCTTCTGCACATCATCTATCACTCCAGTGTTAATACTAAATTATAATTGTAATTATTTTACACTATGGCCTATTTATTGCCTTACCTCCATAACTTACTACATTTGCACATTTGTTATTTTTATTTTACACTGTATATAGATTTATATATGTATATAGATTTTCTATTGTGTTATTGACTGTACGTTTTGTTTATGCCATATGTAACTCTGTGTTGTTGTTGTTTTTATCGCACTGCTTTGCTTTATCTTGGCCAGGTCTCAGTTGTAAATGAGAACTTGTTCTCTACTGGCTTACCTGGTTAAATAAAGGTTAAATAAAACATAATCATTTCAAACCTTGCTTACATATGTATATGATCACATGCATCTCTTTATTATGTGTGGGAATACTTTGGAACAGATTTCCAAAATTAAAATCACTTCGAGCTTATCTGCTGGACACGGACATTTAAAAGATACACTATTCTTTATAATCGAAAACGAAGAAAGTATCGACAAGAACTGGTTATTTGAAAAATGGGTTCAGGCGCTTTCCATTAGCCAAACTGTAACGCTGTATGAAGAAATCACATATCACGTTATAATTCTGTAACTAGCCAGGGATCCCCTACCTGTCAGCAGGGACTCCTCCCTTAGGAACTCCAGAGCGGTGATAGGAACTACTAGGGCTGCAGTCTCCATCATCACTGTGACATACTCCCTGCTGAAAGCCTCCCCTCAACAGCACCTGATAACCTGGCACACAAACAGAAACATTAGCTAGTAATCTTCTCATCCAAAATCATGTTGCATAGTGAGATGACATCAACCTGTTAGCTAGCTACGTGTGCGCTTGATAATTTGTGGCTTTAGCTGGTATTCATTATCTTATTATTTCAATGTTTCTCTTATGAATGAGAATCCGAAAAAAAATGAGGTTGCCATTGCCAATCAGTGCAGTACAGTGACAGTCACAATTTATAGCTAGCTAATTTACAATAACTTCTGATTTCTTGTCAACACCAAGGCATGGGATGAAAATACAATATTGCTGACAACATGCTAATAACTTTTTATTACGTTAGGTAGCTAGCTAAGGTTGTCACACAGATGGAAGGGGGTTAGCTAGCTAGCTAGTTATAATAATATTTGTCTTTGGTAGCTAGTCATGTCAGGGCTACTGTCTTGGAAATAATATGGCTAGTTACTTACATATCTAGCTAGATGCCAGGAAAATATTTTAATTTCTTGCAAATAATTGTATTCGTTGTCCTTTGTAACACATTTGTTATGTTCTTCTGAAGAACTAGCTAGCTACCCATGTGTTTCTCCCGCACGGATCAAATCAAATATGGCTACACTGACATAATGCAACGCACTTCACAATAAAGCAGACACCCATTGGTTAGAAAATAGTCGAAAGTGCCATTTGCGTAAGATACGCAGGTTTGTTGTTTAAATTCCATATCCGGCCGCCGAACGTGAGGAGGGGGTGGTGGTGGTGGTGGTGGCAGGACAACAAAGTGTTTGTCCACGATTATTCAGCGCTGTTATTGGCTGTCTTGTTGCATGTGAGTAATAATAACAAATCATATATTTATTTGTTTTAACATGTTTTACAATTAAAATGTACATCCAAATAAGTGCATTTAAATGGGGAATTCTAGGTGTATTAGCTTGGCTAGCATTATTACTGTCATCTTGCTAACCTGCTAGGTAGCAAGCAAGGCATTCGATATAAAGGCTGTTTCTGTCCCGAAACGCTCTGGTTGTTTAACGTTACCTGGTAGTTAGTTGCACTCACCTGGTGTCCCAGGTCTGAATTAGTCCCTTAATAGAAGGAGAGGATGAAAATCATTAGTGTTTCGGCCCCCCAGGAACGACATTGAACAGCCCTGTAGGTGAATGCAAAAATGCGGTATCCCTTGGGAATGATGGCACGTGTTCTTAAAAATCTCAACCTTGCTGTAAGGTATCCATATCAATCTGAATGTCATTCTGATGTTTCCTTCTATTCCAACCCAGAGATTAAGAATAATCACAGATTGGACCACAGCTCCATAAAACACGGTTCATGCTGTAATTTGACATGACAGTGGACACCCACCTTTTGCTGTAGTTTAACACTGCATAACAGCTGGTTATCCCAGTAAAGATGACATGCACCTAGCAGTTCTTCCACATGATCTCTGACAGGACATCAAGTTGGACTAAACCAAACAACCAACACTGTCACTGAAAACACCCTAGTTTAAAAATCAACTCGCTGCTCATGGAAAGAACAACCTCACGAAGACTTAAAACCTAAATCAAATTCATACAGTATGTTGCTGGGAAGAGAATGCTCACTGCGGCCCCGTAATCCCTCTCTCACACACAGACCCGAGCAGGACTAGAACCCTCCCCTCAGCCAGTGTTGCCAACTCCTCAGTAAGGAAAGTAGCTATTGGCTGTTCTAAAAGTCGCTAGAAGTCACTAAATGACGTCATCGCCTAATTTGCATAATTGACCATGTGCATGTAATTGTGATGGACGCTGTAGGAGAGAGGACTGGGCCGCATGTGAGTGCTTTGGGACGGCAGCACCCGCTGCTCGTTGAGAAGAGTAAGAACGATACGTGCTTTCACGTCAGTCTCCAATAACACCAGAAAAAGTCGCTAGATTTGTCGCTAGTCGCTTTTTTTTGTAAATGTGTCGCTAGAGGGGTCTGAATACTCGCTAAATATAGCAACAAAGTTGCTAAGTTGGCAACACTGCCCTCAGGTCCACCCCATTGCCCTGGCGACCAACGATCATGTCGTACCGCACGCCCAATTTCACCATGCAGCAGAAGCTCTACTTCCTGCAGAGGATCCAGGGTGTGGTGCACACAGTACAGGACTTCAGGAAGGACACCAACACCACTGTGCACCGCAACGCCGTGTGGGGCGAGGTGGTGGAAGCCTTCAACGCCGCCTTCCCCGACCGGCCACCCAGCTCGGTGGGCACCATGAAGACCCTGTGGAAGAGGCTGAAGGTGGAGAGCCGCCAGGCGCTGCACCGGCGCCAGGAGCAGGTGGTCGCCGGCATGCCTGTCATAGCCCTGACCGAGGTTCAGCAGGAGATCACAGCCATGGTGCCCAACCTCATCTCCAACCAGGATGACATGGACGGAGAGATGGGCTACGCAAGCCTCAGGCCTGGCTCCCCCACAGCAGGTAGTACCACACTACTCTCAGGACTGCCACTCCGCTAAGCTGAGCTCATCTATATTGAGTTCACACATTTATAAAATGTGCATTCCTTAGATGATAGATTGATGTGTTGTCAACCAATTTTCTCACATAAATATATATGGTGCTAGGGGAGAACATTACAAACTGATGTCTCGCTCTCTGTCTCTGTCTCTCGCTCTCTCTGTCTCTGTGTGATCTAGTGACATGTACTGCAGGGACCAGTGGGAGTGACCAGGAGGATGCTGATAACAGTCACAATGAGGTAACGTGTCACAGCTAGAGCACATCTCCATAGACAATCCTCTAGTGTATGATGATCTTACATATGAAAATGTCAATACAGTTCAATATTAACTGAAAGTGCTTCTATAATAAGAGCACACAATGTGTGACAGTATAGTTTAAATATAACCCAATCTGTCTTTCCCAGGAGTATGAGAGTAAAGACCATGTAGCCATGAGCATCGGCATCGCCTCCTCCACAGCACTAGCAGGAAGTGATGGACCCCTCCGGATCCCCTTCTCCACCAGCCAGCCCAACACCTCCACTCTCACCCACAGTGAAACCTCCTGGTCTGGGACGTCCCCCTCCTTCCCCCCTCTGCCCATCCCATCTGCCTCATCCTCCAGCCTGCTCAACTCTTGCCGTGTGAACTTTGACCTGCCCTACATCCCCCGGGCAACCCTGCAACCCCTCACCTCTCTGGCAGCGGCAGCAGGGCGAGAGGCTGAGGACCCACGGTATGGGCCGCGCATGCTGGAACTGTCGGAGTTGGAACATGAGCAGAGAATCAGAGTTCTACAGATGGAACAGAAGGTTCTAGAAGACAAGAGGAAGGCGGTGAGGCAGAAGGAGAAAGCCTACAGGCTAAAAAAGAGATACTACCAGGCTAAACTGAAGAAGATGGGGGAAGAGGTACGACCGTCCTCGAGTAGCGAGGACACAGAGGACGATAATCACGATCAAATCATTTGACTGTTATTTTGTTGTTGATTTTATTTTTTTTATGAAGATAATTGTACAGTTTTTGACAGTTTCAGGTATTTCAGGTACAAAGTGACATCTTTGTTTTGGTAGTCATTTTCATTGCTGCTCAGGATCTGTAGGAGTTTTGTTGTAATGGGCTGGTAGAGATCTCTGAATCTGAAAAGATACCTGGCAAATAAAAATACCTGAAAGAGCGAGTCCCTCCGGAAACAAACTGTCAAAACTGATCTCTGCCAACACTGTTGTTTTCACCAGGGAATGTCACTCAAAGAAAATAGGACTCAAACAACATCTTGTTAGGAATAGTTCTTTTTTTCTTTTTATGTCGGTAACTGAGGAGCAGATGTTTCAAATTCCCCTCATGCCGATGGGATAGCACATACCCCAGAATAAGCACACAAACTGACAGTCCCCCATTCCCCTCTCTCTCCCTCCCTCCATCATTACACTTCAATGACTTTCCTCTTCACTCTCCTCCTCTCACACACTTCCTTTTCTCTCAATGCACTTTGTCACAGTGGGAGAGTCAGGCCATACGAAACATTACATGTAAAAAAAAACGACATTTGAACAAATACCGCTGCATACTCTTTTATAAATAACATCCTCTCACACAAAATGACAAAGTAATAAATTAAATAAATCTTATGTCTGTACAAGTTAAAGGTACTGCAATAATAAATAATGTTTAAAAAAAGAACTGACCAGTGGCAAAAGAACTGGAGCAGTTAAACATAGATGGAGTATAGCTAAGGATGGATATTGGGGACCCTGGGGAGATTTTTGGCAATAATACTGTCACATTTATATTAACTATTATATTTAAAGATGAAAGCAAGTCGTTGAAAAGAGATTTGCAGACCGTCGGTGTGAGAGAAGTTGGTTTCTTTCTACAATCTGTCTTTTCATCCTTCCTCTGATGATGAGTAATAGTTCCCTCGTTTCCTTCTGTCCTCTTTTTCACACATTTCTCTTTTTGACCCACTTTTTCTGTTCCACTCGTCTGTTTAGTATGGCGTTATTACATGTGCAACGTGTTCTCCTGTTATGGTCCTGGAACGACTGGTGCACAGGTGACTCACCCCTCACTACCCACTCCTCTTCCTCTCTGATCTGCCTTAATCTCAGAGCCAATATTTAACACCACTTTAGTGCTAACCTAAACATGGCCGCTCTTTCTTTACCTCTCATACCCCTATAACCCCAGAGGTATACGTGACCATTTTCCCAACAGAGGGTTTTGTACACTAAAATGGACCATATATCAGGCAGAGAAACCATTCGATATGTAACAGTGCCGTTTTTTTACTGGTATGTTTTGTTTCTGATATATAGTAGCACAGAGAGACATATTTTATGCTGTAGAATAGATGATCGACATTCAAATGCAGTGGGTCTTTTCTTTGATTAACAGAACACTTCCATCTAAACAGTATTCTGACCAACTAAAGAATGAGATAATCAAGCCATCAAGCCTCTCAAATATCAAAGTAAATTATATCTGCTTTCTTTCTTGTCACAATCATTTGTTCTATCAGATCCCTCTTTCATAGAATTCATTCCTATTTACAATCACCCGCCCCAACACCTTCCTCGTCCTATCATGTCTCAGGTCTGATAATCTCATCCAATCAACACTAACCGACCCCTGTCCCTAGTTTTATACATATAGTTGACGGGTTTGAGGAAACGTTTCAGGATAACGGTATTTTGATTTAAGGGTTATTGCCCCTAGCAACAGATTCCATTCACACCTCATTCACAACCACACATTGACACAATCTTCAAAAACGTCACAAGATATTTTTTTTCTTCCTCTCTAATGAAAAAGATACAAAATGTATAAAAATGTTATGTACAGGTTCTTCTTTTTCTTAGAGGTTCAATTCCGATCCTTGTGTTCATGACTAAATCTGAGGATCGAAGTTCGTTAAACATTAGTGGCTAAGGTAGCCATCCCTCTGTTTCAATCATATAGACCTCCTCCCCATACTTGGTGCTGCTTGTAACAGAAAATAGTCAACAACAGAACGAACCAACCAAACTCCATCTCACTGTCTGCCTTTTTTCAACACTTAGATCCTCAAGTATCCCAGGGTGCTTCAGCAGTCCAGGGTGCTCCTTGACCTATTCCCGGCCCCCACACAGTCCTTGGTAACCCCAATACAGACATAATGCATTGTGGGATATGGAGGGTGTCATCAAGACTGTCCTTCACTTCTGTTGACTCTGTGAAGAGACAAGAGAGACCACAATCAGTGACAAGCCAAAATAACAACTGATCAATGCTACGTACACTGAGTGTACAAAACATTAAGAACACTTTCCTAATATTGAATTGCACCCCCCCCACCCAAGCCTCAATTCGTCGAGGCATTCTACAGGGGTGCTGGCCCATGTTGACTCCAATGCTTCCCACGGTTGTGTCAAGTTGGCTGGATGTCCTTTGGGTGGTGGACCATTGTTGATACACATGGGAAACTGTTGAGCGTGAAAAACCCAGCTGCGTTGCAGTTCTTGACTGGTGTGCCTGGCACCTACTACCATACCCCGTACAAAGGCACTTAAATCTTTTGTCTTGCCCATTCACACTCTGAATGGCAGACATACACAGTCCTTCTTTAACCTGTCTCCTCCCCTTCATCTACACTGATTGAAGTGGATTTAACAAGTGACATCGATAAGGGATCATAGCTTTCACCTGGATTCACCTGGTCAGTCTATGTCATGGAAAGAGCAGGTATTCATCATGTTTTGTACACTCAGTGTGCATCTCCTGACATGCAGGCTATGACATGTTTATAATCCAAATCACCACATCTTTGATAGGGACCAAAAAGATGGATGTGTGAGGACAGAGAGAGAAAGAGAGCAGACCAGGAGTGTGAAGAGGAGAGGAAGCAGGTAGATGAAGGTGAGTGAGAGTGCAGGACTTACTCAGAGTCTGGGGAGACCTCAGAGATGCTGTGGGAGGTGGCGGAGTGGGGCGGGGAGGGGGAGGGTCCCTGTGCTGACGAGGGGGCTGGGGGTGTGAGCACGGAGGAGCTGAAGGAGGCCAAGATGGAGGAAAGGATGTCCAGGTGCTCGCTGGACGGGTGGCGGCTGGGGGGGGCGCCGGGGGCAGGGAGGGGAAACCTACACTGGGGGGCAGAGTCCAGCCGGCCGCGGCGGGGTAGGGGGGGCTCCTGGGGTTCCTCGCTGATGGGGGGAGGAGGGGAGGAGGGCGGGGGCTGGTCGGGGTGCGAGGGCTGGCGGGGGGGCAGGGTGCGAAGCCACTCCCTGCAGGGCTGGGACTGGGTTACCCCGCCGCTCCCGTTGGCCTCCAGCTGCTCGCGGGAGCGGCTGCTCATCAGCGCTCCTCCTAGGTGTTCACGGGAGGAGGCCTGGCGCCGTGTCAGGGTGTTGAGCTGGGAGCGCGACCCCCCCAGACCGGGCTCCACACCCCCATTCCCACTCAAGTCCTCCTGGGAGGCGTGGGTGCTGTGCTGGTGGACATCCAGCCTGTCTCTGGAGCTGCTCAGGTTCTCCCTGGAGGCTCTGTCTAGGCCCGGCTCACGCCGGCGGGGCAGCAGGTCCAGGTTGTCCCGGGGACCCTGGCGGTCCAGACGGTTCTGGGACCCTCCTCCAGCCTGGCGGCCCAGGGGGTCTCTGGAGAGCTGGCGGCGGGCCAGAGAGTCCAAGTGCTCCCTGGAGGAGTACCGGGAGGCGGGCTGGGACAAGGAGCCCGTGCCAGACAGGGAGCCTGTCCCAGAGTACATGCGACCGTAGGAGGCTGCCGGGACACCCCTGTGGCCCAGGGTGGAGGTGCGGTACCAGGAGAGTTCGCTGGGGGCCTGACCCATGGTGGAGAGACCCTGCAGGGCCGGGGGACAGTCAATGCGGTTCTTCAAGATGCCTGAGTCAGCAGGGAGAGATTAGAAAAAAGGGTTAATAGGTATTTTGGTGTTTGAGTTTACATTAATCTGTATGGTAATAATAGCTGGTCATTAGCAGAATAGAAAGGTTACTGGGGCAATGTTACTGAGTTTGTGACCCTTTCTGTGGTAGTCGGGCTGAGTGTGTATGTGTGTGTGTGTGCATGCGTGTATGTGCCTGCATGTGCGTGTGTGTCTCACCCTTGCGGTGGCGGTTGGGCTGTCCTGTCAGGCCGTTCTCGTCCCCGCTGGTCAGCACAGTCTCAGGCTGGTTGTTGTTGGCGGTGTCCTTGCTATAGTCAGCCACTAGGCGGCGCTCTGAGCCCCACTTCTGCAGGGAGTGGACCTCGCTCTCCTCCAGTGCTGGCCAATAGGAGAGCAGATCATTGCCATCCAGGTCTGATACACAAAGATGGACAATTGCCATTGGCCAACAATTCCAAATAAATCACAACTGTATCCAATATGAGAGAGGGTTTTGTAGAAGTGCCACACTTCTAAATGCATAATGATTTTTATTGATTTATGGATCTCTGTGTCTGACATTTTCAGAGTGTGTTTGCATATTGGTATGGCATTTATAGGTATCACATACTTACATACATACATAACGTATGAATTGCTTTAATTTGTGAATCTATGAGTCTATCAGTCTTGCATTTCCATAGTGTCTGTCTGTGTACCTTTGGTGCCGTTGTGGGCGGGCTCTGTGAGAAGCCGCTCACTGTGATTGGTGCGTTTGAAGCGTCGCTGGATGCGTCCACGGAGACGAACGTTGTCCTCACTCTCGGAGGAGGGGATGGAGAGACTATGTTCCTCTTCTAAAGAGAGATCTGAGTCTGAGTCCGAGTCCTCACCTGAGAGGAGAGAGAGAGACAGAGAGACAGAGAGAGACAGGGAAAGCGAGAGAGAGAGACAGAGAGACAGAGAGAGACAGAAAGAGAGAGAGAGAGAGAGAGAGAGAGATAGGTTTATTATCTATTTCACTTGCTTTGACAATGTAAACATATGTTTCCCATGCCAATAAAACCCTTAAATTGAATTGAATTGAGAGAGAGAGGTTATAGAACCAGTTATAGTCTCAGTTACTATTAAAAGCAAAAAGAGGTCATGCACATTTGTTATCATTTGACTTGTATTGTATACAGTATTATAACCCTAGAGTGTTTATGAATGTGTTTATTTGTTTTACAATGCATGTTTATGTGCACATTCCTAGAGTCCTGTGTGCGTGCACGTGCGTGTGTGTGTTAGGGCTGCACAATTAATCAAATTGTGCAATATTGACATGTGCAGAATCCATATCGCAATAGATCCATATCGCATGAAATATTTTAAAAGGCCACTCAGCAGTTTTTATAGTTGACTCGTTTGTCGTCTCTTTCCCTCTCTCCTCTTGCGGCTGTGACGTCACACACCAAGCCCCGCCCCCTGCCACTCAAGCAGCACAGTCCCTCCTCCAAGCTGTTAGAGCCACTATACGTTTGCATGCTGTTGTTCTGTTAGGTCAGATGCAGTCAACAGATTGTTCCAAACAAGAACGATGCTGCTTTCCACTTTGCTTCTTAATATTAATCATTGTATTTTTATGATTCCAACAGTTTTATTTGTAAAAAAAAAAAAAACGCTATTCGATTTTTTTGCCCATATCGTGGAGCCCTAGTGTGTGTGTGTGGGGTGGGGGGTACCTCCGTCTCTATGGAACATGGCCACGTCCAGGTCTGTGGCGCCAGTGTGTCCCAGATTGTGTTCCAAGGTCTGGCGGGCCAGCAGGTTTTCTCTGTGGGGGGAAAGGAGGTGTTAACCAAAGTATTTACACATTCCATCACAGACACTGAGACTACTGACCACTACATTAGGCAGGCTCCATAAGCCTGATTAGGCAGGCTCCATAAGCCTGATCTACATACAGTATACTAACAATGGAAGTCAGTTTCCCGGATACAGGTTGACCCTACTATTGGGTCAATAGAGAATCTCCATTGAAATAGCTTTTTAGTCCAGGACTAAGCTTAATCTGTGTCTGGGAAACCGCACCTATATGTTTCAGACCCTGTGTATCTCAGATGGCCTACTGACCGAGCACTGCTGACAGAGGAGATAGTGGAGGCTCCCAGGGTGATGCGGTGCAGTCCGCTCTGCTCCAGCAACGACGCATTGTTGTAGGGGTTTTGACCCTGGACACACACACACACACACACACACACACACACACACACACAGACAGACAGACAGACACACAAAACACACACGTGTTCAAAAATACATTCAGGAGCACACATCAACATTCTACGTCAAACCGTGCTAGTCGAGTCCAAATAAATGACAGAAAACACAGCAACAATCATTCCCCAGATGAGTCAGTGGTACAAATCTTAATAAGGTAGGCTAAGCACAGTACATTGTGGAATCTGGGTCAAGTGAAAAGCCCTGAGGGGGTAATGTTAAGGGAAGGCCAGGGTGTGCTGATGTGGATTGGGGGGTGATGTGTGTGGTAGAATGGAGCCAGATGTGTGTGTGCGTGTGTGTGTGTGCGTGTGTGTGGTGGAGGGGAGGGTGCCATGCTCACAGGGATTTGTGGGGCTCTGGGCGTGTCCTCGTTGGGGCTCTTCCTACCCAGACACGACAACTTCCAGACCTCCTGCACCTCGGCGTTCAGTACCGTGAACACCAGGAACACAGCAAGACCCTGGGCAGAGGGGATGAGGGGAACACACACATTAACACACAATAACACACATTAACCCACATTAACCCACAATAACCCACAATAACACACAATAACACACATTAACTCCAAAACACACCACCAAGTACTCAGCAAGACCAAAAAGCAACTCACACAGTCTAATTGGGCATACACTCTCACACACACACACACACACACACACTCACACACACACACACACACACAGACACACACACACGTCATGTTCAGTACCTGCAGTAAGCATAGTACAATGAAGATGTAATGGAAGGCCAGAATACTGTTGTTGACAGCCATCAGCCCAAAGAACCAGGTAGAGGTGGCCAGGAGCAGCAGGAGGAAGGCACTGCGTATAGTGCCACTGGAGAGACAGAGAGAGAGAGAGAGCGTGTCAGCCAGGGAAATGAAAAGGCTTTTATGGCTGAATTTAAAGGTCTGTTACTGCAATAGAATTGTATTCCTCATCATCAGCAGAACCTGGCCTATTATGCCATCTGTTCAACCTCTCTGGGTCACTCACATGACAGGTAGTTTCTTGGTCTCTTTCTGGGAGGGGTTGCAGGACATGCGCGCCACAATCAGAAACATCCCACCGTTTATCTGTAACAAAGAGACAGCAATGAGGCAGACCTACATGAGACTAGATACTACAGAGGTACATAGGCAAACACAGTGAACCGGCCCTAACGAAGTGACTGGCGCAGAACGAGAGTGAGACAGTACCAGGATGACGATGGCGATGGGTCCAGCGAAGCTCCAGATGAGTTTGTCATAGATGGAGATCCAGCAGAAGTCTGGGTTGCCATAGCCCTCAGGATCCAGCCCTACCGCCAAACCTGAACAGTGAGAGAGTAAGATGAGGTAGCACTGTGTG
This sequence comes from Coregonus clupeaformis, assembly GCF_020615455.1. NCBI lineage: Eukaryota > Metazoa > Chordata > Actinopteri > Salmoniformes > Salmonidae > Coregonus > Coregonus clupeaformis. The sequence goes on along the minus strand of NC_059215.1, from coordinate 39,500,755 downwards.
CACAGGTGTGTGTGGCTGTTTTTAAGAAATCCATTCTGAAACAGGGCTATGTAAGGAACTGTCATATCTAAGCTGTCATCCTAAGACGTGTGTGTGTGTGTGTGAGTATGTGTGTGAGTATGTGTGAGTACCTGTGATGATGGCAGGTACACCCCACCCGATGGCATAGTAGAACCTCATGGCTCCATAGTTGATGTTGCGTGCCTCTGTCTGCATGCGGTATATATGGAGCCCTTCCACAAAAAGCCAGGCAAACATGGCCATGAAGAAATAGTGCAGCAGGATAGCCACCACCGTACACAGGAACTAAGAGAGAGAGAGAGAGAGAGAACAGTCAGAGCCATGTATAGAGATTCTGTTATGACAACCTTCAATATATTCCTATGGGCGTGCTAGCTGAGTTCAGTGCCAACTTGCCAAGATGGTGTCCTATTGGTTTGTTTTCCAACCTCTGTTTAAGGCCTTTGGCTTTCAGACCAGTTAGAACATCTGGTGTTATACTGTAAGCATCACAGTACACATCTCCAATGAACACCAAGGCACAGAGAAAGAACCAGAAAAAGAGGCCTTGGCAGCCAGACGCTCATTTTGTCTACTCACTCAAACAGAATAACTTTCAAGTATGGTTTTAATGGTAGTGATCCTGATTCTGTAGTAAAGCGGATATTCAAGCTCATTGAAGACAATGATATAACATACTGTTAACGTACTGGACATACAGTACACAGTTGGAACACACGCATGTTGAACGCACCCACGCATACTGTGCCGTCTTGGTTGGGTGCACACACACACACACATAAACACATTATGATCGCTCTCTCTGTCTCACACACACACACACACACAGACACCCCCCCACACACACCCAGACCGCCCTTTAACACACACACCCCAACACACACACACATAGCCCCCGTCCGCACGCACACACACGTACCTGCTGCTCGGTCTGGTTGATGCCGAGCAGAAAGACGAGCTCAGAGAGCAGCATGGCGGCGGCCATGTTGGAGTGGATGGAGCGGGTGTTGGACTTTAAGCCCCTGAGGCAGGACAGCACCAGGACGGTCAGCAGCAGCGCCAGCATAGACACAGACAGAGAGGAGTAGGTGACCAGGGCCAGAGTCTCCAGATCCCCCTCCAGCTGTTCTCTCTGGGAGCTGTCCATTAGGACACCAAAGGTGCCCAGCCTCTGACACTGGCAACGCACGTGGGACGTGTTCCTGTATACTACGATGCAGTCCCTCACTGTCCAGCAACCTCCCACCTCCAACCTGGAGAGAGAGGGCAGTGGGGTGAGTGAGAAAGAGGGAGAGAGAGGGAGAGAGGAGGTTGGTGGGAGAAAGGCAGGAGGAAGAAGAGAGAGTTCACCAGTCTGTACACTCTATCTATTTTCCACAGAGCACAAGTCCACTCAAGTCATGCAAAGCTCCACTCACGGGCTGCTGTGGTTCCACTGGACACACAGGGGCTTGCTGCGGTTGGCGGTCTCCAGCAGGTGGAACTCCAGCTGCAGGGGCGAGTCCAGCGGACCCCCGACAAACGTCTGGTTGTTGTAGACAGACACACTGACCACTGGAGAGTTTATTACAGGATGTCTGGGGAGTCTGTAGGGAGGAGAAGGAGGGGGAGAGAGGGGAGAGAGGGGGAGAGAGGGGGAGAGATTTAGATTTAGTAGGACGGACATAATAGCCCAAACAGGGTTTTATGGTCCACCAAACACAGTGGCACAATTCCAATGCTGTGCTTCGAAAAGTCTAAATGAAACAGAAATAAACACTTGTAAACACACACACCTGGTACAACAGATGCCATCAGAGAGATAGACACTGGAGGGCAGGCATATACAGTATTCACACACACACACACACACACACACAATGAATTACCTGACTCCTCGTCTGTCAGTGTGGTACTTGGGGGGGAGTGCCGCTCCAAGGCTACGATAGATCAACATGATGACGATGGTGACGGGCGGCTCCGGCAGCGAAACAGAACGGCTGGCCGCAGCATATTCTCCTGTCTGATTGGCCGACATACTGATGGGGGCGGGAGCTGTGTTCTGTGAAGCTGAAACTGGAAGAGGCATAAGACATAAGAGGAGTGACAATAAGGTGTGTGTGTGTGTGTGTGTTTCAGCGACTGTCATGTGCGTGTGTGTGTTCTACTTACACTGGTGTCGTTGTGGCACCAGGGCAGCAGGGGGCAGCACCACGTGTGTGTGGGGGTCCCAGACAGCCTGGCCGCGGAACAGAGGGCTGTGGTAGCGAGGGAAACGTCTGCGCACGTGGGTGTGGTTCTCCACGCGGTCAAGGTTCATCACTGCAACACGCGCACGCACACACACACCAGTTTATGAGAGTCCAGGTTTCACCACACAACATAACAAAACAAACCTGATGAAGCTACACGTGAAACACGTTGTTTGTTTATGCACTACATTGCCAAAAATATATACACAAATTATTAAAGTCAAGGTCGTCAGTCAATAGTCTACGTTTTTTACACTTGTTGTGGATACTTAGTTGTTCCTGCCAAAACCAAAACTTGGATCTAGACACACTGCTGTTCACAGGGTTCTCGCTTTCTTTTTTACACAGAAAATGGACTAGCCGGCCTTCACACTTGCATGGACTACTTGACCTTGAAATAAACCAGGAACAACCACTCAATACAAAGAGTCAGACCTTACTTGACACAATGTACTGAGCACACCACATAAAAAGGGAAAGAGAGCAGCCTTTTATTCCATGGGGGCAGTGACTCACCGATGTTGGGGGCGACCAGGGCCACTGGGTTCAGGTAGGTTAGCTTCATGTTCTGGGCCAGGGTCTGGGCATACTGCTCCAGCAGGTCAGCCAGCCCCCCTGCCCCTCCCTGGACCTGGCTCTGGGCCCGCCATAACCCTGCACTGCCGGGACCCAGCACCGCACTGCAGCCCCGCAGAACATTCTGGAGACAGAGCGGGGGGAGAGGGAGAGGGAGAGGGAGAGGGAGAGGGAGAGGGAGAGGGAGAGGGAGAGGGAGAGGGGATGAGAGGAGAGGTGGAGGGAGAGAGAGAAGAAGAGAGATTGAAACAGGTAGCAGAAGGTAGATCAAAAGCATGATCCAGGCAGGAGAGAGGAGGGAGAAAGAGGGAGGGAGGGAGGGAGGGAGGGAGGGAGGGAGGGAGGGAGGGAGGGAGGGAGGGAGGGAGGGAGGGAGGGAGGGAGGGAGGGAGGGAGGGAGGGAGGGAGGGAGGGAGGGGAGTTTGAGGTAAAGGGAGCACAGAGACAAAAGGCAAAGCAGATGTTAATGTCACAGTTAGTGAGGTGGAGACACATCACATGAGATGAGATCAAAGCCAAGATCAGATTCAGTTCATTCACACACACACACACACACACACACACAATCTAATAAAACGGTGACTACATTTTCCAAACTCGACTGACGTGTGTTACGAGCGTGTTGCCGGGCAACCCTCACCTCGTTGAAGTGTGCGTCCTGGGTGGCGGTCAGGCCGAAGCCCGTCTGCAGACTCTCAAAGGTCAACAGGCGGGACAGTAGCCGCTCTGCAATCTGAAGGTCATTGCCGTAGAGACGGGGTGTTGCTTCCGTGACATCACGGAGCTGGTGGGCCAGTTTCTTCTCGATGATGGTACTGAGCTCTGTCTCGTTCCGCTCCACTGACTCCAGCTACACACACACACACACACACACACACACACACACACACACACACACTTTATTATACACCATTTCAGTCTTTACAGTTCTGATCAGTATGAGCAATGGGGTAGCAGAGTATTTTTACCGCTGCATTGAGCTCCACAAAGGGAGGAGAGGTACAGTTGTAGAGATCTGGCTCCAGCCAGCCCCTCTCCACGTCACAGTGTCTGACAGCAGCACCTGGAGAGAACAGACACCATCAGATACTATACATACTAATACCTTTATAACACATCCACAACACTAAAAACCAACACAGGGGGATACATTCAAACACAGATACTATACTAGGTTAAAAGGGGTGTTTAACTGGGAATAGTCATTATAGATCCTGAGTCTTAATGGGAGCTGCTATCATCTTTCCTTCTTTGGAAGACTCAGGAATTATACTATCTACAGACATCCACTTAACTACAGTGAATGTGGAGAATGTTGAGGGACTAACCCACAGATCCTTTAGGACAAGGTACGGCTGCTGGCAGGTTGAACTTAGTCCTGGGCCACCAGATCCCCAGGGTGATGGTCTTAGGACAGCCGTCATAGATGACTAACACAGAGAGAGAAAAATGGGCAAACAGAGTGTTAGTATACTCAATATCACTTAGAAGTAAAAAAAAAATGCTACTTAAATGCAATGAGAACGCCATACTAGTTTGAGAGGAGAGAGGTTTGACAAGAGAGAGATAGGTTTTTGAGAGAATAAGGGAACCAGAGAACCAGGAAGCACAGAGAAGATGAGAGAGAAGACGTGGGAGGAAGAGACAAAGAGAAGATCACAGGTAGGAGGAGAGGAATCCCTCTGTCTTACCTTCGCAGCCTGTCTGTGTGACCTCAGCAAAGGGGTTGTCGCACATGTTGCACTGTCGACCAATCACGCCAGCCCGACACTGGCACTGGCCACTCTCTGGTTCACATGACCGGGAGAAGGAGCCCACAGGGTAGCAGTCACACGGCAGGCAGGAGTCACTGCCCCGCGGGTGGTAGTGGAACTCCTGGTACACACACACAGATATATACACACAGAGAGACAGACACACACACACACACACACACACACACACACACACACACACACACACACACACAGACAGACAGAGACACACACACACACGCACGCAAAGAGATAGACACAGACAGACAGACAGACACAGACAGACAGACAGACAGACAGACAGACAGACAGACAGACAGACAGACAGACAGACAGACAGACAGACAGACAGACAGACAGACAGACAGACAGACAGACAGACACATGTAGACATACATAAACAGATGCATACACATTCAGACCAAAGACAAGCACATCCAAATAGACAGAAAGGACATACATAGCAAAGTCACAAACATATACAGGCATAAACATATACATAGACATTTACATCAACATCAACATTTACATACACATTTACATAGATGCACAGACAGACAAACACAGAAACGCACAAACATACATACACATTTATATGAAAAAAAGAGAGTGAAGAACATGTCAACAGACAAACACACACAGAAAAGAGATGGATTCAGAGAGACATACAGAGACGTGGACAGACAAACACAAAATAGACAGACAAAAATATTGTCCGGTGAGCATTTCGAAAAACCAGCACATAGCACGTAAAATCTCGTAAAAGAGCAATTCAACATTTGAATTACAATACTCTATGTGAGAAAACAGACCCAGAAGCAAGGAAAACACATGGAAAACTACAGTTAAATAAACGGTGCTACTGAAAGTCAATGATACATGCTTCTGTACTGTTCTTGAAAAAGTATTTAAGATGGGGTCACAGTGTGGAGGGGGGTATGACGAATAAGGGGGTGTCTGTTGGCGTTAAGAGTGTTAAAGGATAATGGGGGGTGTTCAGATTAACAAGATGAAGCTGCTGATAATGCCTCTTAAAATAATGCTTTTTTGACAGCAGTGTCAGGTTAGAGCTAGGATCAGTTTCAAGGATTAGGGATTAAGGTCACAAACAGGGATTACGGGTTAGGCTGGGGTTACAGTTATGAGTTGATTAGAAATCGGTAGGTAAGGGTGATCATAGGTCTGCTGAGGTATGTAAGAGCATGGATCAGTGCCTGGGGTTAAAATATGAGTTGATTATCAGTAAGAGTATTTACTGCTGATATGAACGAGTGTGTGTGTCGTGGCAGGCAAGTCACCTTGCAGTGACACTGGCCGCTGGTCTTGTTGCAGTCGGGGTCGAATCCTTTACTGGCATCACAGTGGCAGGGCCCACATGTTGGAGAGCCCCACCAACCACGTGGACATTGGTGGTCAATCCTACACACACACCGCACACACGCACACGCACACGCACACACACACACACACACACACACACACAGTGAAACACACAAACACACAGTGAAACACACACACGCACACACACAGACACACATGTTAAAGACCCAATGCAGTCAAAAATTTGATTTTCCTGTGTTTTATATATATACTGAACAAAAATATAAACGCAACATGTAATGTGTTGGTCCCATGTTTCATGAGCTGAAATAAAAGATCGCAGAAATTTTCCATATGCACAGAAAGATTATTTCTCAAAATGTTGTGCACAAATTTGTTTACATCTCTGTTAGTGAGCATTTCTCCTTTGCCACGATAATCCATCCACCTGACAGGTGTGGCATATCAAGGAGCTGATTTAACAGCATGATCATTACACATGTGCACCTTGTGCTGGGGACAATAAAAGGTCACTCTAAATGTAAAGTTTTGTCACACAACACAATGCCACAGATGTCTCAAGTTTTGAGGGAGCGTGCAATTGGTATACTGACTGCAGGAATGTCCACCAGAGCTGTTGTCAGAGAATGTAATGTTAATTTCTCTACCAATGTCGATTTAGAGAATTTGGCAGGACGTCTAACCTGTCTCACAACCGCAGACCACGTGTAACCATGCCAGCCCATGACCTGCACATCCGGCTTCTTCACCTGCGGGATCGTCTGAGACCAGCCACCCGGACAGCTGATGAAACTGAGGAGTATTTCTGTCTGTAATAATGCCCTTTTGTGGGGAAAAACTAATTCTGATTGGCTGGGCCTGGCTCCCCAGTGGATGGGCCTATGCCCTCCCAGGCCGACCCATGGCTGCGCCCCTGCCCAGTCATGTGAAATCCATAGATTAGGGCCTAATTTATTTATTTAAATTGACTGATTTCCTTATATGAACTGTAACTCAGTAAAATCGTTTAAATTGTTGCATGTTGCATTTATATCAGTGAAAGAGCTGTTTGAAAAGACCACCTGAAATTTTTGCCTGTTTTGGTGGGATGGAGTTTTGGCCTGCCTGGTGACATCACCATGCGGTAAATTAGTTAATAGACCAATAAGAAAGAGAGTTCCAAACCTCTCTGCCAATAACAGTTCGTTTTCAGTTTCCCCTCCCCACTCAGGCCACTCCCAGACAGTCCTAGCAAAATTCTTGTTTGAAAAATTGTTCTTTTGCTCATAAAACAATCAGAGTAAGGTACTTAACATTTACATTATTTAGCAGACGCTCTTATCCAGAGCGACTTACAGGAGCAATTAGGGTTAAGTGCCTTGCTCAAGGGCACATCGACAGATTTTTCACCTAGTCGGCTCGGGGATTAGAACCAGCGACCTTTCGGTTACTGGCACAACGCTCTTAACCACTAAGCTACCTGCCGCCCCTTAACTGTTACCCAGAAAATATTTGATATTGCGATAACACAGCTGCATTGGACCTTTAAAAGTGGTAGTTCTTTGAGTTTCACTCCCTGTCTGCTATATAGGCCAGAGTACATCACAGTATCTAGATCAAAGGGAACAGAGGAGATGAAAGATCTGAGACCTAAAGCTGGGAGGGATTTCACATGGGGGCAGGGTGACGCCCGGGTCACAGATATACACTGTGTTTTATCATCACAGATAAACGTAAGCCTTCTCTTATCCTCTCCTGTGGAATAGGGCATATTTGTGGGGAAAAAAGGACAACAAAAGCCACTTTGACAGATAGACAGAGCAGAGCACTGGAACACTGCTGCCCTGCTGTCTCAACCCTGCCTCAGCCTCGGGCACTGCTGTGGTGTACCGTTACTAACATTATAAACACACAGAGACATTTGGGATTCAGTCATATTGCCGGGGTTCAGTCATCTAAAGTCCTCACAGTCACAGATGTATAATATTATGTTAATAGCTAGTTGATTTAAAGTTGATGTATAGTTGACTCACTGACCTGTGCTGACAGTACTGGCCGTAGTGGTTGATCTATAGATAATCTATAGTTGTTCTATAGTTGATGAATAGTTGATGTAGTATGGTTGATCTATAGTTCATGTAGGGTTGACAGACTGACCTGTGCTGACAGTACTGTGCGTAGTGGTTGTCTCCACAGTCACAGATGTATCCGTGGGATGAGCTGGGCTTCCTGTGGCACTGGGCATTGTTCTCACACGGGTTCAGCTGGCACGCGTCTTTGCAGCCCTTACCATAGAAACCTACAACACACACATAGTCGTTACTATGGGAACACACACACAAACGTTACCATGGGAACACACACATAGTCATTACCATGGGAACACACACACAGGCGTTACCACAGGAACACGCACATTGCCATTACCATGGGAACACACACACAGGCGTTAGAAACCTAGAACACACGCACACCTTAATATAAAAAGCAGTCCTTTGAAAAGGACCATTTAAGCCTAAAACAAGAGCAAAGCTCTGGACATTCATGTATTTATGCATACTACACACAAAAAAAGCTTTCACACAAAAGATACATAGACTTTCAAGAACATAGCCCTAACTAAAGAAACCTACAAAATGTGTGGACTGTAGGGCTCTATGGTGTTTTGCTGTTTGTTTTCTATGCACTGATACCGTATCCTTTACGATATCAGTGCATCAAAGAACTCCATATAAAACCACAGTTTCCTAATAGAGCTCTTCTCACATCATTTTTACCAGAGAACCCAGTTGAAAAGAATCTCCCTATAGAACCAGGTGAGTGCTGTGAGCTGTGAACCTCTTTCTGTGAACACCTCTTAAAAAAGGGCCTCACAAAAAATCCTACGCCTATTACACAATGTCCTTGAATTCACCATATAAGGATATCAGGAAACTGACAAAAACAGAGATGTTGGCCTTGACTGCATAGAAATGTACTCAATTACACTATCCTTGTGCTGACAATCTACTGGAGTCTTAAATCCTACATTTTGGGAAATTATTAACATATATTCTCTGATTATGGAGTGGTGTAGCTTTTCCCCCTAGCCATCTCTGGGTCGATACAACTGCAATCTATCAAAATAAACAAATGTTTATTGCACCTATTTATCCTGTGCATACCCAAACAGGCAAATACACACACATACATTCACACACAAACACACACACACACACACACACACTAACCGCCTCACAGCAGCACACTGACAGCAGATGTCCTTGTGTCAGTGCGCTGTCGTGCAGTGCCCTGTATGTGTGTGTGTGTGTGTGTGTGTGCCTGTACAGTATATAGTCTGTGAACAGTGCTGTAAATGTTCTCCTGTGCGGGAGAGAGCCATTAAGCTAATTCAACGGGCGGCGCAGTGCCACTGTACTGCCTTTGTACTGGCATACTCACAGCCAAAGATGAGAGGGAATTATTCAGAGCACTTCTGTGTGGCATTATGAAACTTTGATTCGTCTCCCCCTGACACTTATTGGCCTGTTCTATACTTAATGCTCATTGTGCTAATGAAAGCCATCGCCGTGGTAATGAAGCGCTGCTACACTGTGCTAATAGGGAGAGGTGTTTGTGTTAGATGGTGCTGAAGGGATGTCTGAGCCTCTCCATTTCCTCTCCCCCCCCCACGGCGCTCATTGCGTCCTCTCTCACTCTCTCCCTCTCTTGTTCTTCATCACACCTTCTCTCAAATGTTCTTTCTCTTTTAAGTCGTCTCACTTTATAGTTTTGTATAATTTGCCGACAGAGGAATTAAATTAGATCCTTTCACGCTCGCTCGCTCGCAAACACACAAACACATTCTCTCTCTTGCAGTATCTTACCTGGTTCGCACAGACAGGTGTGGCGTTCCCAATCATCACTACAACGGCTGTGGGGCGGGCAGGGGGAGGAGACACAGGGGTTGCCAACGCTACAGCCCGTCTCCACTTTGACAGCCTTGGAAGGGCGGGGTAGGGGCGGGGCATCTGGTCGCACCCCCAAACGAACCCCCTGAGAACACAGACGAAATACATGTCAAATAGAGTCTTGTAAGAACATAGACCATTATACCATACATAGCATTCATACTACTAGTATATAAGAGTCCCAGAAAGAATCATGGGCAGTGGTTAAGATACAGTTGCCATGGTGATCGGACACTTACCTGGATGCAGCCCCGTATCCCATTCTGCACCTCCCCCGAGCCCAGGACTCCGCCCACATGAAGGTGTTTCACCTTCAGCCCATGGATCTCATTCCCCACTATCACTGTGCCCTGAGAGAGAGAGAGAGAGAGAGAGAGAGAGAGAGAGAGAGAGAGAGAGAGAGAGAGAGAGAGAGAGAGAGAGAGAGAGAGAGAGAGAGACTACACTTTTAAACTTTTACAAAGAAATGTCACTTAACAGACGCTCTTATTCAGAATGACAGTCAGTGCTTTCAACTAGATGGAGTTAGAGAAAGAGGGGGAGAAAAGAGTGAATACGTGAGAGAAAAGAACAGAATAGATAGAAAGAGTGACAGACACACAAATATTTGATAGAAAGCAAGTGAAGAGTACAGGAGAGCTCATAAAAGAGTGTGTGTGTGTGTGTGTGGTGGTACATTGGAGTCAATATTTACAAAACAGGTTTTAATGCCAGCAGTAGGTAGACAGGGTATAGCCAGGCAGAGAGCCATTACACTGGCTTTAAGATTGGATGTTGGGATTAACGACCTAAAGGATTACAGGGCCAGATTAGAGGTTATGATTTGCATTGAGACGTCTGCGCTGCAGAGTGATAGGGAGGATCATTGGGTCACGGGTCACTGGTCATTCTGGTCACGGCCTTAATGTGTCCCTCCGGGTAGAAGTCACCCTTAGGCGCAGATCAAGGATCAGTTTACCCCTCCCCCAATCAAAACCTAACCCATTAAGAAATCTGATTAAATCTGACTTTAGAACAGTGAGTAGGGACAACGTGGGACTCTCACCTGAAAGAGGCCGAAGTCGAGGCGGACAGTAGCCACGTAGCGCGTCTCCCTCCCGCTGCGGACGTCTCGGAGCTCCAACTGCAGGTCATGCCAGCGCCCGTCGCTCACCTGCACCTGGTCCAGACGCAGACGCACCGGCCGCGTCGACCCCTTGGTCACTGAGAACACCAGCTGTCCACTCACCAGCTGCCATGGCAACACAGATACATTGGTGAATATACAGAGTAACCCACATGTAGATGACTACACACATATTAACATTGCATGGTTTGGAATCCCCCTGCAGGTTGGTATTACTCCAACATAAACTGACCCATTTACAAAGAAGAAAAACAGACACAGATAAACTAGTGCAGGTAAGGCAGCACAGGTGAGTCTCCATGTATGAGTGTAGAGACCTGGAAGACCAGGCTGGTGTACTGTCCGGCCTGTGCCTGCAGCAGGGTGCCATCCCTGGCCCGCGTCCTGAACACCAACCCCAGGTACCAGGGAGTGGAGATGGTCACGTCATTCTTCAGGTCCCACCAGAGGGCACTGTTTCCCAGGAAACGATGTGGGTGGGGCATCACTGTAGGGGGGGGCGGGGAGAAGGACTACAGTCAGTGAGGTGTGTGAGTGTGTGTGTTCATATATGTGAGAAAAAGCCTACACGGGATAGGTATTGGGACTTCGATACAGCTATCCCCAGAAGTTACTTTTCATCTAATCAAATCAAATCCATTTTTATTTGTCATATGCGCCGAATACAACAGGTGTAGACCTTACAGTGAAATGCTTACAAGCCCTTAACCAACAATGCAGTTCAAGAAATAGAGTTAAGAAAATATTTACTAAATAAACTAAAGTAAGAAATAAAATAAAAAGTAACACAATAAAATAACAATACTGAGTCAATGTGCAGGGGTACAGGTTAGTCGAGGTAATTTGTACATAGGTAGAGGTAAAGTGACTATGCATTGATAATAAACAGCAAGTAGCAGCAGTGTAAAAACAGGTCAATGTAAATAATGTGGGTGGCCATTTGATTAATTATTCAGCAGTCTTATGGCTTAGGGGTAGAAGCTGTTAAGGAGCCTGTTGGACCTAGACTTGGAGCTCCGGTACCGCTTGCCATGCTGTAGCAGAGAGAACAGTCTATGACTTGGTTGACTGGAGTCTTTGGCAGTTTTGGGCCTTTCACTGACACCGCCTGGTATAGAGGTCCTGGATGGCAGGAAGCTTGGCCCCAGTGATGTACTGGGCCGTACGCACTACCCTCTGTAGCGCCTTACGGTCGGATGCCGAGCAGTTGCCATACCAGGCGGGGATGCAACCGGTCAGGATGCTCTTTATGGTGCAGCTGTATAACTTTTTGAGGATCTGGGGACCCATGCCAAATCTTTTCAGTCTCCTGAGGGGGAAAAGGTGTTGTCGTGCCCTCTTCACTACTGTCTTGGTGTGTTTGGACCATGATAGTTTGTTGGTGAAGTGGACACCAAGGAACTTGGTCCACTACAGCCCCGTCAATGTGAATGGGGGCGTGTTCGGTCCTCTTTTTCCTGTAGTCCACGATCAGCTCCTTTGTCTTGCTCATGTTGAGGGAGAGGTTGTTGTCCTGGCACCACACTGCCAGGTCTCTATAGGCTATCTCATCGTTGTCGTAATCAGGCCTACCACTGTTGTGTCATCAGCAAACCTAATCATGGTGTTGGAGTCGTGCTTGGCCACGCAGTTGTGGGTGAACAGGGAGTACAGGAGGGGACTAAGCACGCACCCCTGAGGGGCCCCTGTGTTGAGGATCAGCGTGGAAGATGTGTTGTTGCCTACCCTTACCACCTGTGGTTGGCCCATCAGGAGGTCCAGGATCCAGTTGCAGAGGGAGGTGTTTTGTCCCAGGGTCCTTAGCTTAGTGATGAGCTTTGTGGGCACTATGGTGTTGAACGCTAAGCTGTAGTCAATGAACAGCATTCTCACATAGGTGTTCCTTTTGTCCAGGTGGGAAAGGGCAGTGTGGAGTGCGATTGAGATTGCGTCATCTGTGGATCTGTTGGGCCGGTATGCGAATTAGACTGGGTCTAGGGTTTCCGGGATGATGGTGTTGATGGTGTTGATGTGAGCCATGACCAGGCTTTCAAAGCACTTCATGGCTACCGACGTGAGTGCTACAAGGCGGTAGTGATTTAAGGAGGTTACCTTCGCTTTCTTGGGCACATAGTAGATAAGGAGAGCATTTTTGCTAACCCTAACCCTTAACCTTAATCTTAACCTAATTCCCCTAACCTGCTAGGTTAATTCTCCTAACCTGCTGCGTAAGTTTTCTAAACCTGCTACGAAAAAGTCACTTCCGGTCGTAGCTGTATCGAAGTGGCATGTTTTTAGGGAATCTCGATAAGTATCAGGGTGTTTCTCACCATGGCTGCAGTCCTTCCCTCCAAAACCTAGGGGGCAGTCACATGAGAAGGTCTCCCAGCTCACTTGGCACGTTCCTCCATTCTGACACGGGTTGGATTTACAGAAGGGCATCTTGGCACTACAGCCTATCAGAACCAGAGAAAACAACTACATTTTTAACAAGCTCAACCAAAATGGCAGCTTCCTGTACATCAGAAGTGAATCCTAATTTCCACTTAAGTCAAATGTTCACTTCGTCTCCCAATGACATCAATGCATGACTAAAATAACATTTGGCTTAAGTGAATGTTAGGATTGATTTCACAGTGTGGAACAACCATACAGACCAGGTAGGGTTCCATTGTTAGCGATGTATCCAGCCAGGTCCAAAGGACTGTTGTCGATGTGGAGGTCTTTCATACAGCCGATAAACTCGCGGGTGTGGAATGGAAAATTATCAGGCGTGTTGGGCACTCCGCCCAAAAACAAGGGACCGGTGAGATCCAGAGATCTGAGAAGGAGAAATAGAGACAGAGAGAGAGGGAGAGAGAGAGAGAGAGATAGAAAGAGAGAGAGAGATAGAAAGAGAGAGAGAGCGAGAGAGAGAGAGAGAGAGAGAGAGAGAGAGAGAGAGAGAGAGAGAGAGATAGGGAGAGAGAGAGAGAGAGAGAGAGAGAGAGAGAGAGAGAGATTGGGAGAGAGGGAGCGAGAGAGAGAGAGAGAGAGACACAGCATTATTAGATTTTATCCTTGTACTTTCCCCAGAGCTTACAGAGCACAGCAGCAGTGATGTGGTGACTTGTCAAGTCTAGACAGGGAGAAGAGGCTTAAGTGGCAATGCTGAGCGTTTAACCCTGACACTGACTTGCAATTGACGCCCATGTGTGTGTGTGTGTGTGTGTGTGTGTGAGAGAGAGAGAGAGAGAGAGAGAGAGAGAGAGAGAGAGAGAGAGAGAGAGAGAGAGAGAGAGAGAGACTCACTTCTTGGAGCTGGTCTGCTTGCCCTGAGCAGCACAGCTGTAGTTGCCGAGCTGCGTTCCGAAGCGTAGCGACACGGCCGTGTCACAGTCATCCACACTGACCACCGCCACCTTCTCATCAGACGGACCCTGGGCCTCCCCACTCACACTACGCTTGGGCTGGGGCAAAGATAGGGACAGTGAAATATAACACATACAGAACACACACACAAGCATGTACACCAAAACACCCTGCTGTACTCTTTCCGCTTGTGCTGAAACAAAGAGAGATAGTCATATACAGTACACACACAAGTGGGCTGTCGGAGATGACTAAGATGGCGCTGCAGTGGATAGCAGCCGTTTTACGGGCTTCTAACCAATTCTTCTATTTTGTGTGGGTTTTTTTACGCTGATCTTAACTTTTTTTGTACTCATTGTGTATTTATTCCTTGTGTTATAATTGTGTCTATTATTTTTCTATTTTTCTCTGTGCATTGTTGGGAAAGGCCCGTAAGTGAGCGTTTCAATGTTATTCTACACTAAATTTCGATTTGATTTGATTTGATTTGATTTGAGAGAGGGCAGAAAGTTTGACATACAAAGGAACACACACATGGGCTAAGATGGCAGGGGAACTCACAGGGTTGACAAAAAATGGAGGAGTGGAGAAATTTGTAAAAAATGCATGGTATGTGTAGTAGAGACACACACACACACACACACACTGGGACTCACCTTGTTGTAGTAATGGATGTGGACAGTGTGCCAGTTGCCATCGGCTACGCCCCCAGGTAGGAAGGGGCTCACCTGAGTGGACGATTCACCTGGGGACAGATAGGTCAGAGGTCACACTCAAACCAGGGTTTCACCTACCATTATATAGGTTGGACACACAGACACACACACACACACACACACACACACACACACACACACTCACACAGATAATAGACACCCACCTGTGGAGTACTTGAGCACCACCTGGCCCTCTAAGATCTCCAGAGCCAGGAAGTCGTGTTTCTCGTTGAAGCGGCCGTTATAGAAGAGGAGGCCACTGTTCTCCAGGGTGGCAAAGCTGTAACACACCACAACCATGTAAGGGCGCTGTGAGTTATAACCATCCCTCACACATCCACCCCAGTAACCAGCCCAGACCCAAAACCAGACTTTTGTCCACTTGCATGGGTGAAATACTAGGTTTGTTATGTTAACAATGATGATGTGGTGTCAGCCTTTTATCATAGGGTTTTCCCTGGTCTTATATGTGTGCTATAAGCTCTACTACAGTGTTCTTAACACATGGTACGGTATAAGACTGAAAGTGTTACTCCACTGCAAGGTTATATGAGTATGTACTAGAATATAGTAGTATATAAAAGTAGTATTTAATAAAACATCCATTCCAGTGGACCTCTGAGTCATGGGATTTAGTTACACCTGAGATCAGTACAAAAAAGTACAACATGTATGCACTCACTACAGTAAGTCGCTCTGGATAAGAGCGTCTCCTAAATTAATCAAATGTAAATCACATTTATGACCACTTCACCCTAGCAACCACCCTCTGACCAATCAGAACACGCCAAGGGGCCAGGACAGGTCCCAAGTGGGGCCAAAATGACAGATGAACGAAAGAGCAGGAATTGGAGAAAGGTGCTAAAAAGAAAGATTGAAAAGAATGAGACAGAGAGAAAGATGTTCGGTACTCACGTGAGAGAGATGGAGAGGTGGAATCTCTGGCGGAGGCCTCGGAACATGATAAAGGACTTGGGGGGGAAGGAGCGTGCGGTGACAGCGCAGTAGGGCCGCTCGTACCCCCCTCCAGGGCACTCACAGCGGAACCCCCCTCCAGACAGCTCCCTGCACATCCCTCCATTCCTACACACCCCAGGGACACAGCGGCCCTGACGCCTGTCCCACTCACACCGCTCGCCTGGGAAGGACAGGGCACACAGGTTACTATACATACAGTGCATACACACAATACTGTATAATACAGCACTGATCAATACAAATACAGAAACCTAAAGTGTGCATGGTCCACATAGTATCCTAACTATATGGACCATACAACAGACTTACACCTAATACACACATAAACAGAACCATTTATTCACGTAATAAACTAGGCATAAACACAAATGGACACACACAAATATTTTTCTTAACAGAACCACAGTATAGCCGTAGTAGTCTCAGCTGAATCCCCAGCAAATAAAACACGTATAGTCAGACTCATGTGAGTCCAATATCCCAGCTAGAGAGCTAGACTGCTCCAGCCATCCTCACTGACAATGAGCTGGTGCATAAACAGTGTGGTGATGTACTGCCTTCACCCTGCAGACACACTGCTCCTCCAGGCCTCCAGTTTAGAGGCCTGCTGAGGTCCATGGAGACATGCTGATCATGTTAAACCTGCAGGCTAGGCCTTTGTATGGCGGGCCTAATGTTGTCTCAGCGTTGGCACAATGTTTGTTCAGCGTCGAGGCACTACTGTGATGAATGCAGCCACTGGCATGGTTTAAAAACCAACCACTAGCCAGACGATTGTGCTTTGTGGGTGAGACCGCAGAGTGCCCTGGACTTTTCCTCGTGCAAGTACTGTATGTTTCCTTACACACGAATGGGCACACATGCTGACACGCACACAAACTGACTGTCTGTACCCCCCGGTATGATGGGTATGGTGTTAAAACATGCCAGGGTTTTGCGCCTAAAAGCATCAAGAGTTTAAACGGCTTTCACCCCACTTTCCCCCCCTCCTCTCTCCTTTCTATTCCCCCGGACCCCCAGGCAGAAGCACTCACTGCCAGCTGGTCCTGCCAAACACACACCAACACTACAAATCACCCCCAAGAAACATACACACACACACACACACACCAATTACATTATTTTTCTCTCTCTCTTTCTCGCACGTGTATGCTCACACACAAATGCACGCACGCACACACTGACTCATTAATATTAAAATAAATAAACAGACATTAATAATCATGAATTATTTGTCTGGTGAGACAGACAGACAGAACAGAGCTAAGATCAACTCTTTCATCCACCCCGGCAAAGAACAGAAGATTCTTTTCACTTCACTTCACTTCACTTATGCTCTCCTATCATTTTCTACTGTACAAATCTGCACTCACTCAACACACTCAAGGCCCACTCAAACAAGATAGAGAGCAGAGATCAGCTTCTACATTCATATTATCTGCAGACGTACATGGATATAGAGCAATTACCGTACAAAAGCTCTCCCTAAGATGGATAGATTGCACTTACGCTCTCCATTCTACTAGTGCCTCTCTAACTCTCTTTACTACGGAAAAACAGAGCACTATTTCTGTTCTCCTCCCCCTCTCCTCTCCCTCTTTTCTTCTCCCCACGCCGCAGTCCATCCTGACTTCCCCTCTTCCTCTCTTCCTCCCTCGTTCTCTCATCCCTGTTCCTGCACATCCTTAAAACAATCTTCCTATTGGCCTCGATCCGTTTCTCCCTAGCTCTACTTTATATTTCCCTCCTGCGTTCAATTTCCTCTCTTCTCTCTTCCTCATTCTCTCTGTATATCTGTTTTATTTCTCCAGCTAATGCATTCACACCCCTTCATTCATAGGATGTTTTATTCATCAAAGCTGTCGCTCCCCCTACTACCCTTTCTTCGCTCCCACACATGGTACCCAGAGGCCATCTCTCTCTCTACCTCCTTCCTTCTCGCTCGCTCTACCTCCTTCCCTCTCACTTTCTCTTTTTCTTTCTCTTCCTCCTTCCCTCAGTCTCTGTCTTTACCTCCTTACTTCCCTATTCTCTCTCTACATCCTTCTTTCTCTCTCTTTCTCTCTCTACATCCTTCTCTTTCCCTCTCTCTGCCTCAGAAGCCTCTTCTCCTTCTTCCTATCTTACCTTCTCTCACTCCCTTTATCTCCTGCTCCATCTCTCCCTCTCTCCTTCATCACTCCATATGGAGCGTTTTTCATACCCCCCACACACACACACACACACACATACACACACAAGCAGTGACAACACCCCATTAGCTGTGTAGTCTACCGGTGTAGTCTTCTCTGCAGATACAGGTGTAGCCTCCCTCCCTGCGAGCACACACCCCTCCGTTGAAACAAGGGTTGGAGTAACACAGGTTGATCTCCGTCTCGCAGTAGTCCCCAGTGAAGCCTGCGGGGCAGCGGCAGCGCAGCCCGGCGATGGGGTGGATGGGCCGGAACAGGACGGAGGGAGAGGAGATGAAGGGAGCAGAGCTGTTGAAGCGAAGCACCGAGATGCACTTCATGTAGTTCTGACACGGCTCCCGCAGACACACGTTGTCATCGAACGGGAGCACCTGTTATACAACACACACACAGATGGTTTCACTTCAGTGGATGGGTGGGAAAGACAGTGGTAGTGTGAGAGAGAGAGAGAGAGAGAGAGAGAGAGAGAGAGAGAGAGAGAGAGAGAGAGAGAGAGAGAGAGAGAGAGAGAGAGAGAGAGAGAGAGAGAGAGAGAGAGAGAGAGAGAGAGAGAGAGGAGAGAGAGAGAGAGAGAGAGAGAGAGAGAGAGAGAGAGAGAGAGAGAGAGAGAGAGAGAGAGAGAGAGAGAGAGAGAGAGAGAGAGAGAGAGAGAGAGAGAGAGAGAGAGAGAGAGAGAGAGAGAGAGTGTGTGTGTGTACATAAACTATGGTCATGTAGACATGATAGTTACAGTAGGTGCTTACATCTATATGTCTGCTAAATGACGTAAATGTAATGTAATGTGTGTATTAGTGTGTAATGACAAATGTCTATTCGCATATATATATGATATCATATTATATTCCTGACTGATCTGTCTGTTTCTCCTCCTCTCCGTACCTCCATCTGTGCCAGGGAGGTGAGGTGTGGCCGGTTGAGGTAGAGTTGCTCTTCCAGGGCTTCAGAGGGGAAAAAGTTACCCCCGGGCAGCGCCGCAGTGAAACTAACATTCAGTATTCCCCCCGCCTCGCCGTCCGGCTGGATATTGAAAACAAACACGTCCTCCGGAGGGACGGACAGCACCGCCGACACCCCCTCCAGGAAGTGACCAAGCAGAGGGGACAGGAAGTGGTCCTGGGACATGTTTTGAAGGCGCACCGTCACGCTGCTGCTCAACATGTCCTCTGTGATGATGAGCACTCGGAGGATGCACTGGGCCGAGATACTGTGGATACCGTCTGAGAGAGAGGAGGGGAGGGGGGATGGGGAGGAGAGAGAGGGGCATGAGGTCGCAACGTCAATCTCTAGAGATACATATATTTAGTTAGCGTGAGCCGCCGTCTTACAAGTGCATGATCTTGACCATAATCTTCCCCTGCCCCCACTCATACATACAAGTGTGTGCACACGCACGCACACACACACACATGCACACACACACACGCACACACACATACACACACACACATACACACACACACACTTAAATTGTCTATCAGTGCAAAGAGCAGTTTTATCCTCCTTTTATCATGATAATTAGACTACTTTTCCTGAGATTGCCCAAAATTATTACTATAAAAGCAATGATGAGAGTACAATATAATCAAAAAAATAAAAATACAATTTGAAACCACAGAAGACCCAAAAAATGAATTGAGTATAATACTACAAGAACAATTACATGCATGTGAATATGAAAACTGCAAGAAATAGATGATAGAAAATAATGAGAGAGTGAGAAAGAGAGACAGACAGAGAGAGAGAGAGCGAGAGAGAAAGAGAGAGAGGGAGAAAGAGAGAGAGAGAGAGAGAGAGAGAGAGTGAGAGGGTCGGTGGAGCTACTGAGAGAAAAGTAGAGAAAGGAGGCAGAATGAGAATGTTGACACTGTGGGGGGAGGGGTGTGGTGGCAGCTGGTTTGATTACAGGATTATGAGGAGGCTGACTCCCTATTGACCTCACACACACACACACACACACACACACACACACACACACACACACAATACACACACATACACACATACATACACATACACACACACCAGACGTTAATAAATGAACAGCCAGAGGGTCGAACAGGATTATAAGAGGAAGGCTTAAACCTAAATTAATTTATCCATGTTCAAGAAATAATATGGGAAAAAACATTGGATATTGGCGACTTTCTCTCATTGTAAAAAGAGAAACTAATTATAAAAACAGAATACAAAATAGGGGATACTGCTCAGGCAAAGGATATTACAATGGCCTCATTGAATAGCTTGCAAAAATGCATTCCTAATTACTCCTGATACCCTTTCTTATTGAAATGAGAAGTATCGTAGTTAAGAGGATAATCGTGTGTGATTTGGCCCCCATACCTGGCTTCTGTCCAGCAACCAGCTACGTAGCAGGTACATACAGTGAGCTACAATATAAGCTAATCCAAAACAGTACAATATAACCGAGCTTGCAGCTAGCTAAGTCAGGAGCAGGTAGCCTACAAAGACTACAAAATAACCGCGCCATCAGATAACTAACTTAGGAACTGAATACTGTACATGCAGTTTAATAATATAACCCAGCTAGCAGCTAGTAGCTAACTCACTCAGAAGCAGGTAGCTACAGAGAGTACAATAAAACCCAGACCTAATGCATAGCCACTGGCCCTCTAAAGCTAAGCTACCGTTCTAGTCTTTAAACTTGTATAACCCTCCCCAAACCATAAATGAAGGTTATTTTAGCATTTTTAAGCACCGAGGGAAAACAGGAGTTTGTAAATAACACTTTGTGGGTTTCGTTTTGCTCCTATCCATGTTTTCGTGTTGTGAATCCACACTTCAAACGGAGGAGGGGCGTTTTAAGGCTGGTGGGTTGAGAGGGGCTCTTCCAGGTAGACTTGGCTAATAGAGCTTTTACAGCCTCCTAGACATAAGTAATGCTTCCTTTCCTAAAGCTCAGCTGGAAATAGCAAGCTGCCTGCTGCCTATATCAGTAACGAAACCCTTTTAAAGAGATGGAGCCTTGCCTTGCTTTGCTCCTCCCTCACTTCAGCCTGCGCCTGAACAACTTTAATTTCATGTACACACACAGCTCCCTTTCCCTCCAGTCATATCAGGGGAAACTGAACAGGGGTTGGCCTTTTCAAATGGATGGAAATTATTAAAAGTTAACAACATCAAGTGTAGCGTAAGCACAGTCACCTAGAAAGAAACACACACAACCAGAAAGGCACGCATCCATAGCCTGCATGCATTCACACTCTTGCACGTGTGAACACACACACACACACACACACACACACACACTACAGGCAGTGGTCTGACAGATGATTTCCGCGCTCTGTTTGTTTTAAAAGCCCCTCTCCCCCTGAGGTCTGAGCACTCATTACTCTCAGTGCAGAGCGGAATAAACCACACAGTAAAAGGGCTCTCTGTAGGCTTAAATTGCATCTTTACAAGACATTAAACCACACTCACACACACAAACACACACACGTACAGACACACACAGATGCACGGATGCACACACACACTCACGCTTACACAAAAACGTACACACACACACATTACTCCACCATATTAACAAACACACACATAAGGCATAAGCATAAAAATGCATTGCACTTAGACAGATGCTTAAAGTCTCACTGATCTTAACTACACATTATCCTCCTCAACACTCATTCCTACCCAGATGTACAGATCTATCTACAGATTTGCTAAAATTTCTAAAAACCTGTTTTTGCTTTGTCATTATGTAGTATTGTGTGCAGATTGATGAGGAAAAACAACAATTTAATCAATTTTAGAATAAGGCCGAAACGTAACAAAATTTGGAAAAAGTCAAGGGGTCTGAATACTTGACAACTACTGTATGTATATAATGAGAAATGACTCATTGACTATACTGTACTTACACACACACAAACACACACACACACACATAAAATACGCCTGGACACTCACTACAGGATGTATTTATGTCTGTTGAATAAGTAAAGGATGACGTTGACAGAGGAAAGAGAGGGGTATTGTACCCTGCTGTCTCTTGGGTTTAATAAAGTGCATTACAGAGGGATTATTTATTGGGAAAATCCTACAACTGGAGTAGGAAGAGAAGGACCTCTTTACGGACACTGTAAACTGTGTAAACTCTTGCCCTTCCATGCATGATCAGTCAAGAACACAATGATGTATGTTGGATGGTAAACAAAGGTGTACAACGCACGTTTTAAAACCCCCTAGAGTCAATCTAAGTAACATAATAAAAAGATCCACATCAAGATCCGTCAGTTTAAGCTAGAGATATCATTGAATGAGTCTCAGTCCACCGCATCCACCTATGTCGCACTTCCGCATCTGTGGTGAAAGGTGTTAGAGCTAGAGTGGTGTTTATCAGACCATGAGACATCCCGGAAATCGGTCTTCTCACAAAAACGTCTGTAGCGTCCGAACGGTTTGACATACAAACTATTATGACCACTCTATGGAAAAGTGTCAGGGGACTCGTCTGAAATCGGTACCGTCGATGTGCCTAGTATGTCTACCTCATTTCTACCAGCATGTCACCTGTGAAACTAGAGGTTGAAAATACTCTAGATCACCTTTACTCCCCACACAGAGACGCATACAAAGATCTCCCTCACTCTCCATTTGGCAAATCTAACCATAATTCTATCCTCCTGATTCCTGCTTACAAGCAGAAACTCAAACAGGAAGTACCAGCGAAGCTCTCAATATGGAAGTGGTCCGATGAAGTGGATGCTAAGCTACAGGACTGTTTCGCTAGCACAGACTGGAATATGTTCTGGGATTCATCCGATGGCATTGAGGAGTTTACCACATCAGTCTCCGGCTTCATTAATAAGTGCATCGACAACGTCGTCCCCACAGTGACCACACGTACGTACGTATCCCAACCAGAATCCATGGATTACGGGCAACATTACCTACAGGCTAGAGCTGCCGCTTTCAAGGAGAGGTACACTAACCCGGACCCGTATAAGAAATCCCGCTACGCCCTCTGATGTCATCAAACAGGACTAAGATCGAATCCTACTACACCGGCTCTGACACTCGTCGGATGAGGTAGGGCTTGCAAACTATCACGGATTACAAAGGGAAACCCAGCCACAAGCTGCCCAGTGACACGAGCCTAGCAGACAAGCCTTCTATGCTCGCTTCTAGGCAAGCAACACTGAACCATGCGTGTGAGCATCAGTTGTTCCAGACGACTCTGTGATCACGCTCTCCGTAGCTGATGTGAGTAAGACCTTTAAACAGGTTAACATTCACAAGGCCACAGGTCCAGATGGATTACCATGCGCTAACCAGCAGCAAGTTTCTTCACTTACATTTTCAACCTCTCCCTGACCCAGTCTGTAATACCCACGTTTCAAGCAGACCACCATAGTCCCTGTGCTCAAGAATGCCAAGGTAACCTATCTAAATGACTATCACCCTTAGCACTCACATCTGTAGCCATGAAATGCTTTGAAAGGCTGGTCATGGCTCACATCAACGCCATCATCCCTGACACCCTGGATCCTGTCAAATTCTCATACCACCCCACAGATGATGCAAACTACATTGGACTCCACACTGCCCTTTCCCACTTGGACAAAAGGAACACCTGCGTGAGAATGCAGACTACAGCTTAGCGTTCAACACCATAGTGCCCTCCAAGCTCATCACTAAGCTAAGGTCCCTGGGACTGAACACCTCCCTCTGCAACTGGATCCTGGACTTCCTGACGGGCCGCCCCCAGGTGGTGAGGGTAGGCAACAACACAACTGCCACGTTGCCCCTCAACACGGGGACCCCTCAGGGGTGCATGCTTTGTCCCCTCCTGTACTCCCTGTTCACCCACAACTGTATGGCCGCGCACGTCTCCAAAACCATCATTAGGTTTGCCGACACACGACGGTGGTAGGCCTGATCACCGACAACAATGAGACAGCCTATAGGGAGGAGGTCAGAAACAACAACTTCTCCCTCAACGTCAGTAAGAGAAAGGAGCTGATCGTGGAATACAGGAAACGGAGTGCCGAGCACGCCCCCATTCTCATCGGCAGGGCTGTAGTAGAGCGGGTTGAGAGCTTCAAGTTCCTCGGTGTCCACATCACTATGGCTCTATCATGGTTCAAACATACCAACAAAGTCGTGAAGAGGGCACAACAACACCTCTTCCCCCTCAGGAGGCTGAAAAGATTTGGCATGGGCCCTCAGATCCTCAAAAGGTTCTACAGCTTCACCATCGAGAGCATCTTGACTGGTTGCATCAGCACTTGGTATGGCAACTGCTTGGCATCCGACTGCAAGGTGCTGCAAAGGGTAGTGTGTATGGCCTAGTACATCACTGGGGCTTAGCTCCCTGCCATCCAGGACCTCTATATCAGGCGGTGTCAGAGGAAGGCCCTAAAAATGGTCAAAGACTCCAGCCAACCAAGCCACAGACAGTTCTCTCTTCTACCGCACAGCAATCGATGCACCAAGTCTGGAACCAACAGGACCCTGAACAGCTTCTACCCCTAAGCCATAAGACTTCTAAACAAGACTGGTAATCAAATGGCTACCTGGACTACCTGCATTGACCCTTTTTTGCACTAACACACTAACTTTTTTGCACATACGCTGCTGCTACTGTCTATTATTTATCCTGTTGCCTAGTCACTTTACCCCTACCTATATGTACATTACATAGCTACCTCAATTACCTCGTACCCCTGCATATCGACTCGGTACTGGTACTCCCTGTATATAGCCATGTTATTTTCTACTCCCTATATATAGCCATGTTATTTTCTACTCCCTGTATATAGCCATGTAATTTTATGCTCCCTGTATGTAGCCATGTAATTTTATACTCCCTGAATGTAGCCATGTTATTTTATACTCCCTGTATATAGCCATGTTATTTTCTACTCCCTGTATATAGCCATGTTATTTTCTACTCCCTATATATAGAAATGTTATTTTCTACTCCCTGTATATAGCCATGTTATTTTCTACTCCCTATATATAGCCATGTTATTTTCTACTCCCTATGTATAGAAATGTTATTTTCTACTCCCTGTATATAGCCATGTTATTTTCTACTCCCTATATATAGCCATGTTATGTTCTACTCCCTATATATAGCCATGTTATTTTCTACTCCCTATGTATAGAAATGTTATTTTCTACTCCCTGTATATAGCCATGTTATTTTCTACTCCCTGTATATAGCCATGTTATTTTCTACTCCCTATATATAGCCATGTATTTTCTACTCCCTGTATATAGCCATGTTATTTTCTACTCCCTGTATATAGCCATGTTATTTTCTACTCCCTGTATATAGCCATGTTATTTTCTACTCCCTATATATAGCCATGTTATTTTCTACTCCCTGTATATAGCCATGTTATTTTCTACTCCCTGTATATAGCCATGTTATTTTCTACTCCCTGTATATAGCCATGTTATTTTCTACTCCCTATGTATAGAAATGTTATTTTCTACTCCCTGTATATAGCCATGTTATTTTCTACTCCCTGTATATAGCCATGTTATTTTCTACTCCCTGTATATAGCCATGTTATTTTCTACTCCCTGTATATAGCCATGTTATTTTCTACTCCCTGTATATAGCCATGTTATTTTCTACTCCCTATGTATAGAAATGTTATTTTCTACTCCCTATATATAGCCATGTTATTTTCTACTCCCTATATATAGCCATGTTATTTTCTACTCCCTGTATATAGCCATGTTATTTTCTACTCCCTATATATAGCCATGTTATTTTCTACTCCCTATATATAGCCATGTTATTTTCTACTCCCTATATATAGCCATGTTATTTTCTACTCCCTATATATAGAAATGTTATTTTCTACTCCCTGTATATAGCCATGTTATTTTCTACTCCCTATATATAGCCATGTTATTTTCTACTCCCTATGTATAGAAATGTTATTTTCTACTCCCTGTATATAGCCATGTTATTTTCTACTCCCTATATATAGCCATGTTATTTTCTACTCCCTGTATATAGCCATGTTATTTTCTACTCCCTATATATACCCTTGTTATTTTCTACTCCCTATGTATAGAAATGTTATTTTCTACTCCCTGTATATAGCCATGTTATTTTCTACTCCCTGTATATAGCCATGTTATTTTCTACTCCCTATATATAGCCATGTTATTTTCTACTCCCTGTATATAGCCATGTAATTTTATACTCCCTGAATGTAGCCATGTTATTTTATACTCCCTACATATAGAAATGTTATTTTATACTCCCTATATACAGCCACGTTATTTTTACTTGTTATTTCTATTCGTTATTCACTGTGTATTTATTCCTCATTTCACTATTTCTATTTTTATCTTAACTTAAACTTTGAAAATAAGTAAGTAAGAATTTCACTGTTAGTCTACACCTGTTGTCTACGAAGCATGTGATAAATACAATTGTATTTTATTTTGACTTGATTTAATGCTCAAATCAAATCTCTATAATTTGCCTTTCTTCTCTAAATCTCTCTGTCTACACCTAATTTATATGTACTGTGCAGACACACACAAACACAGATACACATGCAAGCACTCGCGCACGCACACACACACACAAAAGAGGGGAAGTGGTGTTGTGTGTTGGTGCCCCAGGGAAGGAAAGACAGACAGATGGACGGAGACAGATATCAGATGAGTACAGGCCTGGCCTGCTGTCCTGCTGGGATCTTAGACCGACTATATTACATCTTAATCTCCCCTCTCTCTAGTCTTAGTAAAGAGCAGGGAGATAGAGAGAGAGAGCATGAAAGCCAGAGAGAGAGAGAGAGAGAGAGAGCAATAGAGCCAGAGAGAGAGAGAGAGAGAGAGAGAGAGAGAGAGAGAGAGAGAGAGAGAGAGAGAGAGAGAGAGAGAGAGAGAGAGAGAGAGAGAGAGAGAGAGAGAGAGAGAGAGAGAGAGAGAGAGAGAGAGAGAGAGAGAGAGAGAGATTGTGAGAGAGAGCGAGAGAGAGAGCATCTAAAGGGGAGAAGAGAGTGGAGGGAGAGCCAGGCAGGAAGACACAGACAGCAGCACACACAATGAATCTGACAGACTTGCTCTCAGACTGACTGTATTTCATTATAATCTCATAACACTCCTGTCCTGGAGGAGAGGAGTGGGCAGAGAGAGGCTGAGAGAGGCTGAGTGTGGGAGAGATGGAGGGAGGGTAAGGATGAACAGAGACTCCTACTGCAGAGGGAACATTGAAAGGGACAGGTACAGAGGGAGAAAGAGAGATGCACAAACACTCACATGTACTGTACATACGTGCATACACACAAACAAAGACACTCATTCATAATCGCACACAAATATGCATTAAGCGGCCACAATGCAATTGGAATAAAAGCTCTGTAAATAGGCTAGCAGGTCACACAAAAAAAACACTGGCCATATAAAAGCTATTTAACACACTAAAAATGCATGACTGTTGTACAGTTAAATAAATCATAAACCATCATTACCAGGCAGTTTATCATTCCATGTCCCATATCGCCTCTTTCATTTAATTCACTAAATAACATTAATCATGGAACAAGAGCCTAAGTATCTCAAATACCCCTCATTCGCATTTTCTGACAGGCCCTTACCCCACCCTCTCTCTCTCCCACACACACACAAACCAACACCCTCTCTTTCACACACAAATCTCTCTCAACATCCTCTCACACATCCAGCCACACTTTCTCCCTCTGTCTCTCACCTGTGACAGTAATGAGCATGGGGGCCACCAAGGCTCTGTTATTGTCCAGCTTGCGGCTCAGCCGGATCTCCCCGCTGCTGTGGTTGAGCAGTAGCAGGTGCAGGTCGTTTCCCTGGTCAATGGAGTAGTACAGGCGGTCTGACACATCAGGGTCATGGGCCGGCACCCGGCCGATCACCCCACTGGGGAAACTGTTGGAGCGGTTGGACACAAAATTGTTGAAGATGATCTGGAAGTCCTGGAGCTGGGGCCGGTTGTCGTTCTGGTCCACCAGCCGGATGCGCACCGTGGCCCGGCTCACCAGGGGGGCTGAGGTGGCCTGGACCACGATCACGTACTCGGAGCGGGCCTCATAGTCCAGGTCTATGAGGGAGGTGAGCTCCCCGGAGAAGATGTCCATCTGGAAGATCTCAGGGATGTTGCCTTCTACGATCTGATACATGATCTGGGCATTGGCCCCCTCGTCTGGGTCTGTGGCTGTGATCTGGGCCACCACCGACCCCACAGCGCTGTTCTCCTTCACTAGAACCTCAAAGTCGTCCGCCGGGAACACAGGCGCATTGTCGTTGACATCGAGAACCGTCACCTGAATGTGGACGGGCGTCCGCTGTGGAGGCACACCACGGTCCACGGCGTACGCCGTCAGTTCATAGAATGGGACACTCTCGCGGTCCAGACGACGGACCGTGCGTACGATGCCCGATGTGGGCTCTATGGTGAAGTCTCCATCACCGTCCTCCCCATTCTGGAAGGTGTACTGGACGCGGCCATTGGCATGGGCATCTCGGTCCATGGCGGATATCTGTAGGACGCTAGTGAAGGGTGGGGCGTCTTCACTGACAGTGCCCTGGTACCTGGGGCTGAGGAACTGTGGTGCGTTGTCGTTCACATCGTTCACATTCACCTCTACGTAGGTGGTGTCAGACTTCTGTGGGATGCCGTTGTCCCGGGCGGTGATGGCCAGAGTGTAGGTCATTTGGTCCTCGTAGTCCAGCTCGGCTTGCAGGGTGATGGCTCCGCTGGATGGGTCGATGCGGAACTGGGGGATGTTGTCTTCCAGGAAGTAGGTGATGCGAGAGTTCTCGCCAACGTCATCATCCGTGGCGCTGATGACCACGACCGTGCTGCCCGGGGGGCGGTCCTCGTTCACGGTCACCGAGTAGTGAGCACTCTGGAACACGGGCCGGTGCGTGTTGGCGTCCGTGATGTTGACGTGGACCTGGCATGTGTCATGTAGCGTGCGGTCAGAAGCGGTCACAGTCAGAACGTAGCGGCGCTCCTGTTTGTAGTCGAGCGGCAGTGCTAGAGAGATCATCCCCGATCCCCCGGCTGTGCTTATAGCAAAGCGGTTACGGGTGTTGCCCCCCGTGATCTGATAGGTGACCGCACTGTTGACATCACGGTCGACCGCGGTCACAACGACCACACTGGTGCCCACAGCCGCGTCCTCGTTGAGCCTCACAAAGTACTCTTTCTGCAGGAACTCTGGCCTGTTGTCATTGACGTCCATCACTGTTATAGTCACGCTGGCTGTGGCGGAGAGAGGTTGGATGCCATAGTCTCTAGCCTCCACCCCAAAGAAGAAGTGTTCCACAGACTCCCGGTCGAGGGCCGAACTGACCGTAACCCAGCCGGTTGCAGAGTTAATGACGAAGGGCGTGTCAGGGCTGGTGCCAGTCAGCCTGTACTCCAGACGGGCGTTGTCCCCAGAGTCGGTGTCGATGGCCTGGATGTGGAGGATGGAGCTTCCCACGGGGGCGCTCTCCAGCACTGACGCCTGGAACGGCGTGGACACAAAGATGGGAGGGTTGTCGTTGACGTCGGTCACCTGCACGCTGATGATACCTGTGTTATTGGAGAGCGGTGGCCGGCCGTTGTCCTGGGCTCGGACCCTCAGAGTGTATTCCCTCTCTGCCTCGAAGTCCAGAGGGGCAACTACCTGGATCTCCCCTGTCACACTGTCGATGGAGAACTGGCCCCGGCTGTTCCCACTGATGATGTTGTAGTGGACGGCCGCGTTGCTATCCTTATCATGGTCCGTAGCGCTCACCCT
This sequence comes from Coregonus clupeaformis, assembly GCF_020615455.1. Taxonomy (NCBI): domain Eukaryota; kingdom Metazoa; phylum Chordata; class Actinopteri; order Salmoniformes; family Salmonidae; genus Coregonus; species Coregonus clupeaformis. Next base: position 39,470,802 of record NC_059215.1, on the reverse strand, counting down.
CAGGATCTCAGAGTGGGGCCGGACGTCCTCCCTGACTGCCACCACATAGCGCTTCTCGCTGAACTGGGGCACGTTGTCGTTCTCGTCCAGCACCGTGATGAAGACCTTAACGATGGCCGAGCGCGGCCCGGGCTCCCTTCCCTGGTCGCTGGCCTCCACGTGGAGTGTGTAGCGCTCGTTGGTCTCCCGGTCGACCACGCCCCGCGTGGTGATCAGCCCTGAGCGGGGATCGATCTCGAATGCGGCCCGGGCGGCAGCAGCGGTGTCTCCTATGAAGCGGTAGCGGATGTTGGCGTTGGACGGGGCATCCAGGTCAGTGGCTCGGAGCTGCAGGATGGGGTAGCCCTCTTCCACGTTCTCCCGGATGGTCTCCCGGTACTCTGTGTGCTCAAAGATGGGCGAGTGGTCATTGCGGTCGGCCACGGTGATTGCCACCATGGTGGTGCCAGAAAGGCGTGGAGAGCCGTGGTCTGACGCCGTAACCCGGAAGTAGTGCAGGTCCATGTGCTCCCTGTCCAGCACCTGGGAGGTGGTGATGAGGCCCGTGTCAGGGTCGATGTGGAAGTAGTCAGTGGATCTGCTGTTCATGAGAGGGGCCATGGTGTAGCTGAGCCTGCCTGCGTCACCTGCGTCTGGGTCGGTGGCTGACATTGGTATGACTGAGGTGCCTGGGGGCTGGTTTTCTGGAACCTGCACTTGGAAGTTATACTGGGAAAAGTGAGGGTGTCTGTTGGCAGCTCGGCGAGCGCGCCCCACCACCAAAACCTCTTTCTCTCTGTCCTTCTCACCTGCATCTTCCACTATCTGCCTTTTCAGACTTCTCTCTCCCCTTGAACTGTGTTTTTCCTCCTCTTCTTCTTCCTGTGTGCTTTCATCCCCCTGCCACACTTTCTTCCCCCCCCCTCTTCCTGCTGCTCCACTCTGTGCCTGTGTGAGGCTGGCCCTCTCCTGACCTTTCTCTCTCTGTCCCTCTGCCTCTACAGTTGCATCTGTCTGGGCTGTAGCTCTCTTTGTTATTCCCTCTGACTCCCACTCTTCCACTTCCTCCCTCCGTGCCACTCTGGCCTGTCTTTCCCCCTCCCCCACCTGTAATTCGCCTCCCCCAGACCCCTCTTCAACCTCACCCCCCATATGTCTCTCTGGCTGACTGACACCTTCCTGTTGTAATGGCACCAGTTTACCGGATTTTAATTGCGGGCGCGTGCCCCCCTGGACAGTAGTTAAGCTGTCGCCAGAGCTGCTGTCAACACACGCAGCATGGAGCAACTCTTCCGGGACCGAGCCCTGCTGTGTCTGTGAGCATGGTCCACTCAGATCCGCTGACGCCTGTCTACTATTGGCATCATTACTTTCATCATTCGTCTGAACATTCCCCTCTTTGTTCTCCTTGTTGTTATTGTTGTTCTGGTTGAAATTTCTGATGTTGTTATTATTATTGACGTTGTGAACACTCTCCAAAAAGAATGGCTGAAAGTGGTGAGCCGAATATGCGTGTTTATTTGGAGAAAGCTGGGTAGAAGTTTTCATGGGTGCTGTCCATTGTGCCTGTGGTGCTGAACCTATGTGAAGGGAAGGAGGTGTGTAGAGGAGGCTAGCCCGTGGCCGGGAAGGTGAGTCTGATTCACTATCCCGTTTAGTCAGATTGAGCTCCATGGAGAATGAGAAGAGGTTTGTGGTAACAAGATCCCTGTGAGTAACGCCAGACTTAATTGCCCCAGCCTGTCCAGAGGCTGATATAGTGAGAGCGGTGATGGAAGACAATATAGGCGTGACGATAGCTGACTCATTGTGAGCTGGCTCAGACTGAGGATGAGGAACATTGGCTCGAGCAGCCGAATCTACTGCCTGTATGTCATCATGGAATAAGGAAAACGAGCTAGTAGAGGTAAGTGAATTTCTATTTTCATTACCGGTTCCATTAGATGGCAAACAGAGACTGTCCGTGATATTTGTGGTGGGGGAAAATTGGATGCCGAGATTACTCACTGCTATGCTTCCCCTGGGACCTATAATGTTTGCTGAAAGTCCTCCCCCTACATCCATCCGCTGCAAACCACAACACCTCGTTCCGGGGAGAGACTCCCAGGGTAACCCCTTACTCTCTACCTGGGGTTGAGCGCTTTGTTCTCCGCCTGCCAACACTGATATTCTCTGTGGACGAGCAGCCAGCTCCTTAAGCTTGGTTGTTAGATAAACAGAGGCCAAATCCTTATCCGGATCATTTTTGTTCACGTGTTTGTTGCCTTGTGCCTTCTCTCCCTCCCTCCTCCGGCCCACACCCAATGCATGCCCAGAACTGGGGCTGGCGCGGAGCCTGTCTCGGGCACGGCTGAAGTAACAACCTGTGAGGACCATGGCCCCTTCAGTAATCCTGGGTGACTGGTAACATCTGGCCGCGCTGCCTGCGGTGGCTGAAGTGAGATAGTATGGGTAGGGCCCTTGTGCCCCACTCCTCCACGTTCTCCCAATGGCCTTAGTAAATGAATGATTACAACCATCAGTGGGGATAGCGATAACATTGTGACTACCCAAATGAGAACAATCACTGGTGGCCACCTCTCTAGCCTTCAAAGCATTATCACCCAAATGAGAGTGAGGAGTGCCCCATGGCAGCGGTCCAGGTGGTTGCTTAGCTGTAGATATGTGCTGTGTTGGGGGAAGTGGCCGGTGGAGGGTCCTTGTATACCTTTCAGAAGCCCCTCTAACATCTCTAGCAATCTCCGATGACTTGGTCGCAGGTCCCCGGTCTTGGCCGCGCACAAAGACTCTCCCTGTGTCGGGTTTGGCGGCCGGCAGACAGGGTGGTGACCGCGCGCAAACTCTAGTCCTTTGTACAAACCTCTTTTTGGCATTTTGAACCAGCGAAGAGAAAACAGGTGAAACAACGCCCCTCTCCCCACCGCTGCTCCTGCTCCTACCTACAGGGTGGGGATGCCTGACTCCATTCCACGGCCTTCTCGCACCTCCTTCTTCCGTGCACAAAGGTTCAAAAGGGTCTCCATGCGCGCATTGCCATATAAAAGGACTCCACACTGGGCATTCTGGTCCCGATGGGAGCCGTCCCGATGGGAGCCATTGTAACGTCCACCTGGGGCAGATCACCGAACCGCTGCTGCTCGCCAAGACCCCAGCTTCCCTTGGATGGCTCGGTGTCTCAGGGCAGTGTCCCGAGCTCCAACCGCAGGGCCCTGCTAACTTCCCCGGGTTAACCGCGAACAAAGGGCTGAGGAGCAGGTGGAGAAGAAGTGGTGAGAGCAGGCTGGAACCCAGTAGCAGTGCAGCCATTAGTCTGGTAAAATCCTTTCTCCTCTCCCCCTTTCTCCCGCTCACCCCTCTCTCTTTCTCTCTCCCTCTCTCTCTCTCTCTCTTCGAGTGCGTCTCTCTCGCTCTCTCTTCCGTCGCCGGCTAGGTAGCCAGCTCCAACGGCACTGCCCGACACCTTCCCCCGCGCTCCCCCGTCTTTCCGTGGGCCCGGGAAGTTGGCATTTACTCGCTGTGTTCGGTAGAACTCGGTCTGTCGGCGTCAGGGGTGCAGCATCTCTCCCTTTCATTCATATCCAACATGGCTCTCAGCAGACCCCGGTGGTACTGTCCATCCTCTCGTTACACTCTCCTCCTCTCAACACCCCTCCCCCTCGCTGCTCTCTTCCTCCACCTCCCTCTCTCTCTCTCTCTCTGCTCACAGAAATAGGAGATAATGGTTTATTCCAGCTCGCAGGGCTGTTACACCACCCGTAGCCGCCATATCCACAACTGGAAGGCGACTCGGAACTATATCTCACTCACATTCATATTTTAATAAACCAATCTAAATAAATTAAATTGTATATAGGCTATAGCAGAGCATAGTAGCCATGAAGCATATGAAACCTAATTCCATTTTGGTAATAATGAGAAATATTTAGGCTTTATTAAATATGAAATTATAACGCAGAGGGCACTGTCAATTATATTTATTATTGCACATTTTATGTCTCTGTAGCCTAATACATTTTAAAGACAGTTAGGCCTATGTTATATAGCCTACAAAATTAGCTTAATGAATTGAGCCTCTCCATGACGTCATGCTCTGCCTACACATCGATGAGTAATTAGTAGGCTTCCTATTCATTGCTTTTCCTTCGATATGGTCATCACCCTTCACTTATTATTTTAATCAAACATTAATTTATATGGATATGAGCAATATATTTCATTGTATTTACAAAGTGGATTAAAAGTCGTTAATATGGAAATATAATTTTTATTCCAAATTCAGGTAACACAATTCATTCTGATGGTGAATTCTACAACCTAAAATGAAATCCCCACATTTTGGAAATGGCTGAGGGAGGGAAGGCGTGTCTGGCAGCCTTGGCTTGCATCATCGGATGTGTTGTGGCACAAAATAGTTCTGCAATGAAAACCAATCTGTTTCTCTCAGTCTGGCTGTCGCCGCCGCCACGGTTGGAGCTAATCCACGTATGTTGAAATATTCATGCTCCGACCACAGTAATGAAGTGCACAAAAAAACTCAAACGTCTGCGATCTATATGCTCTAGCTCTCTCCGAGCTGAGAACAGTCAGTCATTAGGCGCGAGGAAGCGAGGGGTAGGCAGTCAGCCCTGTTGGGTATCATCGCTCGCCTTGCCTGCACACCAACAATAATAGGTGTGAAAAGTAGGCTAGGTTATATTGGCGAGCCGCCCTCTCCGTGATTAGGACGGATACATGTCGACACGCGCAAAGTCGTCTAGACAATCGGGCTCTTGTACTGAAATAGTGGGATGAAGAAAATCCAAGTAGGCTACATTATAGGCTATGATTCCATGCTTTTCCTACGTTTAATATGAATAATGTATCTGGATATAAACACAAGTTTGTATTAATGGAAAGTGCCTGAAATGTAAAGTGACACCAAAGCAGGGTGCTGTAAAACTTTAGCTGTTCATAATGTAGCCTAAAACCATGAGCCATCAGTCCTATATGTTGAGCATTTCAACCTGGCTCAGGGTCAATATCATTAACTTAGGAAAGAGGGAAGTAATAAAATAAGACGAAAACTTGATGGGATAGATGAGCGTACGAGTAGGCTATGGGAAATTTCAGCATTACAAAACCATGGACAGCGCCCATGTAAACTATGCTGAAAGAAGCCTACATTAGGAAGCCCTGTCGAACACTTCAACCAAAGAACTGTAAGTCTGGGCAGTCCACACCATGAATTTCTTTCCGAGGAGAAATGGCTAAGCTAACATGGGTTATTTTTAGTAGTGCCGTATCCGACCGCATTACATACAGCACCATGGACAGCGGCGTTCCAAATAGGCCTGCTGCATCACTCGGCCCGTTTAGTCTACATATTATCTTTTAAAATATACTTCCTACAGTAATTAGTCAGCTAAATACACTCCACTTGGTTAATGCACGTTTAGGCCTACGCGTGTGCGTGTGTATGTGCACGTGTGCGTTTTAGAATGTATAGACACAGCACCCTTTTCAACATGCGGGTGTGTCCAAATTTAGCTGGTTGGCTCCCCTCCACGCAACGGTGAATCAATAAGCTCTGACTCCTCACTGGGGGTCTCCTAACTACCGCAAGCCGCCATGCAAGACCCTGCTTTTCAACAGTGTGAGTTGCCATGGGAACAGCGAAAGTGGGGGTACTTTTAGCCTCTGGTGGATTATACCCCTCCGAGGGGTTGAGTGTGCCGGGAGGGAGGGGCGGTGTTGAGGCTTTCTTCACTCATTTCGCCTGCCAGTCACATACTCGGTAATTGCACTCCCCCGGCCCCTCTATCCTTGTCTGACCAGGCCCGGTGCCACAGAGTCGCCAGATCCTTCCCCCCTCACTGAAATCCTGAGTGGCAGGTGGTAGCGGAGGCCCGGTGTGCATATGGCCTCGACTGGAAATGATGAGGCAGTAATACATTCATGAGAAGTGACGGAAGTGTGATGGGGACGGACATCGATTGACGTGTAGTGTCGTTTGCCAGCCAATCATCTGTTGTCATTTACACCCACAATTTATGCTAGAGGAGGAGGCCAAGGCCCTGGCCGTCCTGCCACTCAGACAGGTTGACACAGAAGGCCGCTATCCGGGAAGCCACCCTCCATCCCTCCCCTCTCTTCGTACAAGTCATAATGACATATGGCGACAGCTGCGTGGCATGTGCGGGGTGATTGTGTGAATCTTGCCACAGCTTATAGGGCCTGTGAGTTGTGCGTGATTAATAAGCTATGGCAGACAGGGTTGAAGAGTGGGAGAGAGAGAGTGAGTTGACATTTAAAAAAAGAGAATGTGGAAAATGTATGTAGCGCAGAAATAAATATCAAACATTATATATTCCCTACAGTCCCTGAACAGCTTTTATTTATCACCATTGCTCTGTCACTACAACCCCCCCCAGCATACTCCCATAGAATGTATCAAATTGCAAATATTCTAATGAATGTGAACATTCAGATAAAACACGGATGTAAAAATGCCTAGAATGAAATCATTCACTATAAGGGAATATTCAGAACATAAATCCACATTGCCATATTACCAATGACAGACAAAATGTAATCCTCAAAATACAACGTAGAAACACAGTCACTGTAATATATATTTATTTAATTTAACTAGGCAATTCAGTTAAGAACAAATTCTTATTTACAATGACGGCCTACACCTGCCAAACCCGGACGACACTTGGCCAATTGAGCGCTGCCCTATGGTACTCCCAATCACGGCCGGTTGTGATACAGCCTGGAATTGAACCAGGGGGTCTGTAGTGACGCCTCAAGCACTGAGATGCAGTGCCTTAGACCGCTGCGCCACTCGGGAGCCCTAGATATAGACTGAGATCTACACTGAGTGTACAAAAGATTAGGAACACCTTCCTAATATTGAGTTGCACCCCCTTTTTGCCCTCAGAACAGCCTCAATTCATCGGGGTATGGACTCTACAAGGTGTCGAAAGCGTTCCACAGGGTGGTGGACCATTACATTTACATTTTTAGTGATTTAGCAGACGCTTTTATCCAGAGCGACTTACAGTTTTAGTGAGTGCTTACATTTTTCATACTGGCCCCCCGTGGGAATCGAACCCACAACCCTGGCATTGCAAGCGCCACGCTCTACCAACTGAGCTACAGGAGGCCCATGTTGACTCCAATGCTTCCCACAGTTGTGTCAAGTTGGCTGGACGTCCTTTGGGTTGTGGACCATTATTGATACACACAGGAAACTGTTGAGCGTGAAAAACCCAGCAGCGATGCAGTTCTTGACACACTCAAACCGGTGTCCCTGGCACCTACTACCATACCCCGTTCAAAGGCACTTAAATCTTTTGTCTTGCCCATTCACCTTCTGAATGGCACACATACCATGTCTCAGTTGTCTCAAGACTTTAAAATCCTTCTTTAACCTGTCTCCTCCACTTCATCTACACTGATTGAAGTGGATTTAACAAGTGACATCTATAAGGGATCATAGCTTTCACCTGGATTCACCTGGTCAGTCTATGTCATGGAAAGAGCAGGTGTTCATAATGTTTTGTACTCACTGTATATCAGTAGGCTATATGAGATCATGAGATTCTAGAGCACTATAAAGGTGCATTTCCACACCAGTGTGTTGCCAATGTTCATATTAAAAGCTTTAATGTAATTTTTTTGGGGAAACTGTTTTTCCATCAGGAGTGTGACACTAAAGAATCAACAACCTATGCATCAACGTGACAGTTGCTTTGTGAGAAGGTGTTAATCGTGGAAGGTGTTAACCCATGTTCACAGTTAGCCATTGTTACGTAAATGAAAGCTGAAAAGTACCAGTGGCCTGGTCTTGGCCCTAAGTCAGAGCTGGCCATGGCCCAGTGAGACACTGGAGCCGGGCCTTAGAGGTGGAAACACAAAAGTCTGAGCCTTTTTGGTAAAACACTGGGGTAAGTCTCAGGTGGAAAGTTGACATAACTGCCAGGTCTGAGAGCTAGCAGAGCCACGGCGCTATCAGGCTGGATCTACCCCTGACTGGATCACAGTCAAGCTGGATTCACATCAGATGAGATCAGGCTGGATCGAGAATCCCTATCACACTACTGTGGTCTGGGTTGCTTCAGCCTGGCACATGGCGGCGGCCGGCCCGGGTCACACTGGATCCATTTCAGAGGGGAACCCGACTAATCCAAATTGGATCAGCAGCAGCTGAATGGCTGGATCTCTATCACTGGGTATTGCAGGTTTCACTATCAGCAGAGGCCTTTATGGGACTTTATTAGCATTAGCTAAAGAAGTGTATTATCCCTATAAGCAGAGCTATTCAACTAGGGTCCTGGAGGGCTAGAACCCAGCAGGGTGTCCTTCCAGCCCCGGCCTCATGCTGACTCTAGATCATTACTGCTGGATGTGCTGGTAGTTTGATATAGGAGCTTCCTAACCATGTAGCTGGTTGAGAGGATGGTAGAGAGGATTTTGGAATAAATCAAAGTGCTGTGAGACGGTCAATACCCATGCTGGTACCTCTGCCCTCAGTTGAACAGTGACATGATCTGATCAGCTACAGCATTAAGCAGCCTTCAGCCTATTTTCTTGGCCTGTGAATATGTGAAGAGGGTAAACCTAAGCGCGCACACACATGCACATGCGTCCATAAACATGTCTGAGAGAACAGAATCAGGAAATACATAATTATACACAGTCATAATTAATCATAATGTACTAATTCAGGGAATCATTCAAACAATGGATGGTCTGTCTCATTTGCTTACAATTAGGTATCCTGTACACAGCAATTCAAGTTCAACCAGTTGCCTATTTCGTATTCAACCAGGGTAGCGCGAGGCAGAAAGGAAAGGGAAGACAGAACGAGAGTGGCAGAGAGAGGGATAGAGAGAGAGAGAAAAGGGCTGGATGACAGCTGTTGCATGAGGAGTTTATCTGTTTAAATCTATCCATCTCCGGGCCCCTGCCATCAACCAACCCCCACAAAGTCACACGCTCTCCTCTCACCACACCCTGCACGTTCAAAGACACGCTCAACAGGAGCCACATTCACTTGAAAATAACCTGCTGCGTTATAAAGACACAATTTATATTATCTTTCAGTAGAATCTCTTCCTCACAGTCACCACTCCCTCCGTGTTCAAAGAGGATCTGTGACTCACATAAGAAGCACATTAAGTAGAAAATATCCTGGATGTTCTGACTGATATCAGTCATTGTGTTGTTTGTGTTAGACATCATTTGAGTTGTCTGGCACCGTGACTGTGTCTCTGTCTGCACCTCAGTCTCTGTTAGTCTCCCTCCACCCCCAATCTCTCATCCTGTCATTTCCTGGCTTGTTAGGGTATGCCCAGCCACAGTCAGTCAAAGCATTTAAATACCATCAATATCAGTAGCCTAGCCTACTCCTTTGTTTCCTCCTTTTCTCCCATCCTCCTGTACTCTCTCCTGCTCTCTCTCTCTCTCTCTCTGGCAACCACAACTAATCACTCTACTCTCATGGACATCCCTGAACTCATTCATCTGTCTGTTTTCTCCCTCCTTTAAGACAGTAGATTTGCTCATAGAGATGACTGCATGCTCTCCTTTCCCTTTCTGTATCCATCCCTCTGTTTCTGAACTACTTTCATGTTCACATCCCTTTTTATTTCTCTCCTCCCTCTATTGTCTCTGGCCAACCGAGGCCCGAGGGGAGTGATTGACAAGAAGGCAGGGTAGGAGAAGTGAAGAGCTTTGATAGGAGGAGATGCAAAGCAAGGCTGGTGGACTGTCAGGTGGCTAAAATATGTCGGCAGAGCTCCACCCTGTGGATATGTTGGTGTACTGCACAACTGCACAACCCCTGCCTAGTTCTAGTCAAGACTCTAACTCATTGGCTGTGGGGAATGGGTACATACACACACACTCATGCACACACATACACAACTTGTTTTCAAACTGTAATAACCAGTCTATTCCCAGAAATGGATTGCATCATAGCATTGAATCATGTTGCACCAGAAATCTACACAGTCAGATCGTAATCTGTGTATGCATTTACTCACAGATATAAAAGAGAATGGTTAATCAACTATGGGAAATCAACTAGGCTTCAGTGCTGTAAACATATGGCCTCTTCCTTCTATTCCCCTACTAGATTGGTAAATAAAACAGATGTTAGAAACAGCTGATTCCCCACATAACGGCAGACAGTGTAACACTGAACGTAGTGTCACACCCTGCAAAACCCTGTCTGCCTCAAGAGGTTTGGTCTGACGTCAGAAAACCTTGTCCCAATCAGAAAGACTCGTTTTACATTGCAAAACATTTTGCTACAGTGTGCCCTAATGAATAGGAGCCATGGCGGCTGTGTTGGGAGGGCAAACAGCTGCAGCCGTGGAGAGCTCCAAGGCCAGCTGTTCCTGTCTCATTATAGGGGGTCAAAAGGACACCAGTGGAGGGAAAAAATAATCACTCAATTTTACATACAGAGAGCATAGATGATGAGGAGAGGGCTGAACCACCAATTATTCTCTATAGTCGTCAATGTGGGTAAGTTTCTAATTGCGTGGCCCCGGTGTCCATTTTAATCGCCTAGGGTGAACTTGAGCATCCACATCTTTTTATATTAGCGCTATGATGGGGGAAACTATCTGATATGGCCTACAAATGAATTATACTCATAACCAACTATTTCCGTACTCCCCAGGCATTATTCAACCATTTACAGATTTGCCCCGTAACTCATTACACTTAACAAGAACAACAAATAGCTGCACCCGGTGCTGCAATGTGGTACATATCCAAACCTTAACAAACATCTTAACACACACAGCAGCGGGGTCACTGAGGTCAACACTCATTTATTGATCCAAGTTGAAAATATATTGACCCGATGCACCGTTGACAAAAACATTGTGGGAGAGAGAGTGAGAGTCTGTGTGTGTGAAGCTTGGGTCACGATCAACACACAAACGTACACAATACTAATAGTCCAAGATATGGCACAGAGTGACAATGGTGAACTGGGATCTGGGACAGTACAGTATAGTACTTTGGCACAGGAGAAGTACTGTGGTGGTGGTGGTTTGGTCCATGGCACATATATCATTCCATATACTGTACAGCTGCACTATATGTATAATACTGACACAGCCAGTTCCAGTGAAATATATATCATTTGTATTATTCAAGTAGGAGGGGAAGGGAGAAGGGGAATGTAAAAGGCTCATGGTGGCCAGGAGCAATATCTAGTGATGAGGGCGGGGCAGTGCTTACAGTGTACATGCAGAGTCTGTGTAAATACTGTATCTATGGCTCTAGGGTATTGTTTGTTAGTGGAATAGTGTCTATGGTATCATATAAGGGAAGACTGAAGATGGGTAGATGTTCATTGGTTAAAAGGCAGTGAGTGTCTATGGTAGGGGCTGTATCTGTGGTACATCACAGAGATACTGGTGATACGTCTGGGGAGACCAAGACTTCACAAAGGGGTGCAAATGATCTATACGGTTTATTTGATCAACAATAAATAGAGTGGGTACAACACAGGGTGTATGTCACATATACATAAGTATGTGAGGACTACACAGGGTTTAAATTGTGTGTGTGTGTGTGGGGTGGGGGGGGATAAAAGCCTATTGCTAGCTACAGTACAGTACTACCTTTGGGCAGTAAAAGTGACATTTATATGTGTATTTCATGTAGGGGATAGGCTAGTGATAAGTTACGGCAGTTATTGGGCCTTATATTTGGGGCAGTTCATGGGGCTATAGTTGGAGTATTTGGTGGCATTTGTAGGGGCTATATCTGGCGCTACAGTTGGGTTATTTGGGGGCATTTGTAGGGGCTATATCTGGCGCTACAGTTGGGGTATTTGGGGGCATTTGTAGGGGCTATATCTGGCGCTACAGTTGGGATATTTGGGGGCATTTGTAGGGGCTATATCTGGCGCTACAGTTGGGGGTATTTGGGGGCATTTGTAGGGGCTATATCTGGCGCTACAGTTGGGGTATTTGGGGGCATTTGTAGGGGCTATATCTGGCGCTACAGTTGGGGTATTTGGGGGCATTTGTAGGGGCTATATCTGGCGCTACAGTTGGGGTATTTGGGGGCATTTGTAGGGGCTATATCTGGCGCTACAGTTGGGGTATTTGGGGGCATTTGTAGGGGCTATATCTGGCGCTACAGTTGGGGTATTTGGGGGCATTTGTAGGGGCTATATCTGGCGCTACAGTTGGGGTATTTGTGGCTATAGCTGCTGGATGGGAGGAAGGTGAAGAGTATCCAGCGCGCCATGGTAGAGCTCTCTCAGTGCTCTCAACAACTGCAGCCGACAGAACATCTGATTGAAGAGGTGAGGCAATGGCTCCTGTAGAGAAGGGAAGAGAGGGGGAGAAAGAGAGAGAGACAGATTGAGGTTAAACGTTATGGACTGAACTACGTGGGAACTTGAATCAGTTTAAATCCAATCAGCTGTGCTGTCTGCCAGTACAACATGTTTTCAGGCCTGGTATATTCACCTCCCCCCTTGGCATTTTTCCTATTTTGTTGCCTTACAACCTGGAATTAAAATGGATTTTTTAGGTGTTTGTATCATTTGATTTACACAACATGCCTACCACTTTGAAGATGCAAAATATGTTTTATTGTGAAACAAACAAGAAATAAGACAAAAAAAACAGAAAACTTAGTGTGAATAACTATTCATCCCCCCAAAGTCAATACTTTGTAGAGCCACCTTTCGCAGCAATTACAGCTGCAAGTCTCTTGGGGTATGTCTCTATAAGCTTGGCACATCTAGCCACTGGGATATTTGCCCATTCTTCAAGGCAAAACTGCTCAAGCTCCTTAAAGTTGGATGGGTTCCGCTGGTGTACAGCAATCTTTAAGTCATACCACAGATTCTCAATTGGATTGAGGTCTAGGCTTTGACTAGGCCATTCCAAGACATTTAAATGTTTCCCCTTAAACCACTTGAGTGTTGCTTTAGCAGTATGCTTAGGGTCATTGTCCTGCTGGAAGGTGAACCTCCGTCCCAGTCTCAAATCTCTGGAAGACTGAAACGGGTTTCCCTCAAGAATTCCTGTATTTAGCACCATCCATCATTCCTTGAATTCTGACCAGTTTCCCAGTCTCTGCCGATGAAAAACATCCCCACAGCATGATGCTGCCACCACCATGCTTCACTGTGGGGATGGTGTTCTCAGGGTGATGAGAGGTGTTGGGTTTGCGCCAGACATAGCCTTTTCCATGATGGCCAAAAAGCTCATCTGACCAGAGTACCTTCTTCCATATGTTTGGGGAGTCTCCCACATGCCTTTTGGCGAACACCAAACGTGTTTGCTTATTTTTTTCTTTAAGCAATGGCTTTTTTCGGGCCACTCTTCCGTAAAGCCCAGCTCTGTGGAGTGTACGGCTTAAAGTGGTCCTATGGACAGATACTCCGATCTCCGCTGTGGAGCTTTGCAGCTCCTTCAGGGTTATCTTTGGTCTCTTTGTTGCCTCTCTGATTAATGCCCTCCTTGCCTGGTCCGTGAGTTTTGGTGGGCGGCCCTCTCTTGGCAGGTTTGTTGTGGTGCCATATTCTTTCAATTTTTTAATAATGGATTTAATGGTGCTCCGTGGGATGTTCAAAGTTTCTGATATTTCTTTATAACCCAACCCTGATCTGTACTTCCCACAACTTTGTCCCTGAACTGTTTGGAGAGCTCCTTGGTCTTCATGGTGCCGCTTGCTTTGTAGTGCCCCTTGCTTAGTGGTGTTGCAGACTCTGGGGCCTTTCAGAACAGGTGTATATATACACTGAGATCATGTGACAGATCATGTGACACTTAGATTGCACACAGGTGGACTTTATTTAACTAATTATGTGACTTCTGTAGGTAATTGGTTGCACCAGATCTTATTTAGGGGCTTCATAGCAAAGGGGGTGAATACATATGCACGCACCACTTTTCCGTTATTTATTTTTTACATTTCACTTCACCAATTTGGACTATTTTGTGTATGTCCATTACATGAAATCCAAATAAAAATCCATTTAAATTACAGGTTGTAATGCAACAAAATAGGAAAAACGCCATGGGGGATGAATACTTTTGCAAGGCACTGTATGTGTCAAACAATAGGGGGAAAAACTGAAAGCACGAACCACCTCATTTAACCATGGCAAGGTGACTGGGAATATGGCAGAATACAAACAGTGTCGTTCCTTCCGCAAGGCAATCAAACAGGCAAAACGTCAATATCGAGACAAAGTGGAGTCGCAATTCAACGGCTCAGACACAAGACGTACAGTTGAAGTCGGAAGTTTTCATACACCTTAGCCAAATACATTTAAACTCTTTTTTTCACAATTCCTGACATTTAATCCTAGTAAAAATTCCCTGTCTTAGGTCAGTGAGGATCACCATTTTATTTTAAGAATGTGAAATGTCAGAATAATAGTAGAGAGAATGATTTATTTCAGCTTTTATTTATTTCATCACATTCCCATTGGGTCAGAAGTTTACATACACTCAATTAGTATTCGGTAGCATTGCATTTAAAATTGTTAAACTTGGGTCAAACGTTTCGGGTAGCCTTCCACAAGCGTCCCACAATAAGTTGGGTGAACTTTCGCCCATTCCTCCTGACAGAGCTGGTGTAACTAAGTCAGGTTTGAAGGCCTCCTTGCTCGCACACGCTTTTTCAGTTCTGCCCACAAATGTTCTATAGGATTGAGGTCAGGGCTTTGTGATGGCCACTCCAATACCTTGACTTTGTTGTTAAGCCATTTTGCCACAACTTTGGAAGTATGCTTGGGATCATTGTCAATTTGGAAGACCCATTTGCAACCAAGCTTTAACTTCCTGACTGATGTCTTGAGATGTTGCTTCAATATATCCACATAATTTTCCTTCCTCATGATGCATTCTACTTTGTGAAGTGCACCAGTCCCTCCTGCAGCAAAGCACCCCCACAGCATGATGCTGCCACCCCCCTGCTTCACGGTTGGGATGGTGTTCTTTGGCTTGCAAGCAGCCCCCTTTTTCCTCCAAACATAACGATGGTCATTATGGCCAAACAGTTCTATTTTTGTTTCATCAGACCAGAGGACATTTCTCCAAAAAGTACGATCTTTGTCCCCATGTGCAGTTGCAAACCGTAGTCTGGCTTTTTTATGGCGATTTTGGAGCAGTGGCTTCTTCCTTGCTGAGCGGCCTTTCAGGTTATGTCGATATAGGACTCGTTTTACTGTGGATATAGATACTTTTGTACCCGTTTCCTCCAGCATCTTCACAAGGTCCTTTGCTGTTGTTCTGGGATTGATTTGCACTTTTCGCACCAAAGTACGTTCATCTCGAGGAGTCAGAATGCGTCTCCTTCCTGAGCGGTATGACGGCTGCGTGGTCCCATGGTGTTTATACTTGCGTACTATTGTTTGTACAGATGAACGTGGTACCTTCAGGCGTTTGGAAATTGCTCCCAAGGATGAACCAGACTTGTGGAGGTCTACAATTTTTTTCTGAGGTCTTGGCTGATTTCTTTTGATTTTCCCATGATGTCAAGCAAAGAAATACATCCACAGGTACACCTCCAATTGACTCAAATGATGTTAATTAGCCTATCAGAATCTTCTAAAGCCATGACATCATTTTCTGGAATTTTCCAAGATGTTGAAAGGCACAGTCAACTTAGTGTATGTAAACTTCTGACTCACTGGAATTGTGATACAGTGAATTATAAGTGAAATAATCTGTCTGTAAACAATTGTTGGAAAAATTACTTGTGTCATGCACAAAGTAGATGTACTAACCGACTTGCCAAAACTATAGTTTGTTAACAAGAAATTTGTGGAGTGGTTGAAAAACAAGTTTTAATGACTCCAACCTAAGTGTATGTAAACTTCCGACTTCAACTGTATTTGGCAGGGTTTATAGACAATCACGGACTACAATAGGAAAACCAGCCACGTCGCGGACACCGACGTCTTGCTGCCAGACAAGCTAAACAAGTTCTTTGCCCGCTTTGAGGATAACACAGTGCCACCGACACGGCCAGCTACCAAGGACTGTGGGCTCTCCTTCTCCGTGGCCGACGTGAGTAAGACATTCAAACGTGTTAACCCTCGCAAGTCTGCCGGCCGAGATGGCATTCCTAGCCGCGTCCTCAGAGCATGCGCAGATCAGCTGGCTGGTGTGTTTACGGACATTTTCCGTCTCTCCCTATCCCAGTCTGCTGTCCCCACATGCTTCACGATGGCCATCATTGTTCCTGTACCCAAGAATGCAAAGGTAACTGAACTAAATGACTATCACCCCGTAGGACTCACTTCTGTCATCATGAAGTGCTTTGAGAGACTAGTCAAGGATCATATCACCTCCACCTTACCTGTCACCCTAGACCCACTTCAATTTGCTTACCGCCCCAATAAGTCCACAAATTATGCAATCGCCATCACACTGCACACTGCCCTATCCCATCTGGACAAGAGGAATACCTATATAAGAATGCTGTTCATTGACTATAGCTCAGCATTCAACACCATAGTACCCTCCAAGCTCATCATTAAGCTTGAGGCCCTGGGTCTCAACCCCGCCCTGTGCAATTGGGTCCTGAACTTCCTGACGGGCCGCCCCAGGTGGTGAAGATAGGAAACAACATCTCCACTTCGCTGATCCTAAACACTGGGGCCCCACAAGGGTGCGTGCTCAGCCCCCAACTCAATCATCAAGTTTGCAGACGACGCAACAGTAGTAGTCTTGATTACCAACAACGATGAGACAGCCTACAGGGAGGAGGTGAGGGCTCTCGGAGTGTGATGCCAGGAAAATAACCTCTCACTCAACCGCAGGGCTCTCCAGAGGGTGGTGTGGTCTGCACAACGCATCACTGGGGGCAAACTACCTGCCCTCCAGGACACCTACAGCACCCGATGTCACAGGAAGGCCAAAAAGATCTTCTAGGACAACTACCACCCGAGCCACTGCCTGTTCACCCTGCTATCATCCAGAAGGCGAGGTCAGTACAGGTGCATCAAAGCTGGGACCGAGAGACTGAGAAACAGCTTCTATCTCAAGGCCATCAGACTGTTAAACAGCCATCACTAGCACTGAGAGGCTGCTGCCTACATACAGACT
This sequence comes from Coregonus clupeaformis, assembly GCF_020615455.1. Classification (NCBI taxonomy): domain Eukaryota; kingdom Metazoa; phylum Chordata; class Actinopteri; order Salmoniformes; family Salmonidae; genus Coregonus; species Coregonus clupeaformis. The sequence goes on along the minus strand of NC_059215.1, from coordinate 39,453,733 downwards.
TGAAAATCACTGGTCACTATAATAAATGGAACACTAGTCACTTTAATAATGTTTACATACCTTGCATTACCCATCTCATATGTATATACTGTATTCTATTCTATCTATTGCATCTTAGCCTATGCCGCTCTGACAATGACATTGCTCATCCATATATTTATATATTCTTATTCCATTCCTTTACTTAGATTTGTGTGTATTAGGTTTTTGTTGTGGAATTGTTAGATATTACTTGCTAAATATTGCTGCACTGTCGGAACTAGAAGCACAAGCATTTCGCTACACTCGCAATAACATCTGCTAACCATGTGTATGTGACCAATACATTTTATTTTATTTGATCACACATGCAAACATATATTTAATTCTACATACTGCGAGACACATGCTGTAACAGTGCACTGTCCACTAACTCTAACCTAATTTAACTACCCCCATGCTCAACACAGACAGACAGACATAGCGGTAAAATTACTGAGCGCTTACCCCAAGGACGTGGACTCTGTTGTAATAGGAGCTAAAATCCTTACTGAGGGACACCAAGAACTTGCAGATCTGGGACACACATTGCACACACATTAAACATACATTATATGAGCATTCATTCACCTAGATCAACTAGGGCAGGGACGATACCTTGGAGTGGATTAAAGTGGATTAAACTTCTTTAGGAAAACAGCCCTAATGTTCGAAACAAACGTCATTATGTTGTCATCCAGTGACATTTATTAATTTTCCAAGCTATAGCAAACAATATGTTACATACAGCAGGTTTTTAAAGGACCAAAGAGTTTGGCCTGCCCTCGTGTTTCCATTTTTGCTATCAACTGATATTTCAATACACTAAAATATATCCTTTTAAACCTCACCTGTTCAGTCTTCAGGTTGACTCTGGCCCCTCCTCCATCACACTCCAACGTCTGTCCTGATTGGTCGAGAAGCTCAGAGAATGGAATGAGGTAATTGAACAGAAGAAGCCACTCCCCCTGTGAAACAGGAAGATAGACACCATGACTGTGTAGAACAGTGTCTAGAGGACCTAAGTAAAAATTAAACACAGATATCTGGGCCCATATTCACAAATTGTCTCAGAGTAGAAGTGCTGATCTAGGTTTAGGTCCCCCCCAGTCCATATAATGATGACCTAAAAGGTCAAACTAATCCTTTATCTGCACACCTACTGTGGGCCTACCTCTTCTTTTAAAGCTGAGAAGTCCAACTGGGAGCCCTCTGGGATTTCAGGGTAAAGTCCTGTGGGAGGCAAATACAGGGGAACTGAACATGCAGCATCAGAATAAACACATAGTACAATTATGTTTATATTGCTTGGTGTGGACTAGTACTCATATACAACATGGTAGTTTGTGGTCTTGTGTGGCTCAGTCGGTACTTGCAACGTCACCGGTTGTGGGTTCGATTCCCGCTGGGGCCACCCACACATAAAATGTATGCACACATGACTAAGTCGCTTTGGATAAAAGCTTCTGCTAAATGGTCTGTCTATTATTATATATTGGTAGTGTTTGCGTATGTACAACCGTGTGGTTCAGTTGGGTGAGGAAGTGCTAGATTGTGGTTGGACTACAAATATACAGTACGTGTTAACAGTGGATAAGCCAGTCACGTCTGCTAAATGACCATAATCGTATGCATCATCATCATGTTGCTGTGCATGTCTCACCCTTCTCCACGCCTCGCTCGTAACTGTCAAAGAGGGTGTGCAGCCGAGCACAGTTGTACATGACGAAGACTCCGCCTCTGGGGCCTTTGGTGGACACACTGCCTTCCCTCTGCACGTCCAGAGTGACCTGTGTGTTAAAACAGTTGCCAGTCAGCTCTGACTCAACACAACACCAGCCAGGCACAAACCCCCTGGAGAGCAAGGTAGGCCAGCACGCTACAGAGCCACACACACATGATTATTGGTGTGCACAACTGTGCACACACACTGCTCCTAAGACTCACCGGGCTCATATGGACCGTTGAGAGCAGCTCAAACCTCACCGTGGCTGAGGTCATGACCTTGATGATGTCATCCCAAGTATGGCCTGGAAAATGATTTGGAGTTGTAATAGAAGTATTAAGTCCAAGGAGAAGAATCACATACCCTAATCATACAAATCAGTGCCATATAATATATGTCTCTGATACACATTAAACGGCACACACACGCTACAGACAAATTGAGCACACTCACCTTCGACTTGTTCTCCGTACTTCATCTCTGAGGCTTCCTTCATCTGCACTCTTCTCAGTCTATAGGACAGGGTGAACAAAGACCCGATGAGACACAGACATGCAGTGGCTCGAGGAGATCTGAATAGACTACATTTGAAATCTGAAGATTGCATTTGAGATCTCAAAAGACTACCTTCGAGCAGACGGCGGAGCACAGTGATATACTTAGGTGCTGGGAATAAAGAGAAATCAAATGGATAAAACTAGATGTAGTTCTTACTGAAGATACTGGGCCGCACTGAGGTGAGTTCCAGGAGTCTTCACTGGTCCACAAACTAGATACCTCTGAGAAACAGAAAGAGGAAAGAGGGAAAACTGGTTCACTCATAATGTATTTGGTTGCAGCCAGGATAGGTTGAGAGACTGTTTTGTGGATGCATAAAGCAATATTGTCAATACCGTCAGATTTTGTTTTACACATTTTTTTATTTAAATTTTTAGTAATTTAGCAGACCCTCTTATCCAGAGCAACTTACAATTAGTGCATTCATCTTAAGATAGCTAGGTGAGACAACAATCCATCACAATCGTATTAAGTACATTTTCCCTCAACAAAGTATTTATCAGCAAAGTCAGTGCTAGTAGGAAAAGATGAGTGGCTTTTATCTTTCATTTGCGCCGTGAGAGTTATTTAAAGCTGCGCTATGAAATCAAACCAGCATTTCCTGGTTGCTAAAATTCTAATAGTTCGCCTAATTTCTGTTTAATGTGACAAAACAAGCAAGTATAGTGTAGAGAATCATTGTACAGTCTACACCGCTGTGAAATATATTTTCCATAACCAAAATTATTGTATTTTCAGCTGTTTGAAGCTGATGTACAAAACCAAAAGTAAAAGACGCAAAAACAAACCTTAAGAACGGGAAGCATAGAAATAGCGCACATAGAACAGAACTACTGACAGATCTATAACCCCCCCCCCCCCAAATGAAAGATAAAAGGCACTCATCTTTTCCTACTAGCACTGAATTTGCTGATAAATACTTTGTTACATATTTTAGCTTTAAGATACGCTTCAAAGAGGTAGGGTTTCAGACGTTTTCAGAAGATGGGCAGGGACTCCACTGTCCTTACTTTAGGGGGAAGCTTGTTCCACGATTGGGGTGCCAGGACAGAGAAGATCTTTGACTGGGCTGAGTGGGAGCTGCCCTCCCGTAGGGTTGGGTGGGCCAAGAGACCAGAGGTGGCAGAACGGATGGCTCAGGTTGGAATGTAGGGTTTGAGCATAACCTGGAGGTAAGGAGGGGTAGTTCCCCTTGCTGCGCCGTAGGCAAGCACCAGGGTCTTGAAGATGATGTGAGTTTCGACGGGAAGCCAGTGGAGTGTGCGGAGGAGCGGGATGACATGCAAAAACTTAGGAAGGTTGAACACCAGGCGGGCTGCGGCATACTGGATAAATTGCATGGGTTTGATGGCACAAGTGGGGAGCCCAGCCAACAGAGATTTGCAGTAGTCTAGACGGGAGATGTCAAATGCCTGGATTAGGACCTGCGCCACATCCTGTATGAGGAAAGGTTATACTCTACAGATGTTGTAGAGCATGAACCTGCAGAAGCGAGTCACTGCTTTGACGTTTGCAGAGAACGACAGGGTGTTGTCCAAGGTCACGCCAAAGTTATTTGCACTCTGGGAAGGGGACACAGTGGCGTTGTCAACCATGATGGAGAGGTGTTGGAGCGGGCAGGCCTTTTCCCGCGAGGGAGAGCAGCTACGTTTTGTCAAAGTTGAGCTTGAGGTGGTGGGCCGACATCCAAGCTGAGATGTCTGCCAAGCACGCAGAGACGCATGTCGCCACCTGGGTGTCAGAAGAGGGGAAGGAGAAGAGTAGTTGAATGTCATCCGCATAGCAATGATGTGAGGATATGACGGAGCCGAGTGACTTGGCATGAAGAGAAAAGAGGAGAGGGCCTAGAACCGAGCCCTGGGGGATACCAGCAGTGAGAGCACGTGGTGCAGACACAGATCCTCTCCACGCCACCTGGTAAGAGCGACCTGCCAGGTAGGATGTAATCCAGGAGTGTGCAGTGCCTGAGACGCCCAACCCTGAGAGGGTGGGAAGGAGGATCTATTGGTTCACGGTGTTGAAGGCAACGGATAGATCTAGGAGGATAAGAACAGAAGAGAGAGTGTCAGCTTTGGCAGAGCAGACAGAGAGAAGAGTGGTATCAGTTTAGTGAGCTGCCTTGAAGCTTGACTGGTTAGGGTCAAGAAGATCTTTCTGAGAGAGATAACAAGAGAGTCAGAGAGAAAAAATGAAGAAAAAAACACTGTTTTGGAAAGAAAAGGAGAAGGGATGTCGTTTTTGACGTCAGAGGGGTCGAGTGTTGGTTTCTTGAGGAGAGGAGCGGTTCTGGCCATCTTAAAGTCAGAGGGGAAACAGCCAGTGGTCAGGGATGAGTTGATGAAGGAAGTGAGGAATGGGAGAAGGTCTCCAGAGATGGTCTGGAGAAGGGACGAGGGGATGGGGTCAAGTGGGCAGGTTGTTGGGTGGCCGGACATCACTGGTCGCAGGATTTCATCTGAAGAGAGAGGGGAGAAAGAGGTCAAGACGTAGGGTAGCTTTGTGTGAGTGGGACCAGTGGGCTCAGTAGTGAAACCTTTTTTTCTAAGTGGTTGAGGGAGGAGGTGGAGGATTAAGGAGGGAGGAGAAAGTGGAGAATAGTTTCCCAGGGTTGGAGGCAGAAGCTTGAAATTTAGAGTGACAGAAACTCTGTAGGCATCGGCAGATCAAATCAAATCAATTTTTATTTGCCACATGCGCCGACTACAACAGGTGTAGACATTACAGTGAAATGCTTACTTACAAGCCCTTAACCAACAATGCAGTTTTAAGAAAAAAAGTGTTAAGTAAAAAATAGATAAGTAAAAAATAACAAATAACTAAAGAGCAGCAGTAAAATAAAATAACAGTAGGGAGGCTATACACAGGGGGTACCGGTACAGAGTCAATGTGCGGGGGCACCGGTTAGTCGAGGTAATTGAGGAAATATGTACATGTGGGTAGAGTTAAAGTGACTATGCATAGATTATAAACAGAGTAGCAGCCGCGTAAAAGAGGGGGTGGGGTGGGGGGGATAATGCAAATAGTCCGGGTAGCCATGATTAGATGTTCAGGAGTCTTATGGCTTGGGGGTAGAAAATGTTAAGAAGCCTTTTGGACCTAGACTTGGCGCTCCGGTACCGCTTGCCGTGCGGTAGCAGAGAGAACTATCTATGACTAGGATGGCTGGAGTCTTTGACAATTTTTAGGGCCTTCCTCTGACACTACCTGGTATAGAGGTCCTGTATGGCAGGAAGCTTGGCCCCAGCGATGTACTGGGCCGTACGCACTACCCTCTGTAGTGCCTTGTGGTCGGAGGCTGAGCAGTTGCCATACCAGGCAGTGTTGCAACCAGTCAGGATGCTCTCGATGGTGTAGCTGTAGAACTTTTTGAGGATCTGAGGAACCATGCCAAATCTTTTCAGTCTCCTGAGGGGGAATAGGCTTTGTCGTGCCCTCTTCACGACTGTCTTGGTGTGTTTGGACCATGATAGTTTGTTGGTGATGTGGACACCAAGGAACTTGAAGCTCTCAACCTGCTCCACTAAAGCCCCGTCGATGAGAATGGGGGCGTGCTCAGTCCTCTGCTTTTTCTCTTTTACGCTGCTGCTACTCTGTTTATTATTTATACATAGTCACTTTAACTCTACCCACATGTACATATTACCTCAATTACCTCGACTAGCCGGTGCCCCCGCATATTGACTCTGTACCGGTACCCCCTGTATATAGCCTCCCTACTGTTATTTTATTTTACTGCTGCTCTTTAGTTATTTGCTTTCATTTTTTTACTTAACACTTTTTTTATTTTACTTTTTATTTTTAAAAATTGCATTGTTGGTTAAGGGCTTGTAAGTAAGCATTTCACTGTAATGTCTACACCTGTTGTATTCGGCGCATGTGGCAAATAAAATTTAATTTGATTTGGAATCAGGAGGATAGAATTGTGGTCAGATTTGCCAAATGGAGAGCGAGGGAGAGCTTTGTACGCGTCTCTGTGTGTGGAGTAAAGGTGGTCTAGAGTTGTTTTTCCTCTGGTTGCACATTTAACATGCTGGTAGAAATGAGGTAGAACGGATTTAAGTTTCCCTGCATTAAAGTCCCCGGCCACTAGGAGCGCTGCCTCTGGATTAGCGTTTTCCTGTTTGCTTATGGCCTTATACAGCTCATTGAGTGCAATCTTAGTGCCAGCATCGGTTTGTGGTGGTAAATAGACAGCTACGAAAAATATAGAAGAAAACTCTTGGTAAATAGTGTGGTCTACAGCTTATCATGAGATACTTCGAGACTTCCTTAGTATTAGATTTTGTGCACCAGCTATTGTTTACAAATATACACAGACCACCATCCCTTGTCTTACCGGAGTCAGCCATTCTATCCTGCCGATGTAGCGTATATCCCGCTAGCTGTATGTTATCCATGTCGTCGTTCAGCCACGACTCGGTGAAACATAAGATATTACAGTTTTTTATGTCCCGTTGGTGGGATATTCTTGATCTTAGGTCGTCCATTTTGTTTTCCAATGATTGTACGTTGGCTAATAGGATTGATGGAAGAAGCAGATTACTCGCTCGCCGTCGGATCCTTACAAGGCACCCTCAAGAGTAAGGACTTGGTACTTGAATCAGTCATCAAAATTTTTTATTGGTGCACCCAGTGGTGAAAGTAGATTTAATTTCTTCCCAGTACAGGACTTCCTATGCATACACACGCTTGAATGGGCTTAACAGTAACAACATGTCATTTAACTGTAAAAATGTATTACCTTTTAATGGGGCGTGAACACAACCTTTCCATCTTTGTTTTAATTATTGTGATAGTCTCATGTTTTACCGGTACGCCGTACCGGCACTATTTATTTTGCCGGTACTCCGGACCGCACCGGCTTACTTTCACCCCTGGGTGCACCTCTATTGGTTAGTATGGTGAAGTACAGATCACCATTATGTGGTAGTTAATGTGTTGTTGTGTCAAACAAACCTGTGTCACTGTTGCACCGCTGGCTCTCCATAGCATCGCTATCTGCTGCTGACGGAACTCATCCTGACAGGAAGTGACATGTACCACGGTTGCCGTGGATACCTAGGTCAATAAGAGATGTGATAACCAAACATGAGACGTTATTGTAGTACACGGCCATAGATATTTACATTTTACATTTTAGTCATATAGTAGTACTATAGTAGTACACGGCTAAAGCTTGATGTTTAAAGCGTTGGGAATAGAAAGCTTGACTCACTGTGCAGTCTGCAGTAGCCCTGTCCAGTTGGGCCAGATGAGACACACTGTCTCTTTGCACTGAGGAAAAATCACATGAATTATGTTACAGACAGTTCTTAAGTCAAATCTATAATAGACTGTTAAGCTATGGAGGTTTTATTTCCCTAGGCTATATTACAGTTTCATATCTAAAGGCGTCATATTATAGACTTAGTTCCATATGAGACAATTTCATTGTATTGAACAATTTGACCCTAACATTCTGTCTGTGCCAATTTATGTGTTAATCACAGGTTAACACATGTTTCAAACAAATCCCCAGGTCCTAACCTAGGTCAAGGATCAAAGGTCCTTCATGTCTTACCTGTACAGGTGCCCAGGCTGGGGTCATACCCTGGCAGTTGCTCCTCCTGAAACACCCTCTTCAAGTTCACCCTGAGCATCCCCCACTCCTTCTCCCCCTCCATCTTCTTTCCTTCACTCTCTCTCCTTCCTCCATCTGTCTCCTCGCTTTCTTTGTACGGGGAATTTTGTAAAGCCTCCAACATCTTCTCCTCCCTCTCGTCATTGGTCCAGCTGACCGGCACTGACGGCCAATCGACACCAAGTATTCGGAGGAAGACGATAATGTCGCTATCTTCTGGCAGCACAGGGCAGCAGGACACAGTAAACCTGAGAAAAACAGGGATGTTACTAACACTGATATATGATATGGTGATAATGCAACACCCTCTATCTACGCAGTCTATACATATTTAACCAAGCTGGCACATATTGCATGAACATACACAACACGGATACATACAATGTACTGGACAGTGACATAATGTCAGACCAGTTATCAAACCATATCCTAACTCACCCCTGTCTCCTCAGTAGTGCCCCAAAGTGGTCAGTCAGCAGCACGGTGCGTAGTTGCCCCAGCGTGAGTGTGTCGGGGGAGGGTAAATTCGGTTTGGGGTGCAGGGCGGGGCAGTTGAGCACCACACACCCCTGTCTCTGGCTAGGAGGCTTCAGGTACGCCGACACTCCACTCAGGACCTTCTGAAACGCAGCAGTCCGGTTGACCCGCACCCTCAGCCCCTCTCCCATGACCTCCCCCCCAGCCACAGGGAGAACCCCACTCCCTCTCAGGGACAGCACTCTACCCATCACTGCTGGGGGAACCTAGACACAAACACAGAAACACATTACACTTACATACTGTCCATGGATAGCAGACAGTTCTTCTAAAATTCAAAGACATATACACTATCAAACTATCAATCACACAGTCAAAAACAATATTGCAGTAGTAGTAGCCTTCTGCCTTCAGTAATGTAGGCCTAATTTTCCTACTGCATGACTCTGGTAGTGTCCCCAGCTCAGACGTTGCTGACGCATGCCAGATCTTACAATACCTGGATAGGTAATTTATGTATCAGCTAAACACATCATATGATATAGCAATCTGGTGCCCGATGACGTGGCACGCAACCATTGGTTGCAACGTCTGAGCAGGGAAGGCAACCAGGCAACTATTTTGGCAGACTTTGCATGCATCAACCAATGGTTGAGTTCCACATCATCGACTGACAGATGCTATGACGTGCTTAGCTGATACATAAAGATGTAAGATCTAGCATGCGTCATCAACGAGATTCCACAGCCACAAAGCCAAAATTGTCTACATCATAAAAATGTATGAAAACAAAAATGTGCTTTTTGGTCTTAATTTAAAGTTAGGCATAACGTTAGCAGTGTAGTTAAGGTTTGGGTTAAGGTTAGGTTGAAAATCACATTTTAAAAAGAGAAATTGTACAAATAGGCGGTGTTTATTACTTTGTGGCTGTGACCTCAGCAACGCCTGAGCGATGCCATGTAAATATCGACTCGCGAGACCCCATGTAAAAACATGGTGCCACATTTTGCTGTGAGTGACCCACATTAGATTTGCCAGTCAGGGGTTAATAATTTTTGCCGCAGGGTTTAAATGTTATGTCGATGAGGACAATGTCAACGGTCTCAAATATGAAAACGTATTAATTTAATTTTGTTCACAATCATCAAGTGGATGTTGTTGAAGATAGGTCGGGGTAAAATAATTAGCCTCCACATCTCTCAAGACTCTTCAACCTGTCAAAAATAAAAGCGTGTGCTGTCAACTGTGTGTGTGTGTCTGCCTGTCAACCCATGCGTTATAACCAGTGCACCCAACTGCAAACAATTCAAATGAAAAATATAATCGGGTTCAAGATAATAAAATAATAATATTAAGAAGCTAGCTATCTAGCACACCGACCTGTCCGTCTGCATAAAGCGTATTCAGCACCGTAGTGGGTGACAAGAAGTCCCTGTTTTGGAGATTCTTAGCGCTGCTTTCTTTGAACCAAAGCTTCTCCGGCTCACTCGAGATCCTGTCACCGCTACCCAGACCATTAGCATCGGGAACATTTTCAGGCTCTCTCCGTAGAGCGGAGCCCAGAGCTTGGACGGTACGGGTGATAAGAAACCGTGTCTCATCAATGTTCTCCATCACTAACTCACAACCTGATCATCACTTCAACTGAGCTAAACGGTATCGTAATAATTTGTGTTTATGACAGCTAACTTTTCAAATAGACAAACAATTTGTTCCTCTGCTCTAGTCGATCGATCTCGTATTGGCTGTGAATGACTGCATAATAACCACAATGCGGAACTGTAGAGTGCACATTTTGTTTCCCTGAGTGCCGTTTCCTTGTGAAGCAGGGTAAAAGCGCGAGCTTACTGCGCCATATTGTGTGTGGCAGGGTTGGCTGTTTAGCACAATCTATGAAATTCATAGTAAATTAACTTTCATCAACAATGTTGGTTATTTAATGGTGATTCTGCAACTACGGGCACTTCTATGTCCTCGGAGTGATTTTATTTTATTTTAATTATAATAATTTTATTCTTTATATGTTAAGTTCACACTACAATCATCCCATACTTTTTTAAACACCTCTCTATCAAGTATTTTGTACCTCAATTTCACTGTTTTGCCGTTGTCCCTGACCTAGACTTTTGAGCTTCTACTTTATTTTTCTATGAGAAAACATTATATAATGTGTAATTATTAATGTTATCTACTAGAGAAAGAGTAAATGAAATAAAATCTATATCAATATTTATTGTGAGTATGCCCTTTATATATATTTTTTTTACACAAAATATACCTGTCCTTTGGTAGTGGTGTCATATCCACCACTGAGGAAAAATTCCTCATTAATAAAGTTTTTCCAAGAGAATGTTAATTTAGTTACTATGGAAACACATGGCTGCAGCGGACAGTTGTTCCAGATGTGATGTCCGGAAGTTGAAGAAAAATCGAGGTAAATAGAGCTTGTGTAGAGAATATTTTTATTGTGATTCATTTCCATACAGGCTATAATTTATTTAATTTGTGGTAGAATTTAGAAAAAATTTGTATATTTTATATATTTAGTGTAAACTATATGCTAGCTGTAATACTAGCCAAAGCATGCTAAGCAGCCTTTCATTTTTCTCCAGAAACTGTAGAAGCGTCATTTCCATCACAGTCATTTCCATGACAAACTTAACTGTGGTGGAAAAGACAGAACGTGACGTTTACTTGTAACTTTTTTTTTACTTAAAAAAAACAACTTTAGGCTTATTTAATCAGGTTTTAAATTCATTTAATCTAGAACATGCTCCAAGGTGTGCACAAGTTTGTTTTTAGAAGATACCACATAAAACAGCACAGAGGTCACAGACATATAGAAAAAAATGTATCCTATACGATACCAGGAACATCTGAAAAAAGACAGAGAGAGATACTGGAAGAAAAAAGAGAAGGGAGAAGTGAAATCTATCTCTGAGCTTACAAAGCGAGAACAAAGAAACAAGAGAAGACAATTGAAATGCAACCAACGGAATAGAAGACAGACTTCAAAGAGAACAGTTGCAATGGAGACCTACCTATCAGGCAACACACCACCTCAGTCACCAGATGACTTGCAGCAGAACATGAGGCCAACATACCTGCCCATAACATACCTGCCCATGATGCACGCCCTAATACCCCTTCCTCATTGTCTGCATACAGAGATATTTACATGACAAATGTCAAACTTGATAATGCTTTACGGAAAGCTGAGAAATACAAATAAAAGGTATGATCGACTGATGAATAAACTGGTGAGACAAAATTCCCCAAAGACAAAGACAAAACAGCAAATGAAGGAAACTCCGGAGAACTTGAGAATGATTATATTTTTTCAAAATGCCATCATTGCAGAGTTAAAGCAAAAGTATTTAAAAAATGCGCAGTGCCAAGGACAAACAAGTGGCTTCAAAAAATGCTCAGAGGCATGAGAAAGTATGGCCTGGTCAATGCCGCAAACAGAGAATTTGGATTTTCAGCAAAAGCAATGAGGGCAAATGAAAGCAGGCCATCAAGTCTTCAATACTCAGGAAAAATCAGTGTAAGAGAATTAGCACAGAAGACAAAATCACTAGATTCTATGAACGTGATCACAACAGGAGAGCAACAACAGGGAAAAAGGACACACTAATGAGGAACAAGAAGAAAAAGCAGACGCGCTTCTTGAATGGCACAATTCAGAACCTTTATCAGACGTTTAAGAGGGAATATTCAGAGATTCAAATTTCCTACTATGAATTCTTCAAAAGATGCCCTTTTTGGGTTGTCAAGCCAACAGTCCAGGATAGGGACACATGCCTCTGCAAAACCCACGCCAACCTCCAGTTCATTGAGGACAAACTACAGTATCACAAAGTGATCCGCTGCAGCAACATTGAGAACCTTATAGAGTCTTTGTGCTGTGAGAACCTGAAGAAAGAGTGCATGTATAGAGAGTGCCCCCTTTGCCAAGCAAAAGAGCTTAAAACATCTGACTTTGATGCTGGTGAGCAGACATGTTGGTTTGAGTGGAAAAACAAAGCTGAAGAGAGAGAGAAGAAAAACAAAGAGGGAAACATGGTGAAGTCCAGTAAAGGAAACGGTGTAGCACACTGCAGATTCTACTGGGGGACTTCTCCAAAGGATTGAAAGAGAAGTTGAGGAAACACGTGTACAACATTCGACACCAATACATAAAACTGAGAGAACTAAAAGAGAATCTGGGGAAAGAGGAGATCATTGTGCATATTTACTTTGCAGAGAACTACCTGTGTAAATACACCAGTGAAATCCAGGCAGTTCACTTTGGTGATTCTCACAAGCAGGTGACCCTTCCACACCTGTGTTGGATATACCACAAATTATAGTTTGACTTTGCTCACTGAGCTTGTCTATGCGGCATGACCCTTCTGCTATCCGGGCCCATCTCTCAAAAACACTGGCCTACTTCCTTGAGCTCTGCCCATCAGCTACTGCTGTATACTTTGTGAGTGATGGGCCTACAACCCAGTATAGGTCTAAAAATAATTGATATCTCTCCACCCTTCCCTTTGAAATAGGCTTCCAGAGAGTCACATGGAATTTCCTAGAAACCGGACATGGAAAAGGCCCAGCTGATTGGGTAGGAGCAGCTGTGAAACGAAGAGCAGATGGAATTGTGGCACAAGGCCAGGACCTCCCAAATGGAAGAACTGTATTTGAGGAACTGTCAAAAGATCAGTCAGCTATCAAGCTCTTCTATATCTCAGAGGAGGAGATAGAGAGCATGGAGGCCCTCCTACCGGATCAACTGGAGACAATCCATGGGACAATGAAGATACACCAGGTAATAGTTTATTTTATGTCAAATCTCACATTTGTTATACAAACATATTATCACTACACTATGTGTTACTAGACTATGCTATCATTACATATTTCGAATGTATCTGACTTTCAGAATTTCCTGTGTTTCCAGATTGTTACCGACAGTCCAGGAGAGATAACTTGGAGGATACTCAGTTGCTTCTGTTCCTTTCCACATCACTGCAGCTGTTTCAGCCCACAGACTGTGACTCTGGTTGAAAAAACAGAGGCAGACCAAGATGGAATATCCAACACATCTCACAGCGCCTTCCAGCCCATTGAAGATCTGAGTGAAGCATTGATCAGAAAGTGGTGTGTGCTGGAGTATGATCAGGACGTTTACCCTGGCATCGTGCAAGACTTTCACGCAGAGAGTGGTGCTCTTGTGAAAACCATGAGTCGCGTTGGCCCCAACCGCTTTTTTGGGACGATGAGAGACGACATCATAGGGTACAGACCACAGCATTTGCTTGGACTTGTCCCTGAGCCCCATCCAGTGACCAAAAGGCACATGGAGCTGGATGCCTTGGTCTGGGAGGAACATAGCTCTCGTTCTAAGCCTTAGATACCCCTGGAAACTCACTATACAGTACATACAAAGCAGGACATTAAATAATACATTAAATAAAACATGTGCAGCTCTCAATTAACTCTTCCATCAATATATAGGCGCTAGAAGTTCTAGTTGTTGCATCTAAGTGTAGTCAATGACAAAACATTGTTCTCGTGTTGAAAAGGTGCTAGTTCCAGTGTTTTGCTATTTTACTTTGTCTTATATTAATTAAATGTTTAACAATGGTTGTTGTTCAAAATGTTTGCAATAAAATATTGTTTTAATACGTTTTCTTTTCTTTCTTTTTTTTACATAGATGTCATTTCCACCACACCTTGTCATTTCCATCACAACCCATATTTTTGAGGTAAATTAGTATATTATGTATAATTTACAATGATTTATTTGTTTTAAATAGGGAAATCATATGATTGTTATCATAATCTCACAAAAAGGTTGGGTGGGAATATCTTATTTTTCATGATAAATAAATGATTTCAGCTGTCACCAAGGCAAGTTTATGTTTTCAGGCATTGTGTTGAATTATTAATATTAGGAAAACCTTAACAATCACTTAAAAGAATATTCAGTACAAGTTCATGTACAAATGTATAAGAAATGTGTTATAAATACATTTTATGATATTTCATTTTAAACTAAAATGGATGTTTGATGACGTGATGGAAATGACATGGCTGTCTGAATTCCTGAATAGTACGATCGCAGCCATTATCAGATATTGTTTCTAGACAAATCAAAGACAATTTTAATTCGGGTAAAATGGTGTTTGAATACGTTTTAATTTCTGAAAGCTTGCAGTACAGGCCCCTTACTTTTTTCAATCTTTACTAACGACATGCCACTGGCAAGTGTGTCTATGTATGCGGATGACTCAACGCTACAACAGCGAGTGAAATCATTGCAACACTTAACAAAGAGCTGCAGTTAGTTTCAGAATGTGTGGCAAGGAATAAGGTAGTCCTAAATATTTCAAAAACTAAAAGCATTGTATTTAGGACAAATCTTTCACTAAACCCTAAACCTCAACTAAATATTGTAATAACTAATGTGGAAATTGAGCAAGTTGAGGTGATTAACTGCTTGGAGTAACCCTGTCATTGTAAACTGTCATGGTCAAAACATGTTGATACAACAGTAGCTAAGATGGGGAGAGGTATGTCCATCAAAAAGCGCTGCTCTGCCTTTTTAACAACACTATCAACAAGGCAGGTCCTACAGGCTCTAGTTTTGTCGCACCTGGACTACTGTTCAGTCGTGTGGTCAGGTGCCACGAAGAGGGACCTCGGAAAATTACAATTGGCTCAGAACAGGGCGGCACGGCGGGTCCCTAAATGTACACGGTAAGCTAACATTAATAATATGCATGTAAATCTCTCATGGCTCAAAGGAGAGATTGACTTCATCACTACTTGTTTTAGAAGTGTTGACATACTGAATGCACCGAGGTGTCTGTTTAAACTACTAGCATACAGCTCGGACACCCATGCATACCCCACAAGACAGGCCACCAATGGTCTCTTCACAATCCCCAAGTCAAGAACAGACTATGGTAGGCGCACAGTACTACATAGAGCCATGACTACATGGAACTCTTTCCACATCAGGTAACTGATGCAAGCATTAGAATCAGGTTTTAAAAAACAGATACAAATACAATTTATGGAACAGCAGGGACTATGAAGAGACACACACACACACATGATAAGACACGCACTCTACACACACGTACACATGGATGTTGTATTGTAAATATGTGATAGTGGGAGTAGTGGCCTGAAGGAACACACTAAATGTATTGGGTAAAGTGTTATGAAATGAAATGTCATGTCATGTAATATTTTAAATTGTATATAACTGCCTTAATGTTGCTGGACCCCAGGAAGAGTAGCTTCTGCCTTGGCAGCAGCTAATGAGGATCCTTAATAAATACAAATACAAAATCACTGGGGCCAAACTCCCTGCCATTCAGAACCTCTATAGCAGGCGGTGAAAGAGGGAGGCCCAAAAAATTGTCAAAGACTCCAGCCGATGCACCAAGTCTGTGACCAAAAGGCACCTGAACAGCTTCTACCCCCAAGCCATAAGACTGCTGAACAGTTGATCAAATGGCTACCCGGACAATTTACATTGACCCCTTTTATTATATATCTTAATTGTTTTGCACTGACTCCCTTGTACTGGCTCTATGCACACTCACTAGACTCACACTCCAACACACACACACACACACACACACACATACATAGACACACTTTACATACGCTGCTGCTACTCTGTTTAATATATATCCTGTTTGCCTTGTCACTTCTACTCCTACTTACATGTACATACCGTATTACCTCAATTACCTCAACTACCTCCTACCCCTGCACATTGTCTCAGTACTGGTACTCCTTGTGTATAGCCTCATTATTGTTTGTTTTGTGTTACTATTTCCTTGTTTTTGGGGGGGAAATATTTGTCTTACTTTTTATCTCTGCACTGTTTGGGAATGGGCTCGTAAGTAAGCATTTCACTGTAAAGTCTACACATGTTATATTCGGCGCATGTGACCAATAAGATTTGATTTGACGTATGTAAGAACTAACTGTAATGTAAACTGACAGCACAAACATATCCATGGACATTTTATTTATCAGTGTTCCCAGACAATATAAAAAGTTGATACTGTGAATAAAATCCATTTAGAATTTAGAACACAAAAATAGGGCGACAATACAGGAACACTCTCTGATGATAAATCAATTTACACAATACACTGTACATACAACATCAGCAAAAATAAATAGCACCAAGCTGCTCAGGTCCTAGATAGAAGCTGGTGTCATTCTTTGCTGACACGAAATTCCCGGTGGCTTATAGTGTGTTTGGCAATCCGGGAAAAAACGTGTCATTGAAGAACATCACCTGTTAGTTCTTAAAGTGTCAACTTAAACCACACCACACGGAAAGACACTCACTGAATCAAGTACACCAGGAAGTATTGTTCTCCCTCTGACAGCACTAGAAACAGTCAGACTGTTGGATATTGCAAAATGGGATGGAGACGGAGCCCACATCCAGGTGTTGTTCATAGACACAGCTGCATTATGGGTTCCGTTACCACCCTACCCGCCAACATCACTATTGAGGATCCCATTTCCATTTCACAATTTCTTGGGGTGGAGAAAATACATTGGTCTATCCTGTTCCATTCATATCTTGAAGTCTTGAAAAAACAGTTATATCTGGAGAGAGAGAGAGATAGATAGAGGAAGAGAGAGTGATATATATATATATATAGAGAGAGAGAGAGAGAGAGAGAGAGAGAGAGAGAGAGAGAGAGAGAGAGAGAGAGAGAGAGAGAGAGAGAGAGAGAGAGAGAGAGAGAGGACAGAAAGCCTATTAATGAATCCTCAGAGGCACACAAACACACTTTCACTCATTAATTGAAGTCACCTACTCATCAGGTTTGACGGGAAAGCTAGAGTCTGTCTGATCATTAGAAGAAGAGAACGCAAACAGAAAGGAACAGAAAAAGGATCAATCAAAACAAAAGAACCCGAGAGGGGTATTTTGAAAGTAAGCTACATAAATAGTGAGAAAGGGTTGAATGAGGACAAAAACAGGCGATTCAAAGAATGGAAACAAAGTCCCATTTCTGAAAAGAAAGTTACCGTATATGCTCAGCTCAGATCACCATCAGCTTGCTCCCACTCTGCTGTCACCCTCCTGTCTGCACTACTCTATTTATGAGTCTTCACTTCCTCCTAAATACACAACAAATCTATTTCACTTTCACTTCTGCAGAACAACTGACCATAACTCCTCCTTCGCGCCGTCCCTCCCCCTTTCATTGTCACAACAACACTTATAATCTCTGATTGCTTTAGTACTGTACCACTACCTCCTGCCACTTTCAATAGATTTCTACAGTTGACATAAACTATATTACTTTTTCAACAGATACAATACAAATAGCTCTGTTGCAGTAGTCAAGGTTAAAGTAAGTTGGATGAATCCTTCTTCAGCCTTATGGAGTTGCTAATTGAAGACACCAGTCTGTCTGATCAGGTGGGACAGGTGTGCATGTATGGGACAGGTGTGAGTCCACTGGTGCGTGGCCTGGAAAGTCCGGTGGATTTGGAGGTGTACCTGATCCCCCCCAGAGACCTCATTGTCCTCTCCAAAAAAGGATCATGGTTCTGTGTGTCTATCAGACAGGTAGGTTATAAACCCTAAATCACAGAATGGAATAACACTATTTACACTACATATTAGATTGTATCTGTATGCCTTTAAAATGGTCTCAAGGTAATATTTATTTCATTCAATTCAGAGGTTTTCCATCCCCAACTTTCACCTTAACACTCCATGGCGGCAGGTAGCTTAGTTAAGAGCGTAGTGCTAGTAACCGAAAGGTTGCTGGTTCTAATCCCCGAGCCGACTAGGTGAAAAATCTGTCGATGTGCCCTTGAGCAAGGCACTTAACCGTGATTGCTCCTGTAAGTTGCTCTGGATAAGAGTGTCTGCTAAATGACAAAAAAAACATGAAATACAACATAGATGGCATTTCCCATCAAACCCGGGTTCAAATACTATTTAGGGTATTTCAATTACTTTCTAAGACATTTCAAAGTAATTATTTGGATAAGTTTTTCTTTGAAAATACATGTAATTGATATTGGAATGTTTAAATACACTTGGAAGGTATTGGCATGTATTTGAAAATACTCAAATACACAGAAGTGCATTTTTAAATACAAATATTGAAATACTTCACGCATTTGAACCCAGGTCTGTTCGGTCCTAGGAGTATTTAAAATAATGTATTTGGAAAATAGTTTCAAATAGTAGGCTATTTATAGAACATTATCAAAATGTAAGTATTTCATTTCGGCCACATTATTTGAAAATACTAAAATACACAGAAAAAATATGTTAAATTACAAATACGCATCCACTACCAGTCAAAAGTTTGGATACACCTACTCATTTATTTGTACTATTTTTTTACGTTTTGTGTCAATCAGTTGTGTTGTGACAAGGTGGGGGGTGGGGTATACAGAAGATAGCCCTATTTAGTAAAAGACCAAGTCCATATTATGGCAAGAACAGCTCAAATAAGCAAAGAGAAACAACAGTCCATCATTACTTTAAGACATGAAGGTCAGTCAATCCAGAAAATGTGAAAGGTTCCTCAAGTACAGTCGCAAAAACCATCAAGCGCTATGATGAAACTGGCTCTCATGAGGACCGCCACAGGAATGGAGACCCAAAGTTACCTCTGCTGCAGAGGAGAAGTTAATTACAGTTACCAGCCTCAGAAATTGCAGCCCCAAAAAAATGCTTCACAGAGTTCAAGTCACAGACACATCTCAACATCAACTGTTCAGAGGGGACTGTGTGAATCAGGCCTTCATGGTCAAATTGTTGCAAAGAAACCACTACTGAAGGACACCAATAAGAAGAAGAGACCTGCTTGGGCCAAGAAACACGAGCAATGGACATTAGACCAGTGGAAATGTGTCCTTTGGTCTAGAGTCCAAATTGGAGATTTTTGGTTCCAACCGCTGTCTCTTTGTGAGACGCGGTGTGGGTGAACGGATGATCTCTGCATGTGTAGTTCCCACCGTAAAGCATGGAGGTGTTATGGTGTGGGGGTGCTTTGCTGGTGACACTGTGATTTATTTAGAATTCAAGGCACACTTAACCAGCATGGCTACGACAGCATTCTGCAGCGATACGCCATCCCATCTGGTTTGGGCTTAGTGGGACAATCATTTGTTTTCAACAGGACAATGACCAACACACCTCCACGCTGTGTAAGGGCTATTTTACCAAGAAGGAGAGTGATGGAGTGCTGCATCAGATGACCTGGCCTCCACAATCACCCGACCTCAACCCAATTGAGATGGTTTGGGATGAGTCGGACGGCAGAGTGAAGGAAAAGCAGCCAACAAGTGGTCAGCATAAGTGGGAACTCCTTCAAGACTGTTGGAAAAGCATTGCAGGTGAAGCTGGTGAAGCTGGTTGAGAGAATGCCAAGAGTGTGCAAAGCTGTCATAAAGGCAAAAAATAAATTAAAACCCTTGAATGAGTAGGTGTGTCCAAACTTTTGACTGGTAGTGTATATATCAACCCAGGTCTGTATCTCTACACATAATAAATGACCATTCCAATGACAACAATAACAAAATTAAGTGGGAAAAAATGTTTTATTTGACTTATTCATGTCAGTAGGACATGGAAGGCATCTGATAACACCAAAACAATCCATCACAATACTGATGGATAGACAGACATGCTCTGCTCTCCCTCAGCATAGATAGGGAACAACAGACAGGGAAGACTGATTGTTTAGACATAATTGACGTTTGTGTGTGTGTGTGTGTGTGTGTGAGGGGGGTTGTCAAGTAGTTGTGTGTGCTTGCATGTGCGTATGCTTGAGGAACACTCAAGTCTGCAGCCCACTACTGTTGTTCTCTTCCTTAGAACAGGCGCTTCTCATAACTGCAAGAGAAGAAAGAAAAAGAAAAAAAGAGAACAGGTTTAACAAATGAATGATCTGGTAACGAATTACCAACATGTTGCATCATACTGAGATCAGACAGACCTATAAACAGGTTGAAGTGAGATTAGTTTGGAAAGGGGAACCATTTTAAAATCTAGGAGCTTGCATGTGGTATGTGAAACTGAGATGTTAAGAAAATCCCCTCACCAAGCAAAGAATATATTGTAATGTTAGCTTCTGTGACAGCACTGTGGGCTAGTCAACACTGCCTAGCTAGATCACATCAATAAGTACCTGTGCAGGCTGTGGACTCCTCCCTCCATCTGGGCCGATGTCGTCCTCTTCTCAAACTTCAGATCCCCAGAATACATCATGGCTCTGCACGGGGAAGACAGTGTTACACGGAGCCCCGATGCTCACACACGCGGCGGCATCAAAGTAGGCGTACTTTGACAAACATTCAGATGTGTGTGTGCGCGTGCGTGTACCTGAGCTGGGTGAGGCTCTTGGATCCGATGTCTTGACAGGAGTGCTGGATCCCAGCCAGCAGGTAGGGAATAAACTTATGGATAGAGCCCTTGTCCTGGACCGCCCCCGACACACCCTGAGCCACCTTGATCTTGTCACACTCACTGCAGAAAGAGGGAGGAAAGGGGTAAAGAGAGAGAGGATGGGTCAGCTATATGTTTTTTGTCTTTTGGTTGACCGCCTGCTGCAAAGCTAGTTGCCCCTGGGTCGTATTAATTGATTAGTGCACACATTTTTACATTGACATTTGAGTCATTTAGCAGACGCTCTTATCCAGAGCGACTTACAGTTAGTTAGTGCATACATTATTTATTTTTTATACTGGCCCCCCCGTGGGAATCGAACCCACAACCCTGGCGTTGCAAACGCCATGCTCTACCAACTGAGCTACATCCCTGCCGGCCATTCCCTCCCCTACCCTGGACGACGCTGGGCCAATTGTGCGCCGCCCCATGGGTCTCCCGGTCACGGCCGGCTACGACAGAGCCTGGATTCGAACCAGGATCTCTAGTGGCACAACTAGCACTGTGATGCAGTGCCTTAGACCACTGCGCCACTCGGGAGACTGTAGCAAAACGTTTTGCAAAGGGAAACAACAAGCGCTTCTTATTGGACAAGTTCAGGTAGTACCTCAGTTTGTCGGTTTTATATCATTTGGTGCCTAATGAACACAATCCTGGGGATAATACATATTTGTTTTACTGTATTACTAGTGTATTAGTATAACTATGACTCAGTACCTGAAGTATCTGGTCTGGGAGCCCAGGTTCTTGTCCATGGCATCCAGTGAGCCCATGCCTCGGTATTTCTTCAGCCTAATGCCGTCAGAGAAGAAGTATTCACCTGGAGCCTCGCTTGTGGCAGCCAGGAGAGAGCCCATCATCACTGGAGAGACAGCGGGGAGGAGAGATCAGAGAATGTACCTTTCATGCTTTGAGAGGGATGTGTGTGTGTGTTAGTACATTACTATATCAGTGTCTAAATGTGATCCTGTAAGTGCTACGCGTAATGGCTAATGCTACGCGTAATGGCTAATGCTACGCGTAATGGCTAATGCTACGCGTAATGGATAATGCTACGCGTAATGGCTAATGCTACGCGTAATGGCTAATGCTACGCGTTTCTCTCCTTTCTATATACTATTGACTAATGAGAGTTGGTGTGTGTATGGGTATTTGACTTGAGCCTGAGACACCTGTAGATGCCCCAAGTGCCAGGGCTTTGGCGATGTGCCCCACGGTTTGGATGCCCCCGTCGGCGATGACTGGCACTCCAAATCGACGGGCGTACTCCGACACCTTGTACACGGCGGTGGCCTGGGGACGCCCGCATGCCAACACTGAGACAACAGGGGAAGGAGGACAGGCGTGAACAAAGAACACACAAAAGTTGTACAAATAAATAAAATAATGGAGGGGGTTTGTGGCAATGTTCATGCCTGCTTGAGGCTGATAGGTCATGGTGGGGACTATACAGCCAAGCATTCACATGTAGCCCCCCCATCAGAGACAGACTAGGCATTAGGCATCCTCACACAGCAGACAGTCTGTCTTTGCATGCATTTTAGGTTGTAATTTCCTGGTTTATCAAGTGAATTCATCATATCAGTATTATTTGAATATTAATTCATATTTTCGTTGATTTGCTGTAGATTAAACATGGTTTTGGCTTGCTTGAGTGGATCATTTTATAATTAAAATGGGATTTTAACATTGTGTTTACCTGATAAATGTAATCATTATGAAACTGATGGGGCGGCAGGTAGCTTAGTGGTTAAGAGCGTTGTGCCAGTAACCGAAAGGTCGCTGGTTCTAATCCCCGAGCCGACTAGGTGAAAAATCTGTCGATGTGCCCTTGAGCAAGGCACTTAACCGTGATTGCTCCTGTAAGTCGCTCTGGATAAGAGCGTCTGCTAAATGACTGAAATGAAATGAATTACATAGCAAGACGATGGGACAGGAAAGACCTTTAGAGACATTTAGTATGATAGGATTTCCCATTCACAGACATGATTCAACAAGTAGTAGACTCACACAATATTAGGATACATTATACAAATGTGATGTCAATTTGGGAAGATAACATTCATAAAATGAAAAAAGAGAAACAACAAACCGAGGAAGTCTTAGAAAGTGTTGGAGTAGAGTTTATACGTTTTGTATTCAGGAAGCACAAGCCTTATTTTAGCAGGCTTTCTTCCCTCAACACTAAATATGAGAATCAGCCGATTGGCCTCTTTTCCTCCGTGACAGTTTCAATGAATCCTGTTACCAGCCAGCAGTTCTGCCGAGATTCTTTTAATCAACTATTACTCTAAAATGAGTTCATTAGAATGTCTGAGGCAAACATCAAAAGAGGAAGTGGAGAATATTATGTTAGCTTCGTGCTCACCTTTTTTTGTGATTGTTATGGAATTAAATTTAGTAAATAATTACCATAAATACTGAACAGGAATGGATTAAATTGCAGAGCAGCACTACCAGAAAGCTTTTGAAGACATGCATCTTTTTCCCTTCTCAAAAAGGTACAATAATATTATTATGATCAAACACATAGTAAATCATAAGTTACAGGTCAGGTTTATGTTAAGTCAATGACTGTTACATGTGAATGGGGTGCTAGATAACAATGACATAAGTAGATTCCTTAATGTGTTACAACAACCAGTCTAATGTGGAGCTAAGGGCTCCCTCACCACTCCTATATGAAAACCCGACTGTCCATCACATGCTTGTGCACTGCATTTAGGGACGCATCTCGAGCGCACTACTAAAACACACTTCATCATATGCATCCATTCTACCCCCAAGCCATAAGACTGCTAAATAGTTAGTTAAATAGTTAACCGGACCATCTACATTGATCCTTTTTGCAGTAACTTTGACTCCTCAAATATACGCTGCTGCTACTGTTTATTATCGGTCACTTTATTCCTAGTTATATGTGCATATCTACCTCAATTACCTCGTACCCCTGCACATCGACTCGGTACTGGTACCCCGTTTATATAGCCAAGTTGTCGTTACTCATTGTGTATTTATTATTACTTGTATTATTACATGTTTTACTTTTCTATTATTTCTCTATTTTCTTTCTCCTTGCATTGTTGGGAACGGCCGTAAGTAAGTCTTTCACTGTTGTCACCTGTTGTTTACGAACCATGTGACACATTTGTAATGATGAGGATGTCGCGCATGTCGAGACAAGGGAGGTGTGATGTCACAGTGACAGATTAATCAAGGACCAAAGTACAAGCATCCAAAACCCCAAACGCCCAAGGCCAGCTTGACTACTACCTCTACTGGTGCAGAGCCGTTAACCAACCAATGCAGACAGGCTGTGAAGGGGGGGTAGGCGGGCACAGTGTGGTAGTGGAGCCTATTAGAGAGAAAGAGCCCTGCGCAGGCCAGTGGGGCCCGGTGGGAAGGACTTACTGCAGTATCCTGTAACAGTAGTTGGGGTTTTGGGGCTGTGGAGATTTATACCAGGAGCAACACTGAGAGGCGCTAGAGAGACAGACAGTACAGGCAGTGTGAAACCAAACGAGCAGAGGTCCACACAACAAAACATGAACTGGAGGTGATGAGGAAGAGAGATGTACAAAGAGAAAGGAGAAACAAAAGGAAGAGATACAGTGCCTTCGGAAAGTATTCAGACCCCTTGACTCTTTCCACATTTCTTTACGTTACAGCCTTGTTCTAAAATGGATTAAATAAATACAAATCCTCAGCAATCTACACACAATACCCCATAATGACAAAAGCAAAAACAGGTATTTAGATTTTTTTGCAAATGTATTAAAAATAAAAACTGAAACACCTAATTTACATCAGTATTCAGACCCTTTGCTATGAGACTCTAAATTGAGCTCAGGGGCATCCTGTTTCCATTGACCATCCTTGAGATGTTTCTACAACTTGGAGTCCACCCGTGGTAAATTCAATTGATTGGACATCATTTGGAAAGGCAGTCACCTGTTTATATAAGGTCCCACAGTTGACAGTGCATGTCAGAGCAAAAACCAAGCCATGAGGTCGAAGGAATTGTCCGTAGAGCTCCGAGACAGGATTGTGTCGAGGCACAGATCTGGAGAAGGGTACCAAAAAATGTCTGCAGCATTGAAGGCCCCCAAGAACAGAGTGGCCTCCATCATTCTTAAATGGAAGAAGTTTGGAACCACCAAGACTCTTCCTAGAGCTGGCCACGCAGCCAAACTGAGCAATCGGGGGAGAAGGGCCTTGGTCAGGGAGGTGACCAAGAACCCAATGGTAACTCTGACAGAGCTCCAGAGTTCCTCTGTGGAGATGGGAGAACCTTCCAGAAGGACAACCATCTCTGCAGCACTCAACCAATCAGGCCTTTATGGTAAAGTGGCCAGACGGAAGCCACTCCTCAGTAAAAGGCACATGACAGCCCGCTTGGAGTTTGCCAAAAGGCATCTAAAGACTCTCAGACCATGAGAAACAAGATTGAACGATTTTGCCTGAATGCCAAGTGTCACGTCTGGAGCAAACCTGGCACCATCCCTACGGTGAAGCGCGGTGGTGGCAGCATCATGCTGTGGGGATGTTTTTCAACGGCAGGGACTGGGAGACTAGTCGGGGTCGAGGGAAAGATTAACAGAGCAAAGTACAGAGAGATCCTTGATGAAAACCTGCTCCAGAGTGCTCAGAACCTCAGACTGGGGTGAAGGTTCACCTTCCAACAGGACAACGACCCTAAGCACACAGCCAAGACAAAGCAGGAGTGGCTTTGGGACAAGTCTCTGAATGTCCTTGAGTGGCCCAGCCAGAGCCTGGACTTGAACCCGATCGATCATCTCTGGAGAGACCTGAAAATAGCTGTGTAGCAACACTCCCATCCAACCTGACAGAGCTAGTGAGGATCTGCAGAGAACAATGGGAGAACCTCCCAAATACAGGTGTGCCAAGCTTGAAGCGTCATACCCAAGAAGAATCAAGGCTGCAATCACTGCAAAAGGTGCTTCAACAAAGTACTGAGTAAAGGGTCTGAAAACATATGTAAACGTGATATTTCAGTTGTAAAAAAATCAATTTTAGAATAAGGCTGTAACGTAACAAAATGTGGAAAAAGTAAACGGGTCTGAATACTTTCCGAATGCGCTGTATATAGAAAATAAGGAAGAAACCCAAAACAGATCATGAAAGACGGAGATAGAATAGCATGATTAAGAGAGAGGGGAGGGGAATGTGAGGATGAGGTGAAAGAGAAACAGAAAATAGAGGGTACTACTGACAATTAATGGGGGAGTTGCGCGTGATTTCTAAGGACCTACTCCCTTGTCGGTTTTCAAAGTTTTGATCTGAAGTGGTTTGGCTGAAGTTTGAGGATGTTGCACACTGCAGTTATTCAGCAGGCGGTCTTATTCAGTTAAATTGCCTGTATTAGAATGTAGCATGGCAGCACAATTTGATTCTGCAAAACCCTTTACCATTCTTTACAGGATGGGATGGGACCATTTGTACAGAATTCTACACTTGGCTAAAGGGCGATTTCAGTCGTTAGCGGAAAGGTGGGCAGATTGGAGGCTCCCGATTGGGTTACAGCTGCTGTGGGTGAGGGGGAGCTAGGCAGTCTTCCATTGGTGGGACTCACCTTCCTGTGTGATGCAGATGGAACCACTGCCCATGCCCACTCGCAGGCCGTCCACCCCAGCGTCGATCAGGTTCTTGGCCTGGGCTGCAGTTACCACTGAGACAGACAGATCAACAATGTCACAGGGTGTTGCATAGTGCAATCATGAAATGAGGCAGTTCTGAGAATGGAGCATTTCTCTCTTTCTGTGTGTGTGTGTGTGTGTGTGTACACCACTTACCATTGCCTCCAATGACCTGAAGCTGTGGGTATTTCTCTTTGATGTACTTAATCATGTTGATTTGGAAGATCGAGTTCCCTTGAGAGGAGTCCTGAACAAATGAAAGCAACATTAAAGGGGCAATCTGTGATTGCTACATCTATTTTTAGACGTAACTAATTATATATACACACCGATTATTGAATAAAATAACTTATAGATGCCTCAATAGCTTTAGTTCAACTGCCATACCCCATACACATCATTGGTCATACTTAATGATCGTACTCCTTTGTTTGTAAACATTGTAATTGTAAACAAACACTGTATAGCCACAAAACATGGTTAAAACTATAAATTAGATATCATGCACGGTCAGTCCTTGTATCCATAGCTCCGTCTTGAGAAAGGTTACATTTCTCCAGCCCCATCCCTCAGCTTTTTACCACAATAGTGGCAGGGTATGCCGCTTTGTTATTGTTAGAACTGCAGATTGCACCTTTAAAGAACAGTTCAAAGAAGAAAAAGATGGAGAAAGTATCCATGAAGAGAATAACAAGTAGATTGGGTAGGAGAACCAGTAACCCACCAGTACGACCACGTCTACGCCGCTCTGCACCAGCAGGTCCAGCCTGTACTTGTCGTCGTTGTGCGTGCCGATGGCTGCCCCACACAGCAGCTGTTTGCGTGAGTCTTTAGAGGCCAGGGGGAAGTCCCTGTTCTTCTTCAGATCCGTCCTGGCGATGATGGACACCAGGCAGCCCTCCTTGTTCACTATGGGCAGCTTCCCTACACAGAGACATGGTGTTTAGAATGGGGCCCTCGAACACACGAGGCATGTTGGTGTAGGCTATATGACAGTCTCGTTCACTTTTTATGGTGAACCTTCTCCCCTTTTCCCCAGATCCCGCCTCCTCACCTTTCTTACTCCTCTGCAGGATCTCATTGGCCTCTTTCAGTGTCACTCCAGCTGGAGCTATGACAAGGTCCTCAAGCTTAGTCATCACCTGTAGTGGTGAAGGAAAGGAGAGAACAAAAGAAGATTAGCATTTACCATCGGACGCGAGTTAGAGAATGGCAGGGAAGTCAACTAAATACATTTACACCGATTTAAAAATACTAACTGGATCAACACAGTGATATGCATTAAGCCACACCTACCTCACTGAGTGGCAGGGTGTGCTCCTCCTCCTTCAGGAAGTCAATGTCCCGCGAGGAGATGATGCCAACGAGGCGCCCCCCCATGTGGCCGCTGTCTGTGATGGGGATGCCGCAGAAGCCGTGGCGTGCCTTAGCCTGGAACACGTCTGCCACGCAGTCTGTAGGACTCATCACTACTGGGTCTGTGATGAAACCCTGCTCATACCGCTGGGAGAGAGAGGGGGGAGGAAAGGAAGGAGAAGAGGGGGAAAAGAGGGAGCAGGGATTGAGGGATGTGGGAGCGGAGGGCAGAAAGTGGAGGGGAAAGAATAAAAATGGGGGAGGGGAAAGAGGGACGTGGGAGAGAGGGGAACAGGTAGGGGAGAGAAAGAGAGGGTAAGGATATCTATTAGGCTCTGCAAATCTACAGGGTATTTAAAAAGCACACCAGAGCGCATGAGCGATAGATGAAAAATGAAACTGGAGAAGAGAGAAAACGATTGCTTCCTCTTCTAGCGGGAACACTACAGTGAAACAGTAGCAACTAGGTTGGCAGGAGGACCAGACCAAAAGAGAGCAGACAATAACATGAGTAGCAGAGACACACATACAGAAATACACATGTAACAAAGAACAGAAATATAAAGGGAGATGAAGAGTGAAAAAGAGAGAATTGTAGTAGGGGTCATTACCTTGACCTTGCGGACCTCGTTGGCCTGGAACTCTGGAGTGCAGTTGTGGTGGATGAAGCCTATTCCTCCTGTGAGCTGAAAGATGATCAGAAGAACATGTTTACTTGCCAGTTTGTGTGTGTGAGTGAGAATGCGTGTCCTCAGACATGAACTCTAGCTGAAGTTGCCTGTAAGGACTTATGCAGAACAACTAGTTTCAAGCTTTAAGGGAATTCTTGGCATTTGTTTTGCAGTGAAGACTGATGTTTCCACTGCGACGTTTGCCTCTGGGGGGGGCTTTACAAAACAACCATCTTAGGTTACTATTTTAAGTGACACATATTTGCAGCTGTTGTAGTCACTTCAACATACCCTGGGAGAAAGTACTGGTTGTTTTCCAACAGCTGAGGATGTTTCTGCTATCAGGGGTTTTATAGGGTGGCGGGTTTGTTGCTTGTGGTCTCATGTCACCATGTGATCATGTGATCGGTCTTTGACAGCAAAGACGTTTTTTATTACTTGTTGCTTCCTTGGTAGCTGTGCCAACCGCTGTGAAGAAGATTGTCGTCACGTTTATCGAGCTTAGTTTTTATGAAAGTTGGCCTAACACGGCTGTTTACTTTGGGTTTTGCTGAGTCTACTTTTAAAACGTTCCATTATGTCGCCATGCTAAAGTGTGTGTGTTTACACCAGACTTACTGCCATGGCAATGGCCAGCGCTGACTCGGTGACTGTGTCCATGGGGGAGGATACAAAAGGTGTTTTCATGGTGATCTGCTTTGTCAGGGCTGAAGTCAAATCCTGCAGAAGACACAAACCAGTTACTACTTGTAACAAACACTTATTGTAGTAACAAACCTTTCACAGCGCTCTGTTGCCAATCAAGATTACAATGGGAAGGTCTTTCTTGTAATCTTAAATTGAATATTTGGGTCGAATTCACTAGGCAACAAACGGAAGAAAATGGACTGAAAAGGGAGGGACTACCTGAACTTATCCGATAAGAAACACACATTTTTGGTTTCCATTGCTAAATGTTTTGCTATGGTGTGCACTAATGAATAGGACACCGGTCACGGAGGGTCAGAAGCCCTGTTGTCTTGAAGAATAAGGGTTCCACTCACCACCTGTTCCGATGTGAAGTCAATGTATCCTGGGAGAATCAGGAAGTCACTGAGAGAGAGAGAAAGAGAAAGAGGAGAGCAGGGACAGGCTTCACATGCTGCGTACAATCTATCAATGATATTCATACACATTTGCAATTCCACACGTGTCAGTATGTACAGTAAGGTGTTACGAAATTACACGAGGGGCAGCCAAATGTGAAGTTCCTTCTTCAGATGGACAATAAAGTCATATTCTATCCAATTTTTTTCATTGACAGTGGCCGTACCAAATTCCACGATATCTTTCGACAACACTTGAGTGGGAATGCAAAAGTTCAGTGTTCGATAATCTGAGCAAATTGCGATATCCGGAACTCGACGTGGGACTAACTGATATCGGAGTGGAGTGTGCATGCGATGAGCAGGGTCCTGTGTTGTCACAGGTTAGTGCTGATGACCAACACATTCCTAAAGGTCCTGAGAAGTGATGCAAGCATGACTAAATCGCTTTGGATAAAAACATCTGCTAAATGGCATTTATTATTATAATGCTAAGTTTCCAAGCACACTGTCTGTCTGGTACTAACTAGTTGAGATTTTGAAATATGCTGTTGCACGTGCACCTTCACTTTGAAGTATACGAGTACTATGAAGGCCCGTGTTTCTAGGAGGAGAATACTTGGCCTATATTAAGCATGGAATGCGCAGAATGAGATGTGATGGTAACTTCACTAAAGAGTAGACAAGTGATGAGGCCAATGATGTGTATAAACCATCATTGGATGAGGCACTGTGGCAAATAGACTATACTTCTGCCTAACAAGGGCTTATTGTTCATGCCAATACAACCATACTCTAGAATATCTTGACATGATGAAATTACTAAAATGTAAAAATGCCTCCAGGGTGTCATAATTAGCTACATTGTCACACAAGGCAAGTCATGCTTGGTATTCCTAATTCAACTGCTGGAAAACTAAGCTACCGACTGCAAAAATGAGTTATTGTCTTGTGTATATGTTTTATAACAGACACTGAAAGTAGGTTTATTATTGATGAATACAATTTTGAGAAACATGTCCCAGACACCCTCTAGAGGAAAGTTCAAATCACAGGCTTGCATAGCTGAATATAGCCAGGCCTATACAGAACCTTACCAAATACCCATCTACTTCTTTCAGATATTATTTTGGTAGATTTGAGTCAGTCCCCAAAGTAAAATTGTTACCTAACTCGCTGTCATTTGAAAGAATGAGTTGACCCGGGAAACCTAAGTCGGTTGACCCATTGCCATGTAGAAATAATTGCATGTACTGCAATGACCCAAAGCACCCAAATCCCATGCATGCACAAATAATAGTATAGCTAATGTGTCATAGACTAAATATATGGCTCTGGTTACTAGCTAGCTAGCTACAACGGTTATTCAAGTTAACTCAAGAACGCAAGCGAATTGTGATGGATTTCAACAAGCAGCCATGTGACTGCCAAATGCCAATAATTACTTGTAGGTAAGGCCGTCCCCGTAGTTGAAGAGTTGCTGCCCGCTGAGTCCATCATCGGGCACGTAACTAGTCTGTCCACTGATCAGGTAGTCCGCCATTATACAATCTATGTATCTATGTTAGTGTTTTATCAGTCACTTTGGTGCTAAACCGACAACGGCCCAAGAGACCGAGAACTTTCTTCGTTTCTTCGCTTCACTCCTAACGTTAGTTACGATCGGCGATGTATCAGTCAGCTGTGGCGTGGTGCGACCGTGCGCTGTCCCTTGTCAAGAAGACCCGCTCTTGGCTATACAAATTACATGTAATACATTCACGACAGTAAAACATTAACTGAAATGCCCTCTATTCTTCGGCCTTCAACGTTATCATGCTCCTGTCCTGTCTGGAGATTCCTTTGGTCGCACACGTTTTCGTCTGACAACCTTCTTCTTCGGGGTTTTATGGCGGTGTGATACTAATATTAGGTGCCCTACCGCCACCTACCGCGCTGGAGTGGAATGGAAACTATGGAGGTGTTCTAGATTCTGCACTCCGGTCCAGGGGTTTTCAAACTTGTTAATGGCAAGGACCCCAAAATATTGAGCCCCTGGGCGAGGACCCCCTACAATTTGCATTTATTTTCGTGAGCGAATTAAGTTCCTGAGAGCTGCATGCAGCTTGCAGTTTTAAAGCAAATTTCCTGCTATTCTACACATTTTGCCATGGCTCATGCTTTGTTCATATTTGAGCAGGGTCAGCTCTAGCCTTTTAGGCCCCCAAGTAAGTTTTGGTCGGGTCCGGAATAATAATTGAGTAGTGGGCCCCCTGGAGGCCAGGGCCCCGGGACCCGCATGCCCGTCAGTAATAAGGCCCTGACTAGCACTACTGTACAGAGTGAGGCAAAGGCTATTTGCATATTGATGGAAAATTATGATTGTCAATGGGGGTGGATAGGAAAGACAGAAAGATAGATCAAGATTTTACCAAACATGTTCTGTAGGTTTAATAAAACCAATATTTAATTTAGTGAAAAAATATATATAATCCGCACCTGTGGACGTCGGGCCCTCACACCACCCTCATGGAGTCTGTTTCTGACCGTTTGAGCAGACACATGCACATTTGTGGCCTGCTGGAGGTCATTTTGCAGGGCTCTGGCAGTGCTCCTCCTGCTCCTCCTTGCACAAAGGCGGAGGTAGCAGTCCTGCTGCTGGGTTGTTGCCCTCCTACGGCCTCCTCCACGTCTCCTGATGTACTGGCCTGTCTCCTGGTAGCGCCTCCATGCTCTGGACACTACGCTGACAGACACAGCAAACCTTCTTGCCACAGCTCGCATTGATGTGCCATCCTGGATGAGCTGCACTACCTGAGCCACTTGTGTGGGTTGTAGACTCCGTCTCACGCTACCACTAGAGTGAAAGCACCGCCAGCATTCAAAAGTGACCAAAACATCAGCCAGGAAGCATAGGAACTGAGAAGTGGTCTGTGGTCACCACCTGCAAAACCAGTCCTTTATTGGGGGTGTCTTGCTAATTGCCTATAATTTCCACCTGTTGTCTATTCCATTTGCACAACAGCATGTGAAATGTATTGTCAATCAGTGTTGCTTCCTAAGTGGACAGTTTGATTTCACAGAAGTGTGATTGACTTGGAGTTACATTGTGTTGTTCAAGTGTTCCCTTTATTTTTTTGAGCAGTGTATATATATATACATACATACACAGTTGAAGTCGGAAGTTTACATACCCCTTAGCCAAATACATTTAAACTCAGTTTTGTACAATTCCTGACATTTAATCCTAGTAAAAAGTCCCTGTCTTAGGTCAGGTAGGATCACCACTTTATTTTAAGAATGTGAAATGTCAGAATAATAGTAGAGAGAATGATTTATTTCAGCTTTTATTTCTTTCATCACATTCCCAGTGGGTCAGAAGTTTACGTACACTCAATTAGTATTTGGTAGCATTGCCTTTAAATTGTTTAACTTGGGTCAAACTTTTCAGGTAGCCTTCCACAAGCTTCCCACAATAAGTTAGGTGAATTGTGGCCCATTCCTCCTGACAGAGCTGGTGTAACTGAGTCAGGTTTGTAAGCCTCCTTGCTCGCACATGCTTTTTCAGTTGAAGTGCACCAGTCCCTCCTGCAGCAAAGCACCCCCACAGCATGATGCTGCCACCCCCGTGCTTCACGGTTGGGATGGTGTTCTTCGGCTTGCAAGCGTTCCCCTTTTTCCTCCAAACATAACGATGGTCATTATGGCAAAACAGTTCTTTTTTTGTTTCATCAGACCAGAGGACATTTCTCCAAAAAGTACAATCTTTGTCCCCATGTGCAGTTGCAAACCGTAGTCTGGCTTTTTTATGGCGGTTTTGGAGCAGTGGCTTCTTCCTTGCTGAGCGGCCTTTCAGGTTATGTCGATATAGGACTCGTTTTACTGTGGATATAGATACTTTTGTACCTGTTTCCTCCAGAATCTTCACAAGGTCCTTTGCTGTTGTTCTGGGATTGATTTGCACTTTTCGCACCAAAGTACGTTCATCTCTAGGAGACAGAATGCGTCTTCTTCCTGAGCGGTATGACGGCAGCGTGGTCCCATGGTGTTTATATTTGCGTACTATTGTTTGTACAGATGAACGTGGTACCTTCAGGCGTTTGGAAATTGCTCCCAAGGATGAACCAGACTTGTGGAGGTCTACAATTATTTTGCTGAGGTCTTGGCTTATTTCTTTTGATTTTCCCATGATGTCAAGTAAAGAGGCCCTGAGTTTGAAGGTAGGCCTTGAAATACATCCACAAGTACACCTCCAATTGACTCAAATTATGTCAATTAGCCTATCAGAAGCTTCTAAATCATTTTCTGGAATTTTCCAAGCTGTTTAAAGGCACAGTCAAGTTAGTGTATGTAAACTTCTGACCCACTGGAATTGTGATACAGTGAATTATAAGTGAAATAATCTGTCTGTAAACAATTGTTGGAACAATTACTTGTGTCATGCACAAAGTAGATGTCTTAACCAACTTGCCAAAACTATTGTTTGTTAACAAGAAATTTGTGGTTGAAAAACGACTTTTAATGACTCCAACTTAAGTGTTTGTAAACTTCCGACTTCAACTGTATATACACACATACATATACAGTGAGGGAAAAAATAATTTGATCCCCTGCTGATTTTGTAAGTTTGCCCACTGACAAAGAAATGATCAGTCTATAATTTTACTGGTAGGTTTATTTGAACAGTGAGAGACAGAATAACAACAACAAAAATCCAGAAAAACGCATGTCAAAAATGTTATAAATTAATTTGCATTTTAATGAGGGAAATAAGTACTTGACCCCCTCTCAATCAGAAAGATTTCTGGCTCCCAGGTGTCTTTTATACAGGTAACGAGCTGAGATTAGGAGCACACTCTTAAAGGGAGTGCTCCTAATCTCAGTTTGTTACCTTTATAAAAGACACATGTCCACAGAAGCAATCAATCAGATTCCAAACTCTCCACCATGGCCAAGACCAAAGACCTCTCCAAGGATGTCAGGGACAAGATTGTAGACCTACACAAGGCTGGAATGGGCTACAAGACCATCGCCAAGCAGCTTGGTGAGAAGGTGACAACAGTTGGTGCGATTATTCGCAAATGGAAGAAACACAAAATAACTGTCAGTCTCCCTCGGCCTGGGGCTCCATGCAAGATCTCACCTCGTGGAGTTGCAATGATCATGAGAACGGTGAGGAATCAGCCCAGAACTACACAGGAGGATCTGGTCAATGATCTCAAGGCAGCTGGGACCATAGTCACCAAGAAAACAATTGGTAACACACTATGCCGTGAAGGACTGAAAGCCTGCAGCGCCCGCAAGGTCCCCCTGCTCAAGAAAGCACATATACAGGGCCGTCTAATGTTTGCCAATGAACATCTGAATGATTCAGAGGAGAACTGGGTGTAAGTGTTGTAGTCAGATGAGACCAAAATGGAGCTCTTTGGCATCAACTCAACTCGCCGTGTTTGGAGGAGGAGGAATGCTGCCTATGACCCCAAGAACACCATCCCCACCGTCAAACATGGAGGTGGAAACATTATGCTTTGGGGGTGTTTTTCTGCTAAGGGGACAGGACAACTTCACCGCATCAAAGGGACGATGGACGGGGCCATGTACTGTCAAATCTTGGCTGAGAACCTCCTTCCCTCAGCCAGGGCATTGAAAATGGGTCGTGGATGGGTTTCCAGCATGACAATGACCCAAAACACACGGTCAAGGCAACAAAGGAGTGGCTCAAGAAGAAGCACATTAAGGTCCTGGAGTGGCCTAGCCAGTCTCCAGACCTTAATCCCATAGAAAATCTGTGGAGGGAGCTGAAGGTTTGAGTTGCCAAACGTCAGCCTCCAAACCTTAATGACTTGGAGAAGATCTGCAAAGAGAAGTGGAACAAAATCCCTCCTGAGATGTGTGCAAACCTGGTGGCCAACTACAAGAAACGTCTGACCTCTGTGATTGGCAACAAGGGTTTTGCCAACAAGTACTAAGTCATGTTTTGCAGAGGGGTCAAATACGTATTTCCCTCATTAAAATGCAAATCAATTTATAACATTTTTGACATGCGTTTTTCTGGATTTTGTTGTTGTTATTCTGTCTCTCACTGTTCAAATAAACCTACCATTAAAATTATAGACTGATCATGTCTTTGTCAGTGGGCAAACGTACATAATCAGCAGGGGATCAAATACTTTTTTCCCTCACTGTACATACTATATACATTTTATGGACACAGTCAAATTCTACAATAATTATATTTTGTTAGATTTATTGGGAATTTAGCCAGGACATCAGAATTAACACCCATACTATTAGGATAAGTGGCATGGGATCTTTAGTGACCACAGTTTGACCACCTATTTTACATCCCATCCGAAAGACTGGACGCTACACAGAGCAATATCCCCAATCACTACCCTGGGGTATTGGATATGTTTCTAGATCAGAGCCTCCTACTGGCCCTCCAACACCACTTCTAGCAGCATTTGGTCTCTCATCCAGGGACCAACCCTGCTTAGCTTCCGAGGTAAGCCAGCAGTGGGATGCAGGGTGGTATGCTGCTGGCTTAAGTCATGCGTCATTTCCGGGACAACCCTAACTCCGCCCTATACTCGAAAAATCTTGCAGTTTGTGTAGGTGTTGATTACTGTCATCCCCCATTTAAAGTCTGTGGACCTCCCACTAGTAAAGTGGCACACATAAAAGGACAGACGGCATTCGACCAGTTATTAATATATCTGGCACACGATGCTGCCTATATTTGGGCCTAGCAGACTGACCTGAATAAGCAATGACTACGCTGCAGCTCTTGTTTAGAGGCTGTGTCGAAATAAATGCATTGTGGAGGCCTACTGTTTGTGTTGAAAGGTCAGAGGGTTTCACAACATTTGAACACGTCTGAAGTGTTCAGTATGGTTGCGTTTAGACAGGCAGCCAAATTCTGATATTTATTTCACTAATTGGTCTTTTGGCCAATCAGATAAGCTCTGAAAAAGATCCGATGTGGTCAAAAGACCAATTAGTGGAAAAAATACCAGAATTGGGCTGCTTGTTTAAAGCAGTCGCTGACCTGTATCTGAGCAGCATGACAGTCCTAAAGTTAAGGGTCTGTGTATACTGATTGAGAGTAAAGGTGAACTGATTAAGGACTGACTCGAAGATCTGGGTCAACCCATTGCCAACCACACCCCAGCTGGTGAACCTAGCCTGGGTGCCAGTTCGTTTCTGCTCTCTTGCCAACTCTTACGGGCATTGTCGTTCCGTGTGTGTGATAATGAATACAAAAGAAACGACATCTGGTTTAAAAACTCTAACTATTTCTGTATTAATGTACAACTGTTGAAAATTACAGCATTTGTCTTCTTTTAATGTTTTTTTTTCTTTTTTCGAACTAACTATCAATTTCCAGAAAAAGGTGAACAATGTGAGATGAAAGAAATAAAGAAAGAGGGGTTGAGGGATGGGGGGGGGGGATCATGTGGGAGGCAAATTAAGAATGTGGTTTTTTTTGCGGAGTGTTTGAGCATGTTTGTGTTAACATGTTATGTGTGTGTGCGCATGCTTTCTCATTTCATGGTGTAGTGTGTTTGAATGTGGTGTTCTTGACATCTAAATGGGGGGAGGGTGGAAGGGAGGAGGGACGGGATACAATCGTGTCATCTTGGGACCCTGTAGCAGACACAAAGAGAAGAGAGCGCTTAATGAGGGAGGGATGAGTGTGAGGGATCTGTAGACAAAGGGATGGAAAGTGAAGGAGGGAGGAAGGAGGGAGCTTCTGGAGACTTCAGGTGTCGTGGAAATCCTTCAGCAGCGTGCGTCTCCTCTGCTCAGCAATGTGCATCTGATTCTCCAGATCCTGAAAGAGACAGAGAGTGAGTGGAAGCAGTTCAATTCTTCACATAAGAGTCTAATAAACTAATACACTGCCTAGGGACGTACTCTCAGCTCCCCTGTGCTCCCAGCCAATGGAAGTCATGATCTGGATACTTCAATATCCATGTACCCCCCCCAACCAACCCCCTTCATATCTTCCCCCTGTTCCTTACCCCTCTGTCATTAGCACTCAGCTCCCCCTCGCTCCCGTAGCTGTCTGCTCGCTCCACCTTCCAGGACAGGTTCTCAATCTCCGCTTCCAGCTGGGCCTGCTGGTACTCAAACTGAATATGACATAAAAACGCATTCATTAGGCTACTTGTTCATTACAGACAGCATCTTTGTTACTTATTACTTATTATTAGCAATTAGCAGCACCCTCCCCGTAAAAAAGACCTGATCAATTTCATTCAATTTCATTTGTGGACTGCAAGTATCATAGAATCGTTCACTCAATAACCCCCTTGCAAAGCACATTTATGCTGCTAATAAGAAATGTGCCATTTCACGTATTTTGTTCACTGCTCATGCAAAATGTCACCCTGTGTGCACAATACTGAAAAATTATTTGGTTACAAATTTAACTGAGTGTGCAGAGCCATGGATGAGTGTTTACCCTATATTCATTTAGCAGCGGCACACAGTTACTGCTAAATTGTGGCCGTCACTGCATAAAATTGTTAATTTTTTTTTGGGGGGGGGATTATTTTCTGGATGGTTAAACATTTTCAGTGTAAACTTAAACGACTAAAACATGTAGAAAAGATATCGGAGCAATATATTTTTTAATAACATCTTCGAGAACTAAGAATCACCTAAATAAAAACTAGACAGTCAGGGAGAATCAGAAATTCTAAAAAAAAATGTCATGGCATGGGGCCCCCATTGATTTAGTTTGAGTCACTCAGACAGCATAAGAAGGCATAAACCATGGGAAAATGTGTAGAATTGCAAGAAACTAGCTTAAAAAAAAGATTTAAAAAAGTAAACAAGGTCTCTGCAGCCAAGAGGAGCACCTCTAAAACTGCACCATTGGCCAAAATTGTAGGGGACATCCCCCCGCAGTTAAGTGGCTTACGGTATTATAGTATAGATCTTTAGCATTTGACAATTGTGTTTGCTTTCCGTAGCTTATGCCTGCCCATACCCTAACCCCACCATGGGGCACTCTGTTCACAACTTTGACATCAGCAAACCGCTTGCCCACACGACGCCATACATGTGGTATGCGGTTGTGAGGCCGGTTGAACGTACTACCAAATTCTCTAAAACGACGTTGGAGGCGGCTTATGGTAGAGAAATGAACATTCAATTATCTGGAAACAGCTAGGGTGGACATTCCTGCAGTAAGCATGCCAATTGTACACTCCCTCAAAACATCTGTGCCATTGTGTTGATTGTCAAAACGGCACGTTTTAGAGTACCCTTTTATTGTCCCCAGCACAAGGCGCACCTGGGTAATGATCATGCTGTTTAATCAGCTTCTTGATATGCCACACCTGTCAGGTGGATGGATTATATTGGCAAATGAAAAATGCTCACTAACAAGGATGTAAACAAATGTGTGCACAAAATTTGAGAGAAATAAGCTTTTTGTGCATATGGACAATTTCTGGGATCTTATATTTCAGCTCCTGAAACATGGGAACAACACTTTACATGTTGCGGTTACATTTATGTTCAGTGTATATTAAGAGAATGCAGTGGTGTAAAGTACTTAAATAAAAATACTTGAAAGAACTACTTAAGTCGTTTTTGGGGGTATCTGTACTTTACTATTTATATGTTGGACAACTTTTACTTGACTACATTCCTAAAAAAAATAATGTACTTTTTACTCCATACATTTTCCCTGACACCCAAAAGTACTCATTACATTTTGAATGCTTTGCAGGACAGGAAAATGGTCCAATTCACAAGCTTCTCAAGAGAACATCCCTGGTCATCACTACTGCCTCTGATCTAGCAGACTCACTAAACACACATGCTTCATTTGTAAGTGTTGGAGTGTGCCCCTGGATTTCCATAAATAAATAAAAACTAGAAAATGGCACCATCTGGTTTGCTTAATATAAAGGAATTTGAAATTATTTGTACTTTTACTTTGATACTTAAGTATTTTGAGCAATTATATTGACTTTTGCTACTTAAGTATATTAAAACCAAATACTTTTAGACTTTTAATCAAGTAGTATTTTACTGGGTGACTTTCTTTTGAGTCAATTTCTATTAAGGCATCTTTACCTTTATTCAAGTATGACATACTACAGACAGACACAGAACAAGACAGGCACACAGACACAATTCTCACCAGTTTTTTGCGAGGACCAGACTCCATGTAGTAGGCGTAGGGGTAAGTATACTGCAGAGTGTAGCGACACTGTGGGACAGGCAGATAAGAGATCAGCACGACTTGCTATTGGTTTAAGGAGCACAGTGTAGTGCAGTAAGTCAAATAAGTACACAGATACCCCTTTCACACCATTATGCTGACCTGAACCAAACTGTGGATATATATGGTATATACTTGGTTTGGCTCCTCTCAGTAACAATAATAAATGTGTATTGTGAAAAGCCCTATATACAGTGGGGAGAACAAGTATTTGAGTCTGTAATTTTTATAATAGGTACACTTCAACTGTGAGAGACGGAATCTAAAACAAAAATCCAGAAAATCACATTGTATGATTTTTAATTAATTTGCATTTTATTGCATGACATAAGTATTTGATACATCAGAAAAGCAGAACTTAATATTTGGTACAGAAACCTTTGTTTGCAATTACAGAGATCATACGTTTCCTGTAGGTATTGACCAGGTTTGCACACACTGCAGCAGGGATTTTGGCCCACTCCTCCATACAGACCTTCTCCAGATCATTCAGGTTTCGGGGCTGTCGCTGGGCAATACGGACTTTCAGCTCCCTCCAAAGATTTTCTATTGGGTTCAGGTCTGGAGACTGGCTAGGCCACTCCAGGACCTTGAGATGCTTCTTACGGAGCCACTCCTTAGTTGCCCTGGCTGTGTGTTTGGGGTCGTTGTCATGCTGGAAGACCCAGCCACGACCCATCTTCAATGCTCTTACTGAGGGAAGGAGGTTGTTGGCCAAGATCTCGCGATACATGGCCCCATCCATCCTCCCCTCAATACGGTGCAGTCGTCCTGTCCCCTTTGCAGAAAAGCATCCCCAAAGAATGATGTTTCCACCTCCATGCTTCACGGTTGGGATGGTGTTCTTGGGGTTGTACTCATCCTTCTTCTTCCTCCAAACACGGCGAGTGGAGTTTAGACCAAAAAGCTCTCTATTTTTGTCTCATCAGACCACATGACCTTCTCCCATTCCTCCTCTGGATCATCCAGATGGTCATTGGCAAACTTCAGACGGGCCTGGACATGCGCTGGCTTGAGCAGTTGGACCTTGCGTGCGCTGCAGGATTTTAATCCATGACGGCGTAGTGTGTTACTAATGGTTTTCTTTGAGACTGTGGTCCCAGCTCTCTTCAGGTCATTGACCAGGTCCTGCCGTGTAGTTCTGGGCTGATCCCTCACCTTCCTCATGATCATTGATGCCCCATGAGGTGAGATCTTGCATGGAGCCCCAGACCGAGGGTGATTGACCGTCATCTTGAACTTCTTTCATTTTCTAATAATTGCGCCAACAGTTGTTGCCTTCTCACCAAGCTGCTTGCCTATTGTCCTGTAGCCCATCCCAGCCTTGTGCAGGTCTACAATTTTATCCCTGATGTCCTTACACAGCTCTCTGGTCTTGGCCATTGTGGAGAGTCTGTTTGATTGAGTGTGTGGACAGGTGTCTTTTATACAGGTAACGAGTTCAAACAGGTGCAGTTAATACAGGTAATGAGTGGAGAACAGGAGGGCTTCTTAAAGAAAAACTAACAGGTCTGTGAGAGCTGGAATTCTTACTGGTTGGTAGGTGATCAAATACTTATGTCATGCAATAAAATGCAAATTAATTACTTAAAAATCATACAATGTGATTTTCTGGATTTTTGTTTTAGATTCCGTCTCTCACAGTTGAAGTGTACCTATGATAAAAATTACAGACCTCTACATGCTTTGTAAGTAGGAAAACCTGCAAAATCGGCAGTGTATCAAATACTTGTTCTCCTCACTGTATATTCCTGTGTTAATGTGTGTGTTTGGTCCTTTGTATGTGACTGTGAGCCAGGGAGGAGCCGTAGTACCTTGGCCAGGAGCTTGGCAGCGTTCTGCATGTACTGCCAGTCTATCCAGGTGCCCAGGTTGTTCATCACCCGCTCCTGGATCTTCTCCTGGATCCGCTGGTATGTCTGCGCCTCAAGCTGGAGACTCTTATTGTGGTTCTCCCACTAAAGACACACAAACACACAGTCACAGTCTGGACTGGAGAAACAGTAAGAAAACATCACAGACACACCTTCAAGAAACTCACATCTGGGTGATTCTGAGAAGGATCTCAGTGTTAATTTGACATGGTGTTGTTGCTTGTAACACTCACAGAGTTGTTATTGAACATGTATGTGAGACTGAGTTCCCATAATCTAAAAGTACCAGAGATAATGTGCAGACTACTTCCATTAAGACTACTTCTGTGGAAGTATGTGTGACTGAGGAACATATGTACTATCCTTGAAAGTGCACAGTATGTATTAATATAATTATTTTCTATATATTTTAAATGTATGGCGCTGGTTGGCATTACATGTGCTGAAGGTGGTGGCGCTAAGTGGTAGACAAACCACAGGCCACCTGATTGACAGTTACTCTGGCAACGCACAGGTATTTGATGTAGTTCATGTCATCTATTCACATTACACACAGCTTAATACTTCAGAAAGGTTAACTTAATTCCATATAATACTCAAAGTGTGAGCAGAGGTTTGATTGTCATATGTACCCGTCAGTGATGGTAGCATGTTAGTGTTTGTATTCATCTCACCCTCTCAAAGTAGAAGAGGTATTTCTTCAGGGCCTCTCTGGCCTGTGCCTGCTGGCTCTGGTTGACGATGTCTGGGTTCTCCTTGTAGCGACTGCACTCATAGTACTCACTGCCATGGGTCTTCCAGTCCCCCAGACACATCCAGCAGAAATCTACACACACAGTGATGATGACATTAACGGAAAAACAATATGATCTCAATGTCAAATGGGTCGCATTTGGCTCGAGTCCGTTAAATCATTAGAACGTCTGAAAAATTGATAGGTAGAAAAGCTAATTCGGTGTTAAGCTGTAAGAAGCAGTATAATTGGATAAATACCGTGTTTGCACTTGGAGCATTGCTGAAACAGTGAGGAAACGCAATGTCAGACAATAATAAAGAACATGTAAAGGCAGACATTCACATAAAAGCTCCAGAGATTTAGAGAACACTAACGCAAATGACAATGTGCTGACAGTTGGCGCAACTCTGAGATGTTGCTGGATTCCATTACCACTCACCATGTGGTTGCAGCCTCCATTCTTCTCAATGCAGATATTGCACTTAGGACACTGAAAAACACATTATTCGACATTATGGACAAAAGCAAAGGAGAATATTGGAAAACCACACATAATTGCATTTCATTTTGTGTGCGTGTGTGGCCTGTCTTACATCTTTAGTGTGTGCACTGATGTAGTTGGCTGTCTCTGAATCATCTGCACATTTGGTCAGCCACCTTCGGACGGTTGGGCAGTCTGTTGGGGCGTGGTACATGGCCCGGCATTTGAAACTGAGAGGGTAGAGAGAAATAGTAGAAAGGGCATCCGCAGGGAGTCAATGATATGATCATATGTTTATCTGACATGATACACATTCATCAAACAACTTGTGGACTGATCTGTGTGTAAGAGTTGTATGTGC
Source organism: Coregonus clupeaformis (assembly GCF_020615455.1). Classification (NCBI taxonomy): domain Eukaryota; kingdom Metazoa; phylum Chordata; class Actinopteri; order Salmoniformes; family Salmonidae; genus Coregonus; species Coregonus clupeaformis. The sequence continues at coordinate 39,410,443 of NC_059215.1, read as the reverse complement.
TGGCATCTGTGTCTCACCAGAAGACCTCATTGCAGCGGATGCACTGTACTCTGCGGGCCCGTGGCTCCTGCACTTGGATGACGATGGGGCAGTCTGCCCCTGGACACAGCTGCAACTGGAAGTGGCTCTGAAGAGAGAGAAGGCTGGTTTATAGTCTGTCTATCGACATGTCTGTAGACCATTCAAATGCATCAAGTGTCATTGGTCAGAACTAAACTTAATTTATACTCAGGCCGACTGTCTGAAGTCCGCTGATGCGACTGTCGTTTTTCTTGTCGCAGAGACTTGAAAAATGTTCACCTTTGACAGCTTCTAGAAGTTCTAAATTTCTCTCAAAGAATGCACTGCTTTTTTTTCCATCACATTCACAAACATAAATTGGCTATTTTTAACTCACCATTGCCTTGTAAATAATTATCTTGTAACGTGTTCATTTTTTGAATGAACAAAAGTCAGCCTCAGTCCAAAAGCCTGATTTGTTCGGGTCATAATTTAGCTAGCTAGCCAGCTAACAAGCTAGCAACAAATCAAAACACTGTTTGGTAGCTACTTTTGGTTGCCTGGTTTGCTGGACTGACATAACCCTTTGTTTCTTTTTTTTTTTACAGATGGGTTCATTTATATTACTGACTGCTACAGAGACTGGGCCTTACTGACTGCTACAGAGACTGGGCCTTACTGACTGCTACAGAGACTGGGCCTTACTGACTGCTACAGAGACTGGGCCTTACTGACTGCTACAGAGACTGGGCCTTACTGACTGCTACAGAGACTGGGCCTTACTGACTGCTACAGAGACTGGGCATTACTGACTGCTACAGAGACTGGGCATTACTGACTGCAACAGAGACTGGGCATTACTGACTGCTACAGAGACTGGGCCTTACTGACTGCTACAGAGACTGGGCCTTACTGACTGCTACAGAGACTGGGCCTTACTGACTGCTACAGAGACTGGGCCTTACTGACTGCTACAGAGACTGGGCCTTACTGACTGCTACAGAGACTGGGCCTTACTGACTGCTACAGAGACTGGGCCTTACTGACTGCTACAGAGACTGGGCCTTACTGACTGCTACAGAGACTGGGCATTACTGACTGCAACAGAGACTGGGCCTTACTGACTGCTACAGAGACTGGGCCTTACTGACTGCTACAGAGACTGGGCCTTACTGACTGCTACAGAGACTGGGCCTTACTGACTGCTACAGAGACTGGGCCTTACTGACTGCTACAGAGACTGGGCCTTACTGACTGCTACAGACACCTTCAGTTGCTAGACAGGTCCAGACAAACATGCACACACTGGCTGAAAGACAGAAATTAAGAGGTTGATAAAAAAATATATATATATTATTAACAGTGTATGCTGACAGTGCGATTTTTCACAATTTGTTGTTCAAGAACAAAAGCTGCAGGAGAGACAGAAAGGCAAAGTGGAACAGACCAATAGAAAGAGGGCAGACAGACAGTTGGAAGCAGCCAGCCAGACAGACCACCAGAGGGACAGGCTGAGACTCGTACCTCCACATAGTCCCTGAAGAGGTAGCGTCTATATTTGTCCTTCAGCTCCTCACCAGGCAGCAGCGGGAGCACAAAGTCCTCTGGCATTTGGAGGGAACAGTCCTGAGCCATACATGAGATACCTGCACACACAGACACAGAAAGACACGCCATTTAAAATGTTTGAAGTTCATGCCAGTATAAAAAATAATAATAATAATAATAATGTATGCACTAACTGTAAGTCGCTTTGGATAAGAGCGTCTGCTAAATGACGTAAATGTAATGCATACACCTTGAGCATAAAAAACTATATCTGGAGGAACATGCATTTCAAATACACATTTTTATTTAACAAGACAAATTCAATATAAAAACATCCAAGGTACACAGACATCGGAATATGATTGCACGTAAAGGCTATCAAATACTGGTAAATAATTATCTCACCAGGGGTCATCTTCAAAGCCTATCATCTCACTATCTTCAAAGGAACAACAAGCTGCTGACTTCTGGACACACTCTGACAGGTCGTATCAGCCCTAGCAGTGCTGCTTACCCACTCCCATCCCATCTTTGACGAGTACAGTGCAATGCTGCTCCCAGCATCCTTTGCAGAAGGAGTGCTGACAGGGCAGCGCGAGCAGGGCATCCCTCCGAACCAGCTGCAGACACACGCCACACTGGAGGGACTGAGGGGTCTGGGGACCCAAAGAAAACATTACATACACCGATATTACACATCAGTGATACTCAAATGGCGGCCCAAGGGCCATATCTGGTCAGTGACCCACAGAGCAGTTCAGACCACCTACACAACTGGAACATAGAGTCCCAGTACCTTTCCAGACACCACCTTTAACTTTACCCAAATACATTATGAACACACTCCACACAAAAGAGCACTCTTAGTACTTACAGGAACTGATCTGCAGGTGCTGCTGGGCTGGACCTGGGCCTCAGACAGCAACTGAGATGAGTTGGACTTGTATCTAAAAAGGCAAAACAAGGCAACCAGAAATTAAATATGAACCAGTTTATCTGAATATTTGCATTGCATGTGTATGAAAATACAAGTGAGTGAGTATGACTGAACTAGTGTGTGTATACCTGTCCAGTATTTGTGACACTTGCCAGTGAAAGTGCACAAGGACCAGTTTGGCTACAGCAGGTAAAACCTGTCCAAAGAGAGAAGCATAAGCATCAGGAGAATCAAGCTTATCAATACAGCTGTTCTCAGGAGTCAGCAGCCAACCCTTATCTTCAAGTACTTCCATTGATTACTTATTTAAACTGATAACTACTGAGACAGGAAAGATAGGCACCTCAGATACCTAGATGTCATGTGACCATGCCACTGATATGGCCTGATATTACAGTTCCCCATTCAATTTAGGTTAAAGCACACCCCTCCCCATGAGAATGAATACCTGGCCCCCAACCCAGGGTCAGATATTTGCACACCCCTAATCACTACGGTTAAGATTGAGGGTATGGTCATTTGATCCTACATATGGGGTTAATGACAACATCTACCTCAATTACCCCTCAGACTAGCCCAACACAAACCTTCAGGATGGCGGCGATACTGTTGACCTCCTCGCAGAGCACCTTCTGGCTCTCCCTGTAGGTGAGGCAGGTGAACTGGTACTCCTCTGGGTCGAACGAGTCGGCCCCCTGCTGCTCCATGTCCCCGGCCACGCCGTCGTAGTAGTCGGCTATGTCCCCCTGGTCGTCCTCGTCACCCCCGTCGTCATCCTCATCCTCAGAGTTGACCCCGAAGTCGTCCTCATTGCTGTCGGAGGCCTGGCTGTTCATGTCCACAGACATTCCCCGGCAGAGACGCCCTCTCTCTCTCTCTCTCTGGGACTGACTGACAGCTCTCTGGCCGTCAGCTCCACCGGCACCTGGGGAACTACAGCTCCCAGAGAAAACTGCTCCACAAACTAGCCGAACACCGCTCAGCAGCAGCGGAAGAAGCAGAAGAAGTTACACTCCCCGTCTTTCATGAGGAACTGTCGAGGTGGATGGTCTGAAAGGAGACGAAGAACTGGAGGATAGGAGTGAGGGATGAAAGGGGAGGGTGGGAAATAAAGATAATGGTTCAGCTCGAGAAAAAATACTTGATAATGGTTGAGTGTTTGAGGAGATTTATAATGATAAGTTGTATGATAAAGAAGAACACTGGGTCAGGGACACAAGTTGGCTTGCCAGGTGTGATGTTCAATCGTCTGAATCTTCTGTACTCAGGAGGTCAATGGAACTACAGTACTCCATAAAGTCAAGGTCTCTCCCTGCACAAGACAAGACAGAAAAGTCTGCTCTAACACCCTGCCACTTGTGTGATTCACTGATTAGAGAGCCACCAAAACTTCTCCAACCAAGGCTTCAGAAAGATCGGAAAAGCACAAATACCTCCCATTACCCCTGGGACTTTCTTGTACATTAGACAAACAGTATGTAAACACGTGTGGGATACAAAGCACGGGTAGCGGCTTAATGCAGAGGTTTAAAGGATTACGTGACGATGTTTTCCCGTCCTGACAAGGCGCTAGGACAGTAGGCACAGGAGCAGCCGCGTGACATACACACAGACTAGCTAGTCATAATAAGAAAACCGTGATTATTCAGCCAACTAAAGTATCGCATTCTAAATAAATAAAATACCTCCACGTAGTGGGAGGTGACGTGATTGTCGCTCTATTTCGGAAATCTGCTCCTGTTCTACGGTTTGTGATGGACTTTGTGGCATGAACATAATGCCATGGATCACCACAGTAGGCAGCCAGGAGTTTAATATGTGACTTGCAATATCGACCTGGCCCCAGGTCAGTGCCAGACGCTTGTTCGCATTCCCTCCATGCTATAAATAGACACTTATGCAGGGTGACACACATACATGATATCATAGACGTAGCTAGGTGATTACAGTGGAATAAATCAAATGAAGTCGGTTCTGGCCGAATACACAAACATGACTGGCTCATGGCTGGGCTTCAATAAAGCTAGCCTAGCCAATTTCCCAGAGTTAAGGACGGTTTAGCTAGCTAACGTTAGTTAACAACATAACTACCTAGTAATAAAGTAGAGGTTAACACACAGAGCAGTTTTCCAAATAATTATTTTAATCATCCATAAAATACGCTATCATAGACATAGGCGAAGTAAAAAAACAGCTGTTCCATTGTTCCACCCCGGAATTCACCACAGCTGATGCATAACGAGTCGCTGACACCCCCAGCCGCCACCTCTCTCTCACACACTCTAGCCCGGGGATTATCATGTAAACAAGGCCGTCTGGGGCTCGTTAACAAACTAATATGCCTTATCGTTGGCATATCCCTTCCCACCAAGTACTGCGGCCTTTACTTACCTTCCAGACCGCGTTCGGTCGCCTTGCAAATGAAGCCAAAAGTGGTTTTACGTACCAGGACCAATTCTGATAAAATCGCCAGTTAAGCGGAAGACAGAAAAGTACATTGATATTCACAAATTGCGTCACTTCCGTGTCTCCAGCGATGATGACAACAATTGGACAGTTATTTTCGTCAAGGCGGGACCCAAACGGAAATAGACTGAAGGAATTCGATTAATCTGACTCGGGTCCCGGTTAAACATGTTTTCCACCGGGTGAAAGTTGATCGCATTCGTTTTGGAACCGGGCCGCATGAGCCAGGTGCCCCGTTCATAGCCCACGGCGAAGTCGGCTCAAAACAAGTGACTAAATTAACCAAGTGGAGTAATGAGTAGCATTCTGTATTTCACATGCAAAAGTGATTGCTTTTGATCAAAAATGCTTTATCTGCCTCCCCAATGAAAATTCAAGCATATATTTTATGGAAAAGAGATGTATGTTGCTGGACAATGCACCATGCTGCCTGGTTGACAACATGACTGAGCAGCGCAGATTACTGTTCGATTTTAGATGGCCGCTCCTCTTTTACCGCTCTTGTCCGTCAACCGGTGCCCCGCGGTTCAGCATTATCGAATCAGCCCACTGTCAGACAGAAGTTTCTGGGGAATTAACACATTAATCTACATTTTAATTATTTGTCCATCTCTAATACAAACACATTCTTCTAACAAGTAGGAGCAATCCATAGACACCATGAAACAACGTTTTAAGAACTGGCTCTGGCCAGACACTGCATCAACAGTACATTAACAAAAGTTATGAAATTGAAAAATACATAGCCTACATGTGGAACACACTGACACTGACATATGATCAGTCTGGTTTAAACAACTTCTGGCAGAAATCAACAACAACAACACTCTCCCGTGACTTTTCTCTCTGAGTGGCTGGGAATATATTTATAGATCTGATGCCTGTGTAATCATGAGGGTGCATTCTTGGCTGTGGCTCAGTGACAGTCTGTCCTTGGATCGCGTTCTTCTTCTTAAATGTTTTATTGGCAGATCACAACCAACTGAAAGGTGCATACACCGCCACCTACTGTACTGTAGTGTGAGGCCGGTCACGGCCACCCTATTAATCTATTTCTCTCATCTAGCCCTGTGTTCCCCCTACTGTTGTGGAGTATGAATTCATTACACTTTGTGACACAAAAAGGGAAGGGGAAGAAATAATGTCCCTACCAACTAACCCCACACCCATTAAAACCTCACCACTATTCCTCTACTTGGCCCTATCTGATCTGACCGACAGCCTGGGAGGACAGGACACTATCATTCAACACACCTTTTAACTCTTTTGCGGTAAAATCTCATACACCCAAGTGCTTCTCTGCAGCTGCCACCAAAACATCTATTTTCTGTGATTTACGTTCCATTTCTGCGGTACAGCTGATAACCACGGCTATGAACGCTAAGAAGCCAACCTTATTGAAGCACGTTATTCCGATCACTCTCTATTGGCCTCAACCTACTCACAGGAATCCTCTTAGGATCCCTCACCCTGGACCTATCTTCCTCTACTACTCTCCACTGCCTCAGCATACTACACCTTCTGTACTACTCTGATCCTGGCAACCTCAACCTGCCTTTCTCTCACCGGACACTTCTGATCTCCAGCACCATGGGTACCCCTACAGTTAACACAACTTTTTCCACCTATATTACACATTCCTTTGTCTCATTCCCTCCTGCACACTTCTCACATCTAGGAATCTCCCTCCTACATACGGCTGCAACATGACCATAAGCTTGGCAACTAAAGCACCGTAATGGGTTCAGGACTAAAGCTCTCACGGGATAACTGACACATCCTAACATGACTTTGTCGGGTAAAGCCTGCATCAAAACTCATCAGGACAGACAGTGTCTTCTGTTTCACCACGCTTTCCACTGGGTCTGCGTTGCACCAAATGGCGGGCGTCACATACACTGGGACTTGGATCGTGTTAGAAAGCCCTGACCTCCTGGGTAATCCTTGAGGGGGGTTCGATTAATCTCACCCGGGCTCCTGTATAGGCGTGATTTGCCCCGGCTGAAAGTTGATTGCATTCGATTTGGAACCGGGCTGCCTCCCGGGCGTGAGCCAATAGCCCCACTCTGTCCAATGGCGAAGTCGGCTCAAAACAAAAGTGACGTAATTAAGCATGTGTAGTAATAGAAAGCAATAGTAATGGCATATTTTTGTAGGCACTAACTCCGCCATGGTTCGTTGAACAAAGCCTATGGGAAAATGAATAGATTTTTTGTTTTGGATAAATGCCAAAAAGAAGGTCTGTGGTAAACACAGGCTTAGGAGATTTTATACGTTTTGTTCTATAAGATAATCTTCATCAGCTAATGTCACTTTTTGTGAATTTTTAAGCATTTATGTAATAACACACATAAAGGCTTAATAATTCATAAAGGTCATGATAACTGACTGATATTATCTCATAAAACAACAAGCCTGTTTTAACCTCAGACCTTATTTTTGCAGTTTATTCCAAAACCCTATTCTTTCCTCATAGATTTTGCCATGGCTGAATAAACCAGAGGTAAATCATTTCCGTTTTTCAGGACTACAAGCTGGCAAGCTCTATTAGTAGGATTCTGTGTTTTCCCATGCAAAAGTGATTGCTTTTGATAAAAACGCTTTATCTGCCTTCCTAATGAAAACTAGTTTGAAAATTCAAACATTTATTTTATGGAAAACAAATGTATGTTTCTTGTTGACAACATGACCGAGCAGTGCAGATTACCGTTCGATTTGAGGAGAGCTCTCCTCCCTCCCCGCTTTCACCCGATGATGTGACGGGCCATTGCCCGGTTCAACCCAGGCCTGCGTAAAATAACTCCCTCCTTGTCTCTGACAATCTCTGATTGGCTCCATTGCCTCAAGGATAAAACATACTTTTGCTATGAGACAGAACATGATTTACACAATTAACATCTGTGCTCAGTATGTTATTACGATGATGAAATTGATCTGGTTGTGAATGTCTGAGTTTGTAGTTTGGGCAGCTTGATGATGACACAAATGCATGAGTCAACACTTCCATTTGGGTCAAACTAATAAGTCCCAAAATATCTGCTATTTATTTCCATTATTTTAACACTACATCAAAGCTGTAATATAACAATAATTCAGAGAAATTTATTTTATTTTTATAACAATTCTTAGAAAAATACTTTGGATAAAAAACAGTCTACTAATAGTAGAGACAGACAACTGAGCTCCCACATTCACATGCCCACACACGTAGAGAGATGAGTGTGTCTAGAGACATAGGAGCGATAAGAGATAGGAGTGTGTGAAAAGGTGTGTGAAAAAAACGGAATCAGTTTACATCGAGGTTCCACCTCCGACAGCAGTGCAGGTTTGAGTCTGTGCCAGTGTAAAGGTTGTCACGCTGCTAGCTTAGCGAGTACCACTTCCTCCCGATTCGGTTTACACCGAGGCTCGAACCCAGGACCTCTGCCTTGCTAGCACTCGTGACTGCCATTCTCAAGCGTCTTACCAGTCGGCGCCACACGAAAAACTAGCTAGTGGGGACACTTCAGGCATCCCCATGTGCTACACCAACACCATGCTGCTTTGTTGTTTTGGTCCACAGGGATTACAATGACTTACATCTCCTGTAACACAGCAGGAACCCAGAACAGATGCCTGTCTGTCTGACCTACTTCTGATCTGTTCTGGCAACATGAAGAATACGACTGTATGGGAGTCAGAGAGAGTTGGGTTGGATGATCTCATCTCATACTTTCTCAAAGGGGAAAAGGTGCTTTTGCTTGCCCCTTTTCTCCCGGTTGGATGTTGTTTTGGAGGCTCCCCTCGTGCCACTGTCCTGCTCCTCCTGTCTGTTCTGGGGCCAGGCCTGTGCCAGTGTGGCAGAAGCCGTGTTTGGCCCACCTTCCCCCTCCTCTTCAGATGACAGACCCTCTTCCCCTACCCTATCCTGGCTCTTCAGTTGGTCCAGGCCTCCTCCGGCTGTTGGGCCTTTCTTCCCATAGCGCCGCTGTAGTCTCTCCCTGATCAGCAGGCTCTTCACCAGCAGGGTCCAGTTAGTCACTGCCCTCTTTTCCCGCTTCTGGAAAACATTCACAAGACATATGTGAGCGAAATATGAGAAGCACTAACCTAACAAACAAGATTATGCCTGTAATACACTGTAGTTAAAAACAAACCTCCATAAAGATATGATTAATTGCATGAAATATGTATTTATTCAATACAACTGTACAATACCCAGCGGCAGTTGCAAAAGGTGTGCTTTGAGCGAAGTGGCTAAACAGAGGCTTTTCACAAACACATTCAGACACACCATAACTCACCTCTTTCTCCTTTTGTCTCTGGATCTCTTGGTCTTCCGCCCAAGCTGCTCTCAGGATCTCCTCATGTTCCTCACACACAATGTAGCCATCAGTTCTAGAAAATAAACACACCGTAACAAACTATGTAACAACAAGCATACATATCAGAAACAAACAATTACACAACCATGCATCTGCACACACAATGGAAAGCTTACACAGCATGAGAGTAGCCACCATGAAAGTCAAAGCCAGTGACAGCAGAGGCACAGTCCATGTCCAGCTTCTTAGCCACTCTCTGGAGGTTAGGCAGACGCAGGTGGACACAGCCCACTGGCAGCATGCAGGGCTTGAACAGGTACACGTTGCCAAAGTCGTTACGAGGCACCTGGAGAAAACAAACACATACTTAACTCAATGGTTAATAAAAATGCAACATACAGTAGACCTACATGCACACACAGTTTCATTAGAAAGTAATCATACCCTGCCATCTACAGCTACTGGTGGCTGGTACTCCTCTGTCTGCCATTCACCAAACAGAGGCAGGTCATCTTTGTCCTTCTGCTCTGACGCCATCCTGACTTTCCGAGAGCGATTGGAGAACCCTCTCACCATCTAAGAGAGAGAGAGGAAGAGAGAGAGAGAGGTTGAGAGAAAGTGTATGGGAGAGAGTGTGCGAGAGAGAGAGAGTGTGTGTGTGTGTGTGTGTGTGTGTGTGTGAGAGAGAGAGAGAGAGAGTGAGAGAGTGAGTTTTGCTACGGTGTGCCCTAATGAACACGACCCTGCTCACCTTGTAGGGCTCCTCTCCCAGACGGACGGTGCGTGCCTCCTTTAGCCAGGTGTCTCTGGAGTGTAGTGTGTGAATACAGTCTCTGTGGAGATCCCAGATGCAAATAAGTACTACTGTATTTCTCATGGCTTTTCACAATCAAAGAAGATACATTTGTTTTGGATACCAAACAATTTCTATGAATACCATAATAATGCATTTACATTACCTCCCCCCAAAAAAGAACTCTGCTTCGAAACAAAGTTATACTTTTAAACAGCCCTCTATCTACTTCTTTGCATTCAAAATCAGTTATGAAAAATCTCAAATTTGTAATATCCCGGTTATGTGTGCTGCTTACCTGGAGTAGACGGGCTCTCCCCTGCAGTACCCCAGGATGGCCGCTGTGGAGGGGTAGAGTGCTTCATATTTCAGTAGATGTCTCTTCAGGGCGTACATGGGGTGGTTTTTGAACTCTGCTATCGATGTGGGCAACGGCTTGTCCAGCAGCTTCGCCTGGAGCTAGAGCACAGAGAGAGGGGAGTGTATAAATGAGAAGCTGTACAAATGAAGGTGTGTGAATTTGCATCTCATCCTCACCTCTTTATCCTCCTGGACATCCCTCTCAGATTCGGGGCCGAGGAAAGGCTCTAGCGTCACCTCCCACCACTCCTCGTCCACCCGGCGCTTCCTGGTGGAGGTCATCCAGGTGGGGTCGTACTTGCTGCCCAGATCCTTCAGGTGACCGTCCCCGTCCACTGCTACCACGTAGGTCATGGGATGGGTGGCCTGCTTGGAGCACAGCTGAGGCTGCCCCACCCCCTGCAGCACGTCCACACACACCCAGCACCCAGTCTTCTCCAGATACACCTCCAGCCACTCGTCTGCACCCTTCCCCTCCTTCCTCTTGCCCCGCTTCATCCGCTGCTCTTCCTCTGCCTCCCCCTCCTCTTCATTTCCCTCCCAATCCTCATCCTCCTCTTCACTCTTCACTTTCTTATTGCCTCTACTACTTCTTTTCTGTGGAGCTGTACTCTTGCCCTTGCTCTTACCTCCTTTTCCTTTCTTGGCTCTGATGGCTTTGGCTCCTCCCTCAGAGTCCTCGCTGTCTTCCTCATTGGTCAGCTGGAACTCCTCCCCATCGCTGGGCCCCTCCCCTTCACTGCTCTCCTCTTTGTAGCTCACCTTCGAGGCTATGCTGCGGCGCTTGGAGTTCTTGGGTTTCTGTCCCACCGACACACCTTTTTTCGTCTCCCCTGCCTCTTTCTTTTTTGCCTTCTTCCCTCCTCTCTCGGCCTTCCCGCCTGCCGGTCTCTTGGTACCTGGGGAGACTTTGGGCTCTGAGGGGTTCTCTTTGGGAGGTTTCTTCTGCGATGGACTGTTCCTATGCGGGCTGCCTGAGTTCTTGGCCTTGCTCTGAAAAAGAGAGTTGGATCAGATAAGGACACACACAGAGCCTGTGAACTTAACCTTAAAGTGTGTACACGCAAACCCAATGCTGTACCTTGGGTGACGGGGGCTTCAGTGACAGGGGCTGCAGAGAGAGCACCAGTCGACAGAAGAGCTGCAACGACCTCAGCACCAACAGGAACAGCTGGAGGAAACAGACAAGCACAGGGGTCAGAGGACAAGGTTAGGAAACACTTGATTTAAAACAGGCTTCAGTTGAGTACCATCAAGGCAAACTGAGTTAGGCCCGATTTCTCTAGAGAGAACATATTATACCATAAGAGCCCGAACTGTTTAACCTTTGATTCAAAACTATATGGAAAGTGTGGTCATCTCTCAAAAACATACTCTATTTGCATATATGTATATTTTTTTATGCAACAGGGGAACATGAACAAACATTTCTGCATGGTGCATTCAGTGTGCAGGATACCTGCCACTCACATGTGTCATTTCCTGGTGGTCTCTAGCGGTGACGCTGCCCAGCCTCCTCTCCAGCAGGGCCTGTGGGTCCGGCCTCTCCTCACAGGGAAGCTCCGGGTTAAGTGTGAACGTCGCCCCAAACCTGGACAAAATCAACCAGGATTACTTTACAACATTGCCAGGGATGATTGAATTAATCAGGTGTTAAGGGTAACCATAGTTTAGCATGCTACAAGGAATAAGCAGAGAAAAAAGTTCACACAGTTAAAGTCACACACACACACACACACAAATTGAAGGCCCTCCTCACCACTTGAGCAGGCCAGAGAGGTAGCTGATGTCAATGCGTTCCTTGGCCACCATGGCAAAGTGGGTGGGCAGCAGAGACAGGCTGATAGCCAGCAGGTCCGGAGTACTACACAACCGGTTCCGGAACATCCCATTGGCTAGAAGACACATGAGGTGGACCTATGGGAGAGATGTTAATAATCGGTATCGTAAGAATACAGTGTTCGAATGAGAAGAGAACATGTTAGGGCTAAAAAATTGACAACAGCCATTCTGTGATTCCCCTATCAGCAGGTGAACGTATCATGACAGTCTGTGAGCTAGGCCAGTTGGAGGTCCTTACACTACACGTGTATGTGTATGTGTGCTCACCTTGTGTGTGTCCTCCACCACGTCTTTGTTGAAGCGGTTCATCATGCGTCGGAGGTAGGTCTCAAACTCCGCCTTCCTCTTCTCCCTGGAGTCAGGTTGTCATGGTAAATGATTGATTGTTCATATTTCCATCTTGGAATAAAATTAGCAATTTTCCTACAGTCTGACTGTATTATCTAGGTTGCAGCACTTACTTTTCCAAAGGACACAGGCTGCCAGTTCTAACATGCCATCTTCCACCATCTCTCACCTTTTCTGCCTTTTGTGGATGATGTCTGGGGTCTCAATCTCTATCTCCACAGGCTGTGAGGGCAGGGCTGGCTCTACTGGCTCCATTGGACCTAAGGGCTCAGCCAGCTCTGAGGACAGACAGCAATATCACATAGTCACACACACAGAGCAAGGACCAGAGCCGTCATAGGCCTACATACAGATAACTTTAATCTACACAGATGTAAAGTCTACATGTGATGCAAACAAACATTGTACAATCAAAACTAGCGTTCATTCATTTATCACCTTCCACTTCCTCCCAGTCTTCATCCTCCTCACTGTCCTCATCATCATCTTCTTCTTTTTTCACAAGCTTTACTGTGTCTTTTCTGGCTCTGATAAAAGGAGGGATGATATCACTCTCAGGAGTCATATCAGCAGGCTCCTCCTTCACTGGAGTCTTGTCCTGGAAGTATTTGCTGGTGTTGGTTGCAGTTGTGTCCTCTACTATAGGTTTGGAGAGACGGGATTTGGGCTTGGCCTTTCTCTGAAGCTTCTCCGTTTTCTCCCCATTCTCTGATAGGGTAGAAAAAAAGATGGGTCATGATAAGATGATGACAGTGAGAGAAAGACTTTAAATAATCCACTGCTGTGTGATTCCTCATGAAACTCAGACAAAAAAAATTTATTCCATAGAATAGTCCTTTGGAGGAAGGATTGTTGACATATATTTGACATTTGTATCCAAAGGCATAATTGAGCATATTTATGACATTTTGGCCTTAAGAATCCATAGAGTTTCATCTGTAGGTGCTACGTAGCAAACATTGGTGTCATATGAAGCTTTACTGCTTGCTCTGTAATATTAGTATTTTGATTTTAAAAACGTTTTACATTAATTTATGAATATAGAATAATATTGGAAATATACCATTTTTTATTTGGCAAATTGTTCAATATATTATTGAACATAATATACTCTACGGGCTTATCAAAGTTCCAGAGTGGGATCTCTGCAGTGGTGTAAAGTACTTAAGTAAAAATACTTTAAAGTACTACTTAAGTCATTTTGGGGGGTTTCTTGACAACTTCTACTCCACTACATCCTAAAGAAAATAATGTACTTTTTACTCCATACATTTTCCCTGACACCCAAAAGTACCCGTTACATTTTGAATGCTTAGCAGGACAGGAAAATTGTCAAATTCACGCACTTATCAAGAGAACATACCCTGGTCATCTCTACTGCCTCTGATCTGGCAGACTCACAACACAAATGCTTCATTTTGTAAATTATGTCTGAGTCCGTAAAAACAATAAAATTGTGCCTTCTGGTTTGCTTAATATAAGGAATTGGAAATTATTGATACTTAAGTATATTTAAAACTACTTTTAGACTTTTACTCAAGTAGTATTTTAAAGGGTGACTTTCACTTTTACTTGAGTCCTTTTATATTAAGGTATCTTTAGGTTTTACTAAAGTATGACAATTGGGTACTTTTTCCACCACTGGATCTCTGCTACTTTTAGAATTATGTTCCTATTTGTAAGCATTACCAACAGAGTGATTGTGAAAAAATTTCAAAATGGTCGCCTTCTGCTGGTAATTTGCAGGATGTGCAATGATACAAGTAAAAGGAAGGCTGTGAATAGTTACATTTCCCACTATGCCAATTTCTCTGTATTAAAAGGGGCCATAACTTTAAAACTAGCAGAGATCCCACTCTGGAACTTTGATAAGCCCGTAGATTATATTATGTTCAACAATATATAGAACAATTAGCCAAATCAACATTTTATATTTTTTATATTCATGTTTATATTTGAAATAATAAATAAAAATACGACTCATATTACAGAGCAAGCTGTAAAGCTTCATATGCCACCAATTTTTGCTTTGTAGCGTCTACAGCTGAAACATTATGTAGCCTTAAAGGAGGCCTGGGTAAGGCCAAAATGTCTTAAATATGCCAACTTGTATTAATTATTTCTCCATTATGCTTTTAGATACAAATGTCAAATATATGTCAACAATCCTTCCTCCAGAGGACTATTCTATTGATTACATTTTGTGAAAATCCCCCAAATCATGGTCTGTTTTGGTCTGGGTTTTGTGAGGAATCACAGATTTGTTTTCATGCCACCTCATATAATGGCTCAAACCCATGCCATTATGTTGAGAAATTGCCTAAAATCTCTGTTTAAACCCATATAAAGAGTCTTGAGGAAAAATAACTCATGAATATATTGCTGCTGTTATGAAAGTTGTGTGGTATAGAAATAACCACTGCAGAGTTTAATTCAGCAGAAAATCAAAACACACAACCAACTCAGATCCATCGTAAACACGTTTTTATATGCTGCCAAGTACAGACAGACAGTTGATCCACAATGGTAACCATGCAAGACGATGCACCTGCACACAATCTGTCAAAACATGGAACTGATAGATGCTGGCCCATTGAAACGCATCAGTGACAAATTTGAAGCAGAAGTTATGACATGAGATGCAATTGCAACATCGTAACGCAGAAGGGTTGTTACTCAATTATGAATGATTTGTATCTCTTTACAATATCCCTGTTACACCTACAGTTCGCCATAGTCTGATGCTATTCATCTGGGACTCTCATGCTGTTTAGAGGTGTAACCAGACCTCACCTTCTTGAGATACCCTTGCTTAGTCCAGTTTAATATCCAGTTGGAAAAATAGCAAATTTCCGCTACATTGGCATTCCATATATTATGAATTTCGAGATATGAATTATGAAAGTTTTTTACAAATTCAAGAGGGGGCTTTTTTCATTTTGAGCACCTGCCCCCTGAAAGGTCTGTGCATGACTCTGTCCCTTTCCCACAGTGAAGTATGAAATGCTGTGCCTGTATGGTTTTATAACTTGCAGGGATTACATTTGGAGACAAAAGCCAAATTGGATGACAAGGCAAAGAGTTGTGCCAAATGTAACCTTTGTGCTCCCTCAGAACAATAATAGATCTGCGTGCTTTTTTTCAAAGGGATGTTTTATCTATTCCTTATATCACAACTTACTGGAATACATTTGTCAATAATATTTGTTGCAAAAAGTTTTGGTTATTAGCACACAAATCCCTAATTGTTAACAAGGTCAGAGGTCTCGTTCGGAATTATCCATGTATTACCCTGCGAATCATTACCTGAAGAAACTTTAAAAAGACATTGACAAGAACTGCACTTTTCATGATAAGCATCCAGAAACAGTTCAGCATTTATTTTTGGTATTGCCTACATGTAAAAAGATTATGGCAAGATATTTGTAGATTTTTAATTGATAATATTACTGATGACGTTTTATTATGGTAGAATGTGCTGCTCGGTTTCCTTAACCATAATAATGATAAAGAAAAACAATTTCACCTCTTAAAATGTAATTGTGTTACTGGTAAAATGTCATATTAATAAATGTAAATTCACTAATACAAAAATCACTCTTGTTTTTTAGAAGGATATCGAGCAGTACATTATCATTCTACATTCTTCGAATAAGAAAGCTTTAAAAACAGTGACGTGTATGTCTTCACTTTGTATAACGTTAATCGGTAGTTTGTTGTACCCCCTTTTATATATAGCGAATATGTTCTTCTTTGTTTGTATACTCCATCCTGTACGTAAACGTTGATGGTATCATCTTGTCACAATGTAGCCTAAATTAGCTAAATCGCAAGATAGAACATCTTCAATAGGTTTTTCCTATAAGTATTTGCTCAGTGATAGCTATTAGCTGGGTGTTGTAACTAGTTGGATACATTTACCTTGGTCTTTTTTGGCTCTTAGTCCTCCAGTTTTGCCCTTTGCAACCTGCTTCAGTTTCTTTGCATCTATCTTCACTGCTGTGTCTGCAGACTCTTTACGCTTGGCCATGCTCGCTCGCGTCGTTCCAAAGGTAATTGTGTACTTTTTAAATAGTATTACAGACAGAATCGTGAATGACTTATTTTACCATGCACACCTGGGGTTGTGTAATTTGGCCTAGAAACCGTTGTTATTCAACACAACTTTACGGAGCCTTTCATAATACATGATTGTGTCCGAAAACGTCATATCCGTATCCACTTCCGCGCTGTGTCCACCATCAGTATTCCCCAAACGTTGGCGCTCCAGAAAGCGCAACAGGAACATTGTGTAGGTAGACCTATTATTTTTCCGTTCACTCGGATGGAAATTCAGTCCTGAGTAACGCGCTTTATTCCGTTTTAATGCACCTTTGTGCTTATTCGGACCTTGAACTTAAGCATGGGGAAATGCCAGTGCCAGCCAGATATACGTTTGGGATGTAGATCAAAGAAATTGAGGTGTGGCGGAGGTGTGTCTGCAGATATAATGTATTCTGACCTTGACCTAATTCCTTTAGACTGAGGAAACCATGAATAAGGTCGAGCGAACCTGCAGGTTCCAAGTGGCAGCCTGGTCTCATAGGCTAGAAGTAACATAATAAATGTAAATCCAGGACAGTCATTAGTATGATATGTTACAGTTGGTATGGTTACGCAAGACCGAAGGTCACGTGTAGCTCAGTTAGTCGAGCATGGTACTTGCAACGCCAGGTTTATGGGTTCGATTCACACGAGGGACCAGTATGAAAAAAGTATGATAAGAGTGACTAAAATATTATGAATTTCGAGATATGAATTATGAAAGTTTTACAAATTAAAGCGGGAGCTTTTTTCATTTTGCGCACCTGCCCGGCCTGCCCCTTTCCCACAGTGAAATATGAAATGCTGTGCCTGTATGGCAATTTGGAGACGCAAGCCAAATTGGATAACAAGGCAAATAGTCACGCCAAATTTAACCTTTGTGCTCTCTAGAATGTTTTAATCAAATGCCATGACTTATCCTGTTTCCTTCCATTTGTAGGCTATAGCCTACAGTATGTTAAATATTATTAGCAACTATCGGTAGTGAACATAACTATATCATTCCATTTTGTTTTGTTTTATTTAGCCTACCTTTATGTATTTCCTCAGTTAACTATCATGTCCTTGTGGTTGTGGCTGAGGGTCAATAGTGGATACTATTTAATGAAGGCCAAATACAAATTGTAGTAAAAAATAATCGGGACATGTAGGCTTATTAAATCATTATGGAGCTGTTACAGGTTTCGGTTTTTCCATTTACAATGCATTCGGAAATTATTCAGACCCCTTCCCATTTCCCACATTTTGTTACGTTACAGCCTTATTCTAAAATTGATTAAATTAATATTTGTCCTCATCAATCTACACACAATACCCCATAAAGACAAAGTGAAAACAGATTTTTAGAAATGTTTGCAAGTGTATTAAAATAAAAAACTGAAATACCTTATTTACATAAGTATTCAGACCCTTTGCTATGAGACTCGAAATTGAGCTCAGGTGCATCCTGTTTCCATTGATCATTCTTCAGATGTTTCCTTCAGATGAGTCCACCTGTGGTAAATTCAATTGATTAGACATGATTTGGAAAGGCATGTCAGAGCAAAAACCAAGCCATGAGGTCGAATGAATTGTCCGTAGAGCTCAGAGACAGGATTGTGTCGAGGCACAGATCTGGGGAAGGGTACCAAAACATTTCTACAGCTTTGAAGGTCCCTAAGAACAGAGTGGCCTCCATCATTCTTAAATGGAAGAAGTTTGGAACCACCAAGACTCTTCCTAGAGCTGGCCGTCGGGCCAAACTGTGCAATCGGGGGAGAAGGGCCTTGGTCAGGGAGTTGACCAAGAACCCGATGGTAACTCTGACAGAGCTCCAGAGTTCCTCTGTGGAGATGGGAGAACCTTCCAGAAGGACAACCATCTTTGCAGCACTCCACCAATCAGGCCTTTATGGTAGAGTGGCCAGACGGAAGCCACTCCTCAGTAAAAGGCACATGACAGCCCACTTGGAGTATGCCAAAAGGCACCTAAAGGACTCTCAGACCATGAGAAACAAGATGCTCTGGTCTGATGAAATCAAGATTGAAGTCTTTGGCCTGAATGCCAAGCGTCACGTCTGGAGGAAACCTGGCACCATCCCAACGGTGAAGCATGGTGGTGGCAGCATCATGCTGTGGGGATGTTTTTCAGCGGCAGGGACTGGGAGACTAGTCAGGATCGAGCGAAAGATGAACGGAGCAAAGTACAGAGAAATCCTTGATGAAAACCTGCTCCAGAGCGCTCAGGACCTCAGACTGGGGCGAAGGTTCACCTTCCAACAGGACAACGACCCTAAGCACACAGCCAAGACAACGCAGGAGTGGCTTCGGGACAAGTCTCTGAATGTCCTTGAGTGGGCCAGCCAGAGCCCGACTTGAACCTGATCGAACATCTCTGGAGAGACCTGAAAATAGCTGTGTAGCGACGTTCCCCATCCAACCTGACAGAGCTTGAGAGGATCTGCAGAGAAGAATGGGAGAAACTCCCCATTCTCCACTTGTGTAGCTAGCATGACTGACTTTGTGCTAGCTAGCCAATGTTTAATTACTTCTGCGTTATGAAAGGAACTAGACACGGACATGAATGATCCATTGGTTGTAACCAAGTATTGGTGCTAAACCGTGTGTTATTGGATGCTAGCATGCTAGTTAGCTATGGCGTCATAGGATACGGTGCCCTGGGCAGTTTTCACAGAAGAATACTGTACCAAGTTAGCTATCTGAATGAACTAAGTTAGTCTATTCCTGGAAACATTGAACTACTGTAGATTACAGCAATTATAATTTCTAAAGTGGAAGTTGGAAGAGTTGTATTTGAGTGTTTCAGTGAAAGGTTAGTGAGGGAGGCCTCATTTCCCCAGATGTTTAGTTAATTTCATTCCGATCTCCTTTGCATTAGTGTAGCCTTTTCTGTAGCCTGTCAACTATGTGTCTGTCTATCCTTGTTCTCTCCTCTCCGCACAGGCCATACAAACGCCTCACACCGCGTGGCTGCTGCCTCTCTAACCTGATGGTCCCTGCACGCACGACCCACGTGGAGTTCCAGGTCTCCGGCAGCCTCTGGAACTGCCGTTCTGCGGCCAACAAGGCATAGTTCATCTCAGCCTATGCTACCCTCCAGTCCCTCGACTTCTTGGCGCTGACGGAAACATGGATTACCACAGAAAACACTGCTACTCCTACTGCTCTCTCCTCGTCTGACCATGTGTTCTCACATACCCCGAGAGCATCTGGTCAGCGGGGCGGTGGAACAGGAATCCTCATCTCTCCCAAGTGGACATTCTCTCTTTCTCCACTGACCCATCTGTCTATCTCCTCATTTGAATTCCATGCTGTCACAGTCACTAGCCCATTCAAGCTTAACATCCTTATCATTTATCGCCCTCCAGGTTCCCTTAGAGAGTACATCAATGAGCTTGACGCCTTGATAAGTTCCTTTCCTGAGGATGGCTCACTCC
This sequence comes from Coregonus clupeaformis, assembly GCF_020615455.1. NCBI lineage: Eukaryota > Metazoa > Chordata > Actinopteri > Salmoniformes > Salmonidae > Coregonus > Coregonus clupeaformis. The sequence goes on along the minus strand of NC_059215.1, from coordinate 39,390,326 downwards.
TCACAGTTCTGGGTGACTTTAACCTCCCTACGTCTACCTTTGACTCATTTCTCTCTGCCTCCTTCTTTCCACTCCTCTCCTCTTTTGACCTCACCCTCTCACCGTCTCCCCCTACTCACAAGGCAGGCAATACGCTTGACCTCATCTTTACTAGATGCTGTTCTTCTACTAATCTCACTGCAACTCCCCTCCAAGTCTCCGACCACTACTTTGTATCCTTTTCTCTCTCGCTCTCCTCCAACACTACTACTCAGATGGTAATGCGCCGTCGCAACCTTCGCTCTCTCTCTCCCGCTACTCTCTCCTCTTCCATCCTATCATCTCTTCCCTCTGCTCAATCCTTCTCCCTCCAATCTCCTGATTTTGCCTCCTCAACCCTCCTCTCCTCCCTTTCTGCATCTTTTGACTCTCTATGTCCCCTATCCTCCCGGCCGGCTCGGTCCTCCACTCCTGCTCCGTGGCTTGACGACTCATTGTGAGCTCACAGAACAGGGCTCCGGGCAGCCGAGCGGAAATGGAGGAAAACTAGACTCCCTGCCGACCTGTCATCTTTTCACTCCCTCCTCTCTACATTTTATTCCTCTGTTTCTGCTGCTAAAGCCACTTTCTACCACTCTAAATGTCAAGCCTCTGCCTCTAACCCTAGGAAGCTCTTTGCCACCTTCTCCTCCCTGCTGAATCCTCCTCCTCCTCCCCCTCCCTCCACCTTCTCTGTGGATGACTTCGTCAACCATTTTGAAAAGAAGGTTGATGACATCCGATCCTCATTTATTAAGTCAAATGACAACGCTGGTCCTGCTCACACTGCCCTACCCTATGCTTTGACTTCTTTCTCCCCTCTCTCTCCAGATGAAATCTTGCGACTTGTGACGGCCGGCCGCCCAACAACCTGCCCGCTTGACCCTATCCCCTCCTCTCTTCTCCAGACCATTTCCGGAGACCTTCTCCCTTACCTCACCTCGCTCATCAACTCATCCTTGACCACTGGCTATGTCCCTTCCGTCTTCAAGAGAGCGAGAGTTGCACCCCTTCTCAAAGAACCTACACTCGATCCCTCCGATGTCAACAACTGCAGACCAGTATCCCTTCTTTCTTTTCTCTCCAAAACTCTTGAGCGTGCCGTCTTTAGCCAACTCTCTTGTTATCTCTCTCAGAATGACCTTCTTGATCCAAACCAGTCAGGTTTCAAGACTGGTCATTCAACTGAGACTGCTCTTCTCTGTGTCACGGAGGCTCTCCGCACTGCTAAAGCTAACTCTCTCTCCTCTTCTCTCATCCTTCTAGACCTATCTGCTGCCTTTGATACTGTGAACCATCAGATCCTCCTCTCCACCCTCTCCGAGTTGGGCATCTCCGGCACGGCTCACTCTTGGATTGCGTCCTACCTCACAGGTCGCTCCTACCAGGTGGCGTGGCAAGAATTTGTCTCCGCACCACGTGCTCTCACCACTGGTGTCCCCCAGGGCTCAGTTCTAGGCCCTCTCCTATTCTCTCTATACACCAAGTCACTTGGCTCTGTCATATCCTCACATGGTCTCTCCTATCATTGCTACGCAGACGACACACAATTAATCTTCTCCTTTCCCCCTTCTGATAACCAGGTGGTGAATCGCATCTCTGCATGTCTGGCAGACATATCAGTGTGGATGACGAATCACCACCTCAAGCTGAACCTCGGCAAGACGGAGCTGCTCTTCCTCCCGGGGAAGGACTGCCCGCTCCATGATCTCGCCATCACGGTTGACAACTCCGTTGTGTCCTCCTCCCAGAGTGCAAAGAACCTTGGCGTGACCCTGGACAACACCCTGTCGTTCTCCACTAACATCAAAGCGGTGACCCGATCCTGTAGGTTCATGCTCTACAACATTCGCAGAGTACGACCCTACCTTACACAGGAAGCGGCACAGGTCCTAATCCAGGCACTTGTCATCTCCCGTCTAGATTACTGCAACTCGCTGTTGGCTGGGCTCCCTGCCTGTGCCATTAAACCCCTACAACTCATCCAGAACGCTGCAGCCCATCTGGTGTTCAACCTTCCCAAGTTCTCTCACGTCACCCCGCTCCTCCGCACACTCCACTGGCTTCCAGTTGAAGCCTGCATCTGCTACAAGACCATGGTGCTTGCCTACGGAGCTGTGAGGGGAACGGCACCTTCGTACCTTCAGGCTCTGATCAGTCCCTACACCCAAACGAGGGCATTGCGTTCATCCACCTCTGGCCTGCTGGCCCCCCTACCTCTGCGGTAGCACAGTTCCCGCTCAGCCCAGTCAAAACTGATCGCTGCTCTGGCACCCCAAGGGTGGAACAAGCTCCCTCACGACGCCAGGACAGCGGAGTCACTCACCACCTTCCGGAGACACTTGAAACCCCACCTCTTTAAGGAATACCTGGGACAGGATAAAAGTAATCCTTCTACCCCCCCCAAAAAAGTGATATATTGTAAAGTGGTTGTCCCACTGGCTATCATAAGGTGCAATTTGTAAGTCGCTGTAAATTTAAATGTAATACAGGTGTGCCAAGCTTGTAGCAAGAAGACTTGAGGCTGTAATCGCTGCCAAAGGCGTTTCAACAAAGTACTGAGTAAAGCGTCTGAATACTTATGTAAATGTGATATTTCTGGGGGTTTTTTGTTTATACATTTGCAAAAGAATCAAAAAACCTGTTTTTGCTTTGTCATTAATGGGTATTGTATGTAGACTGATGAGAGAAAAGTACAATTTAATCCATTTTAGAATAAAGCTGTAACGTAACAAAATGTGGGAAAAGTAAAGGGGTCTGAATACTTCCCGAATGCGCTGTATATTTTGAGGGTGGACTTTTAGCACATGGGGCGCACCGATTGGTGTCACCTCGTTAGTATGTGTTACACCTGTGCTGGTTTGTCATCTCGTTAGTGGGAAGGTGTTTCACCTGTGCTGGCCCAGGTGATATTTAAGAGTGGCTGGCCCAGTGCTCCAGTTGTCTTGAGAGATGTGGAGGGTAACACCTTTAGTTGGCCGGCACTATTTGAGTTCTAGACAAACAATCGTTTATCGGAGCTTCCCTGTTTTTGTTTTGCTCCACTTTTTGGTTTGCTTCCTGTCTTTAAGTTTGGTGTGGGTTTTTCTTTTGTTTGCCTCTTAGTGGGCAAATTTAGTTGGTGCTCATGGTGGGTGTCTTTTAGGTCCCAGTTGTTGTTGTTGCTAGTAAACTTTCAGTGGACAACCCCCATGAGTGTCTTTCAGAACCCATCCAAAAACCCCACCTGTTTCGTTTTGGTTGTTGTCAGTGACTCTTTGTTAGTTCCCCCTTCTGTTTGAGCGGCATTTTTGGTTTTCTTGCTGGGGAGTGTAACAGAGCTCAAACCGTCACTTTGAACATGACGCATGGCGCAAGACTTGCCACTTCCCATCACACAGTTACATGATCAGTGCTGGCAATTAGGGTATGTTTATTATATCATACTATTGTATACTATTCTCCATATTAAAGTTGTATTGTAGGCTACACTACTTCCAATGTTACCATTGATGAACTGAATGTGTCAACTTTAAGAATGAATCAAACCACCTTTTTTTCCAGTTTGTGCTAAAGGCTAAACTTTTCCTTGAAGTAGGATTCATGATTATTCCCTAAACATAAATGTGTAAAATCAGTGTTTTTAAATCTACCCGTAACACATGGGTTCTGAAACAGAGACAAATATGCATATACTGTATTTTCATGGCTATCTTTCTATATTCTGAACAATTTCTCCATAGTCTACATTCAAGTATTGTGCCGATCAAACTCAAATTAAAGGTACACCGTATTTAAAGGGATTGCTTTAGATAAATGAACAGAAAAAGAAATTGAACAAAAACGCCCTGATCAAATTGTTTTCTGGGGTTGAATTAAATCACAGATTATCCATTATATAGACCAGATATTCAAGTGGACGCTCTAACAATGAAAAGAAGGCAGTCGGGAGGAGGCAAGATCAGGTGGGACCATTCTCCGATATAAAGTTATTTTTTTCTCCAAAGTTGCCGAGATGTCACGTGTCCTACTTATATCAGTACACTCTTAACAACCTAAGCATTACGTAACTTATTTTTGATCGAAAAGCCTCAAGTAGCAAATAAGCTATTACATTTCTTGTTGACCAAATTCTACACTAGTTAGGTTTCCATCCAATTGGCGACAGATTTTCATGGGAATATTCTAAATATTTTCCCTCCAGTGGTGTTTCCACCAAACTAACTTGTTCCCGACAAAAATGTGTACAGAAACGTCCTGTTTCCATCACAGCTGTCGTAATTTTTGTTTATATTGTATGACTTTACTCGCATGAGAACTGTGGATGGAAACATGATTATTGACAAAAACTAATGTTGTGTGCAAAAAATTACATATAAAAAAAAAAAAATACCACCTGCTGGAGAATACAGATTTGGGGCCCAGTTATCCTTCACGCTTTGCCTCTTCCTCTCTGATGGAGAATACAGATTTGGGGCCCAGTTATCCTTCACGCTTTGCCTCTTCCTCTCTGATGGAGAATACAGATTTGGGGCCCAGTTATCCTTCACGCTTTGCCTCTTCCTCTCTGATGGAGAATACAGATTTGGGGCCCAGTTATCCTTCACGCTTTGCCTCTTCCTCTCTGATGGAGAATACAGATTTGGGGCCCAGTTATCCTTCACGCTTTGCCTCTTCCTCTCTGATGGAGAATACAGATTTGGGGCCCAGTTATCCTTCACGCTTTGCCTCTTCCTCTCTGATTACATTTATTTAGTGCACGCAAGGGAGCCACGCACGCAAACCGCATTACATGCTGCCATAAGTTAAGTCTGAATACCAGCTACTGAGAATTGTATAGGAAAGGAGTTTATTTCCTTAATCTGAATCGGCCCCCTAGTGCACCCCATTGTAATATGTAGTGGTTATTTGAGGAACTGAAAAACTGAGTGTAAAATGCAGTGCACTGTGCTTTACTCAGGGTGGCAGTATTGTCCAATGTGGCAGGCAGGTTTTTGCATTCTATGGTCTGCAACAGGAAAATCCAAAGGCCAGATAAACTGGTTGACTCCCAGGATATGTGTGTGTGAGTGCATAGGAAGGGGCAAATGTCATCACTCTTGACACTTGTTCTATAAAACAACTAGATGCACCACCCTCTCCTCCCTTCACTCTCTATCTCTCACTATGACATGTTTTAGTGTTGTGGTTGTACCATGCCCAAACCCAAATTATCTTTCAAAATCAACATGTGAGATTAGACCAGAACAATCTGCATAGGGGGGATATAGATACATTGATGGCATGGGGAAAGGTAACAGGTAGGTAGGTATCTTGTTGTGGATGTACATCTGGGTGGTGCTGGAGCCTCGATGTATTATGAGAGTTCAGGGAGCTGTCTGTGAACTGATAAGAGAGCCACATTTCCAGACAGTCTCGCTGCAGTCGAAGACAGATCACTAGGATCATGGGGAGGAGGGGGGATGAACAGTGGGGGGCTTGTCCTCTTCTGTGGTCCAGCGTGATATGAGCCCAGCGCACTGCATGGCTTCCATCCCTATATGAACCCTCAACGCAGTCAGATAGGAATAAAAAGCCATACAGTGCAGTGGGCACTCAGAGCAGACTATAGGCTACCCATACTCATAACTTACACATAGGCTACACGAACAGTGTACACACGCACACAGGAGTGGTGTCATAACTACACTACTATAGCAGGTATGGTGCAGCGTTGCCCCTAGGGGTAAGGAAAGATACAGGTGTGGATGGATCCACCTCAGAGTGGGCTCAGAGTTTCCCCCCACTCCTTCCTTTACCACCATTTTCAATATTTTCATCAACAGCCCAAACATGACTAACCCTTCCCATTTTCACAACAGGTAAGAGGAAACGGCGTCTACTCCCACTGCTACCCCGCTGCTTAATGCCAGTTCTGTGTCTGCGGTGGTGCGCAGAGGCACCTGTTGTCCTGTCCTCGGTCGTCGCGTGCTCCGAGATGTCTTCCCGTTTGCAAGTGAAATGTTGAATTGTCCGTGAGTCCCTCTTGTGTCCCCCTTACCCTCAGCTCACTTTCTCAAGAGAAAATGCAATGGCATTCATTCACCATTGAATCAGATCAACAATTAGGCTCTAATGAGGAGTGGCATCGTCATGATTTGTGTCTTTAAATAAAACAAATATCGACAATGGTCATTGAATCCCAGCCACATGCTCACATAACTATTTATAAAACAAATGACAAAATGTATTTATTTTCAAGATCAGCAAAATCACACATCAGTTCACCTTTTGTAACTCAACTGTGTGTAAAAGCTACATATGCCTAAATGGTAGGCTAAATACAATTATAAAATGAATACTGAACAAATTAATCATAGCCTACCAGCAGAGATTTCCATAGCCATGACGAGCAGTTGAAAGCAGGTGAAATATAGTGATAAACGGCAGACCTCATACCCTAACCTTCATCTAAAAAAAACTCCTTCAGCCACTTGAATTGTTAGACCGCAGACGAGATTAGATATGGCAGTGAAGGGAATATGGGCACACTGAGCTGCATCATCCATGCCAGTACGCAGGAGATCCGAGTATCCCCTCCTGAAAAGAACCGCTGCTTTCCCCGCCGCAGTCTGCGCCTGGAGAATGCCTACTACCCTTGGACTGGTCACCGGTGAATCACTGCAATAGACCGCCCGCTAGAGTTGCATCGGCAGGTGGATAGGCTATCGCATCTTTCAACCACCGTCCCAGTTAGAGGACACCACATACAGTCTAGCCGGGCCGTTGCGCGACGGCGCAGGCGAAGTTTGAACAGCGCCACACATCTGTGCGTATTTCCATTCACTCGCTCAGACAGAGAGAGAGGGAGTTGGGAGGGGGAGAACAAAAGCTCCCCAGCTCCAGGGAACCAATGGGTGGCGAGCACGGGGAATGAAATGGGACATCATACCTGAGCACGAGACCTCCTCCATTCGAGGGGCTTTGTGAAGCCCTAGGCTGTTAATAAAGGGTCATAGCAGCTGAATAGGGTATTTTCACTCATTCAAATACCGCCAAAAAGCACTTTCATTCTAGGTATGATAAAGTAGTGAGATTGACAGAGAGAGTTGGCTATTGAATGTCAGAGGCTGCAGAGCATGTGCATGTCTATGATGAGCTGTGTGTAATGTACCCCTGTTTGTTTGTGTGTTTGTATGTGTGGTGGTGTCCTGTTACTCTAGCCCTTCCACGAGGACAGACAGGCGTTACAAACCAACCAGTCACCAGCCATTCCTTCTGGTTGTCTTAACAACAGAACTGTAGCCTGAGACTGAAGGAGAAAGTGGAAAAAAAGAAGCCCAAAATGAATTGCCGCCTCCTCTCTTTGAGGCTCCACTGGAGCTGCATTCCTGTGTGTCTCCCTGCTCCCCAGTTTCTCGGAGCAACACTTCTCCTTGATCTGTGCCCATATCACGCAGGGCAGAGGAAGGGGGAACACTCTCAGGAATCAAGCCCAAAACACAGCAGCCATGCAGCCACAGGCTTCTTCATGCATTGGCTCACTGTGGCCATTTTGGGCAAATATCAAATGATGTCACCTACTGCCGAGGCTTCATGTTGTGCCTCTGCACATGTTGAGGTCTGAGACACAGTATGGACATCCTGCGATAATGTAAAAAATACATAGATACTCCTAAATCGATACATGACTCTAGAAAGAAGTGATAAAACAAGACCAACATGGATATTCCAAACAGTCTGCCAGTAATTGCTATTCATGGGAGCTGATCAGACTCCATCAAAAGGCTGTGTTATAATTCTGCCCTCATAGACATGGCATGGGAATCAAAGGCTCTGTAAAGCATTGGTATCGTGCCCATCTATAGTAGTTTACAGAATTGCTTGTCTGAGTCAGAGAGAGAAGGAATGTGATGTCCTTTTCTGAAGAGGGCAATAGCTCATTCATCCTGTACTGGATGCTGTCACCTGCTCCCCCAGTCTCACACCGGAACTACTGTCTCTCTAGGTAGCAACACGTATGCCCTGCCCACCTGAGGATCTGTCTTTTTCAGCCATCTATTTCCTGTGGTTGAGGGGTGCAAAATCCACTTGTCACTTAAATCTCGCTGGATTGATCCTTTCATTTTACTCCTGCGATGACTCTTTCATACTCTTGCTTGTGCCTGACGTTTTTCCCGTTAACGTTACAACCGCGGAAATGTTTGTAAGGACCTGTCAAACACACACCGGTAATGGCTTAAATGGGCTCAATGGAATACAATGTGCACGTTCAAGTGGATCACTTTTGTCAAGATGTTGACCAACGTTGGTCACCGCCTTTCAAAATGTGTTTCATTATGGGTATTCAAATTGTCTGACTGGCGCCTACATGTCAACTGCATGACCTTTACAACAACCTTGTGATTAAAGGTCATGAACTTTCGACTGCAGTCGACTGGACCAAAGACGGTACAGTATGAAGATAGGCTAAAACTGCTTCTGCAATAACAATCCCCGATCACACTTGTAGGCGACGTCATGGAGACGTTGGCTAGCTATGCGCATGTGTAGAAAAACGTAATCGGTTCTAACGGTCATCTCGTGCCGAACTGCGCATTGATATAAAGTTGTTTTTAACATAAATGAAAACGTGTCAGTTTGTCACTGTCACAAGGTTAGAGTAAAAACATGTTCAACTACTTAAGACATTGGCTCCTATCTAGGATGTGCCTTTAGATTTCGAGAAAATTTACAACTAATTAAGAATTTTTCACTTCCCTCATTGACTTTTCAAACCCAAACCCCGGCCTGGTCTGTTTGGTCTTTTTCGCAAGCGTTCCCGGAAGTATCGCGATGTTGTGCCTCTGGGTTTAGAAACTCTGTGACTGGATATATCTCCAGTTTCTCCTCACCAACTGCAGCTTGAAGTCGGAACCAAAGCATTGTGGGAGACAACCTTTTTCAGTTTTTTTGGAAGCAAAAGCACTACATGCTCATATATTGTTGATGTCGCCACCTATCATTGGTTATTATCAATGCATGTTAACTTTTTTGGGTGGATGACTATTTTGAGCTTAAATACATCTTGATCATTACAGTGGCTTGCAAAAGTATTCACCCCTCTTGGCATTTTTCCTATTTTGTTGCCTTACAACCTGGAATTAAAATGGATGTTTTGGGGGTTTGTATCATTTGATTTACACAACATGCCTACCACTTTGAAGATGCAAAATATTTTTTATTGTGAAACAAACAAGAAATAAGACAAAAAAACAGAACTTGAGCGTGCATAACTATTCACCCCCCCAAAGTCAATACTTTGTAGAGCCACCTTTTGCAGCAATTACAGCTGCATGCCTCTTGGAATTTGTCTCTATAAGCTTGGCACATCTAGCCACTGGGATTTTTGCCCATTCTTCAAGGCAAAACTGCTCAAGCTCCTTCAAGTTGGATGGGTTCCGCTGGTGTACAGCAATCTTTAAGTCATACCACAGATTCTCAATTGGATTGAGTGCTGGGCTTTGACTAGGCCATTCCAAGACATTTAAATGTTTCCCCTTAAACCACTTGAGTGTTGCTTTAGCGGTATGCTTAGGGTCATTGTCCTGCTGGAAGGTGAACCTCCGTCCCAGCCTCAAATCTCTGGAAGACTGAAACAGGTTTCCCTCAAGAATATCCCTGTATTTAGCGCCATCCATCATTCCTTCAATTCTGACCAGTTTCCCAGTCCCTGCCGATGAAAAACATCCACACAGCATGATGCTGCTACCACCATGCTTCACTGTGGTGATGATGTTCTCGGGGTGATGGCCAAAAAGATCAGTTTTAGTCTCATCTGACCAGAGTACCTTCTTCCATATGTTTGGGGAGTCTCCCACATGGCTTTTGGCGAACACCAAACGTGTTTGCTTATTTTTTTTTAAGCAATGGCTTTTTTTCTGGCCACTCTTCCATAAAGCCCAGCTCTGTGGAGTGTACGGCTTAAAGTGGTCCTATGGACAGATACTCCAATCTCCGCTGTGAAGCTTTGCAGCTCCTTCAGGGTTATCTTTGGTCTCTTTGTTGCCTCTCTGATTAATGCCCTCCTTGCCTGGTCCATGGGTTTTGGTGGGCGGCCCTCTCTTGGCAGGTTTGTTGTGGTGCCATATTCTTTCCATTTTTTAATAATGGATTTAATGGTGCTCTGTGGGATATTCAAAGTTTCTGATATTTTTTTATAACCCAACCCTGATCTGTACTTCTCCACAACTTTGTCCCTGACCTGTTTGGAGAGCTCCTTGGTCTTCATGGTGCTGCTTGCTTGGTGTTGCCCCTTGCTTAGTGGTGTTGCAGACTCTGGGGCCTTTCAGAACAGGTGTATATATACTGAGATCATGTGACAGATCATGTGATACTTAGATTGCACACAGGTTGACTTTATTTAACTAATTATGTGACTTCTGAAGGTAATTGGTTGCACCAGATCTTATTTAGGGGCTTCAGAGCAAAGGGGGTGAATACATATGCACGCATCTCTTTAACCGTTATTTATTTTTTAGAATTTTTTGAAACAAGTTATTTTTTAAATTTCACTTCACCAATTTGGACTATTTTGTGTATGTCCATTACATGAAATCCAAATGAAAACCCATTTAAATTACAGGTTGTAATGCAACAAAATAGGAAAAACGCCAAGGGGGATGAATACTTTTGCAAGGCACTGTACATCCTTACAATCTAATTACATAGGACTAAATGTGATCCAAATTTCATATAAAAATAAATGAAAGGTTAAGAATGAAAGAAATACACGGCAGGCTGTAGTGAAGCTGACATGCAATAAATTACCATACAGTAAGAATCTTTGTGGACTCCATTTAATCACATCTGTTACAATTCAATGTTGCATAATCACAAATAATAATGAGGAAGGTAAAAGGGCATGAAGTAATGGCAAACAACAGAGCATATCCCAAATGCTGCAAAAACACCTACAGTGGGGAAAAAAAGTATTTAGTCAGCCACCAATTGTGCAAGTTCTCCCACTTAAAAAGATGAGAGAGGCCTGTCATTTTCATCATAGGTACACGTCAACTATGACAGACAAAATGAGGAAAAAAAATCCAGAAAATCACATTGTAGGATTTTTAATTAATTAATTTGCAGATTATGGTGGAAAATAAGTATTTGGTCAATAACAAAAGTTTCTCAATACTTTGTTATATACCCTTTGTTGGCAATGACACAGGTCAAACGTTTTCTGTAAGTCTTCACAAGGTTTTCACACACTGTTGCTGGTATTTTGGCCCATTCCTCCATGCAGATCTCCTCTAGAGCAGTGATGTTTTGGGGTTGAGATCTGGAGACTGGCTAGGCCACTCCAGGACCTTGAAATGCTTCTTACGAAGCCACTCCTTCGTTGCCCGGGCGGTGTGTTTGGGATCATTGTCATGCTGAAAGACCCAGCCACGTTTCATCTTCAATGCCCTTGCTGATGGAAGGAGGTTTTCACTCAAAATCTCACGATACATGGCCCCATTCATTCTTTCCTTTACACGGATCAGTCGTCCTGGTCCCTTTGCAGAAAAACAGCCCCAAAGCATGATGTTTCCACCCCATGCTTCACAGTAGGTATGGTGTTCTTTGGATGCAACTCAGCATTCTTTGTCCTCCAAACACAACGAGTTGAGTTTTTACCAAAAAGTTATATTTTACTTTCATCTGACCATATGACATTCTCCCAATCCTCTTCTGGATCATCCAAATGCACTCTAGCAAACTTCAGACGGGCCTGGACATGTACTGGCTTAAGCAGGGGGACACATCTGGCACTGCAGGATTTGAGTCCCTGGCGGCGTAGTGTGTTACTGATGGTAGGCTTTGTTACTTTGGTCCCAGCTCTCTGCAGGTCATTCACTAGGTCCCCCCCGTGTGGTTCTGGGATTTTGCTCACCGTTCTTGTGATCATTTTGACCCCACGGGGTGAGATCTTGCGTGGAGCCCCAGATCGAGGGAGATTATCAGTGGTCTTGTATGTCTTCCATTTCCTAATAATTGCTCCCACAGTTGATTTCTTCAAACCAAGCTGCTTACCTATTGCAGATTCAGTCTTCCCAGCCTGGTGCAGGTCTACAATTTTGTTTCTGGTGTCCTTTGACAGCTCTTTGGTCTTGGCCATAGTGGAGTTTGGAGTGTGACTGTTTGAGGTTGTGGACAGGTGTCTTTTATACTGATAACAAGTTCAAACAGGTGCCATTAATACAGGTAACGAGTGGAGGACAGAGGAGCCTCTTAAAGAAGAAGTTACAGGTCTGTGAGAGCCAGAAATCTTGCTTGTTTGTAGGTGACCAAATACTTATTTTCCACCATAATCTGCAAATAAATTCATAAAAAATCCTACAATGTGATTTTCTGGAGGAAAAAAATCTCAATTTGTCTGTCATAGTTGACGTGTACCTATGATAAAAATTACAGGCCTCTCTCATCTTTTTAAGTGGGAGAACTTGCACAATTGGTGGCTGACTAAATACTTTTTTCCCCCACTGTATGTGTTCTCATTCTAGTAGCCTATGCACTCACTACCTGGTTATATTTTGAGAAAACCATCTAAAAAATAAAAAACAAGTCTTGTGCAGTGCCTTCAGAAAGTATTCACACCCCTTTACTTTTCCACCTTTTTTTGTGTTACAGCCTGCATTTAAAATGAATTAAATTGAGAATGAGAACACTATAACCCATAATGTCAAAGTAGAATTATGTTTTAGATTTTTTTTTAAACAAATTAATTAAAAATGGAAAGCTGAAATGTCTTGAGTCAATAAGTATTCAACACCTTTGTTATGGCAAGCCTAAATGACTTTAGGAGTACAAATTTGCTTAACAAGTCACATAAGTTGCATGGATTCACTCTGTGTGCAATAATAGTGTTTAACATGATTTTTGAATCTCTACCCCACACATACAATTACAGTGCCTTCAGAAAGCATTCACACACCTTGACTTTTTGTTATGCTACAAAGTTTGATTAAAATGGATCTAATTGTCCTTTTTTGTCAACGATCCACACACAATACTCTGTAATGTCAAAGTAGAAGAAAAATATAAGATTTTTTAAAGAATTAATGAAAAAGATAACACTAATATATGCATTCGGAAAGTATTCAGACCCTTTGACTTTTTCCACATTTTGTTAAGTTACAGCCTTATTCTAAAATGGATTTAAAAAAAATACATTCTCATAAATAATGACAAAGCGACAAGGTTTACAGAAATAAAATACAGAAATACTTTATTTACATAAGTATTCAGTCAAGCAGTGAATTTCAAACACAGATTCAACCACAAAGACCACAGAGGTTTTTCAATGCCTCGCAAAGAAGGGCACATATTGGTAGATGGCTAAAAATACAAAAAGCAGACATTGAATATCCCTTTGAGGCCAATGGTGACTTTAAAACAGTTACACATTTTAATGGCTGTGATAGGAGAAAACTGAGGATGGATCAACAACATTGTAGTTACTCTACAATACTAACCTAATTGACAGAGGGAAACGAAGAAAGCCTGTACAGAATCAAAATATTCCAAAACATGCATCCTGTTTGCAACAAGGCACTAAAGTAATACTGCAAAAAAATTGGCAAAGCAATTCACTGTTTTTGTCCTGAATACAAAGTGTTATGGTACGTATGTTATGTTTGGGGCAAATCCAATACAACACATTACTGAGTACCACTCTCCATATTTTCAAGCATAGGGGTGGTTGCATCATGTAATGGATATGCTTGTAATCGTTAAGGCCTGGGGAGTTTTTCCGGATAAAAAAGAAATGGAATGGAGCTAAGCACAGGCAGAATCCTAGAGGAAAACCTGGTTCAGTTTGCTTTCCACCAGACACTGGGAGATGAATTCACCTTTCAGCAGGAAAATAACCTATAACACAAGGCCAAATCTACACTGGAGTTGCTTACGAAGAAGACAGTGAATGTTCCTGAGTATCCTAGTTACAGTTTGACATACATTTACTTGAAAATCTATGGAAAGACCTGAAAATGGTTGTCTAGCAATGATCAACAACCAATTTGACAAAGCTTGAAGGATTTTGTAAAAGAATAATGGGCAAATGTTGCACAATCCAGGCGTACAAAGCTCTTAGAGACTTACGCAGAAAGACTCACAGCTGTAATCTCTGCCAAAGGTGCTTCTACAAAGTAGTGACTCAGCGGTGTGAATACGTATGTAAATGAGATATTTCTGCATTTCATTTTTACGAAATTTGCAAAAATCTCTAAAAACATGTTTTCACTTTGTCATTATGGGGTATTGTGTGTGGTCCTCTGTAGCTCAGCTGGTAGAGCATGGCGCTTGTAACGCCAAGGTAGTGGGTTCGATCCCCGGGACCACCCATACACAAAAAAACAAAACAAAATGTATGCACGCATGACTGTAAGTCGCTTTGGATAAAAAGCATCTGCTAAATGGCATATTATTATTATTATTATATGGGTGAGAAAAAAACATACAGTATATTTAATCTATGTTGAATTCAGGCTGCAAAACAACAAAATGTGGAATAAGTCAAGAGGTATGAATACTTTCTGAAGGCACTGGAAATGTTAGAAAGAGCTTGGGCTGTTATCTAATTTCATTATCATCAGGATATTCATTCTTTGGACATGTTCAGCTTCGTGTGGGAGAAGTGGAATTTCGATAGCATCCACTTCATTCCATGTCTGCCATTGTCGCATTTCCTAGAAACAGCAGAAGTTGTCAGATTTGCTGTCAGTGCATATGTACCTCCTGACTTGACTCATCGACTTCCATCTACAGTCGGCTACTTTTGCCTTAACACTCAATCAACACTTAAATCACAAGATGGGTGTTTTTTTTGTGGAATTAAAAAAAGTAATAATTTAATACAGTTGAATTGTTTACAAATTAGATGCTCTGAAATGAAAGCAACTTCCGAAAATGAACACTGTGATTATCTTAATATTATGTCTGATCTTGCAAACAATGTAGAGTATGTTTAGATAGGCATAATCTGCAGCCCTGTTCCACCCATGTATGTTAATTTATTCATATATGCAAATACAGCTGGTGGATTTATGCAAATTATCCAACTAGGGCAGCGTTTCCCAAACTTGGTCCTGGGCCCCCCTCTGGGTGCACATTTCGTTTTTTGCCCTAGCACTACACAGCTGATTCAAATAATAAACTAATCATCAAGCTTAGTGGGGGGGCCCAGGACCGAGTTTGGGAAACGCTGAACTAGGGGAACAATAACAGAAACTGAGTTTTTTTTTTTAAACATGCGAGTCATCTCGTCTACTGTGCAGAGCTTCTATTAGAAATCCCCTCTCAGCTCTCTGTCTGGCACACGAGCGGGGAGCCACAATGGGCGGTGGATTCCCCCGGGATTTGGAACACAAAGGCGGGCCGTCACCCATCCGTGGCTCCCTCCTGCCCGGCTCTGTTCTGGAACTCCTGAATCAGCAGCAGAGTACTGACTGAATAGCACACACATACACACACGTATCCACAGACACATATAATACACGGGCACTGGCAGCATGCACACGCATCCACACACACACACACGCACACACAGAGCCTACACACACATTGTCATACCCACACGGTCTCCTAAACGCGGTGGCTGGCCTCTCACAAACAGGCCTATACACAGGTACTGGCACAACAGCGAACGCTCATGATCAACCCACACTTGGAACATCAGATTTTGTAAAAGAAAAGATCACAGTTTATCTTTAGCATAAACAACAGCAACTGTAGAACAACCCTACCTGTGTAGAATAGTAGGGAAGGAGTTGTGTGTTGTGGTATAAATGTGTTGAGCTGCATGGATGAGCAATTCTACTCCAGATGACTGAGTGAGCGTATGTTCAGTAGGAGTCCAGAGGAGCACTTTGATCATTACCAAGTGTGACAGAAGACTTCTGACAGAGAACTGCCCCCCACTATTACACACACACAAGCACACACACACACTAGCCTCTAATTCCACAATCTATTTTTTCAGTTCATATAATTTCTCAAGGTGTTTGGGAGCTGAATGAAGTGCTAATCATTTTGAAAGTTGTGTTTGATCCACCGTATCCAGACAAAAATAAATTCCAAGCACTGTTTTTTTCTGGCATGAATGGGGATGATTCCCATTCATGCACTACTTGCACTATATAGGGAATAGGGTGCTATTTGGGACACAGCCTGGGACTTCCTGTTTCCTGTGGAAGAGAAGGGACACAGGGCCAGAGAGAAAGTCTGTGCTTGGTCACAATATGCCTCTGCTTTGTGCTGCTGACAGTGAAGACTGAGGAGATATGTATTTATATCCAGGTTAGAGTTTATTTTAAGAGACCAGGGTCCCTCTGAGGCTAAGGCAAGTCCCTCCCCAGCCCACTCTAGTTTGATCAGTCTTATGGCCAGTCTTAAGACTGGAAAAAACTGTGTTCTCAGGGGGTGTAGGATTGTGTGTGTGCATGTGTGCATGCATGATTTTGTGTATGTGTGTAAGGGGAGGAATGGCGGTTGAACAGTGCTCCCCTCTAAAGTCATGTTAGCACAGTAAGACAGACAGCTATTCCTGCTGTGAGGTTGTCATGGCTACAGCAGGGAGATGGAATGCAGTTTATTTACCATCCCCTCATCCCCAGTCATCATAAACAATCCACATTCACTTTCTGACACACACACCCACACACGTCGATTGCCTTCCATCACAGTACATTATAATTCATTAATTTACATACACATTCTCCCTCCCTCTCTGTTTTCCTCAGTTAGTCTTTCAGGAGAAAGGTCAGACCACACCAGGAGACCGACAGTCCTGTCAGAAGGGGGTGGGCATTTTATTTTTGTAAAGGCTACAATCAGTCTCTCACACAAAGAGCGAGCGCTGACCTCAAAAAAGGAATGAGGAAAATAAAAAATATGAATTTGACTGTTGCTGGAATGGGATTGGGCAGGCGGCTATGGGGTAGAACGAACGACACCAGGGTTCATTTCAATGGTGATGAATAGGGAGGAATAACAGGGGAGAGTACCTGATGACGTGTATATTACAAGGCCTTTCTTTACCTGCGACCATCCAGAGACCTGAAGCCTTGTCTGGCTGTGAGACGAGAGGCTCTCGGGAAATGCTGGAGCCTGAGTGTGGATAAACATCTGATTTCATCATCAGATCATATCCCATTATCTGTAGTGTCTAGTAATGTCACGTTTTTATTATGCTTAGTTATGTAATAAAAACATTTTTCCATTGTGAATGGAATTAGTTCACAGCAACCAATTGGAGAGAGTTGATTTCCAATTTCTATTTTGTTCAAAGTGTAAAACCACAGATTGAGGAAATTCGAAAAAAAATATTTTCAAATCCTTGGACCTCACCAACCACAGACGAATAGGTCAAATCAAAGACAGACAGGGTGTGAAAAGAAAGGGAGAGAAGAGAGCGTGAACGACAGAGGTAGTTAGTGGAGGAGTGGAGAAGGAGAGACTAAACAGGTCACCTGGAGACGAGGCCCCGAGCTGTGTGTGCTTTCAGGAAGTAACGGTCGCTATGGAGAAGCAGTGGTCGCTATGGTAACCCGGGGAGCGCGGGTCAGCGGCTCCAGGAATGTGTTCGCACGCAGAGGGGGATAATGAGACGAGGACCCCACTGGTACAGTTGGAGAGGGTTGTGAATGTCTGCACCTCTCTGGGGGGTGGGGGGACAACTGCCACACCACTGGTGGCATCCCACACAGAAGGGGGGGCAGGGTGAAGCAGGTTAACAGGGTGAACCCTGAAAATGATAGTCCTGTGTGTGTGTGTGTGTGTTTTGTGTGTGTGTGTGTGTGTGTGTGTGTACACGCACGTGCGTGAGTGAGTGTGTCCTCCCCGTTCAGTTCACTTACTGTGCCCCTGATGCTTGGTCCAAATAGCAGGATGTCAGCATCACCTCCCATTGACAGTTAATCTTCCCTCCCACCAGAAACGCACACACACACTGAACAGACACGCTCACTCAAGCACAAAATGTGAAGTTCAAGCAAGAACATTTAGTCACTTTCCCCACCGCATTTCCATCGCGTTCAGAGTCAAGCATGAGTCCGATGCTTAAACTTACACACAAACACAAACACACGTTTGTCATGGATCATCAAATCCATGTCCACAGACCCTCTAGCCCTAACACGTATACAAAACCAGTGACCTTCTATCCATGTTCCCGTCTCTGACCCCCCAATGGCCTTATGAACCTCCGATAGGCCTCCTGACCCACTGAGCCTAAATGAGCTGTAGCTCTCCACCCTGGCCCATTGAACAGCCCCTGGACCTGACCTTGACCCCAACTGCCACACGACTCCTCAAACCTCACTTTGACCTTTCGACATGGTTCAGTTCAAAGGCTGCTGCTGGGACTTGCTGTATGATCCCAACCATGAATGTCCCCTAATTTTTCAATTATGAATGTCCCTTTTCAATCATGGGGGCCATACAGAATGTATTCGTAAAGCTTTGAATGCTTGTTGTGTTATGCAGGTGGTGAAAAGCATTTAGACACGGACATCAAGTGGGTACTTTGACACATTTTTCAGTGAGAGAAACAAAAGCCATTGCATTCGCAGGGCAGTGATAATTGATATCTGTCTATGTCCATGTACCATCTCTACATCTCAGCTCAGACTGCCCCACTTTCAACAACGTTGTCAGCTTCAGAAGCTGGCAGTCACACTGTTAGACAGGACCTGGTAACACAGACGTCCGTGCCAGAACTCGGAGTCCCAGTCCAGGAACTGAGGCCAGGGAAAGAGGCCAGCTATCCACTTTAGGCATGGAAGCTATTTTTGAGAGGCCCTCAATATTGTTTTTGTCACACTGGTTGAAGAGGCTACACTCAATCTTGTTTTGAATCAATCATGTTCACCTGATTGTGATAAGAAAAGTAATATTCTGAAAGCATTCAAACAGGCAAAATTGTGTCAAATCCCTTATACGTTGTACACATATGACCTGCTCTAGATTTTAACATCCTGATATATCAGAGCTGTACTTTGCCTTCCATCTTAAAGGTTTGGTGATGCTACTTGTTGGAATAAGAAAGGATGTTTGAATACTGTATGCCTGTCATGGCTGCTCTCTTTCTCAGATGTGTAGCCTGCCTCCCTCCCTCCCTCCACTCTGTCTCTGTGCCCCCCGCCAGCTCCCCTTTAAGATACCGTTCCGCAGTTTGCTGCACTTAAAGAACTGAACTGTCTGCTGGTGGAGCAGTGAAATGGAAAAATTTAATCACATTAAAAGAAAAACCTTCTCTTTTCATTTGTAAATTCCTGGGTCACGCTTTCCCCCTACCCTCCCTTGCTCTGACACGGCTGGTGCACTTAGAAACATCCCATCCCATCCCCTCACCCCAACTCCTTCTATCCCCCTTGCTCCTCCACCCAAGAGCAGAGGATCCAGGATCTCCCTCCCCCCGCCTCTCCTTCAGCTCCATCCTGCTCCTCTAATTCCATTTAGCCTTTTTGAAATAAGACAGAGATCAAAGCAGACTGACCTAGCTTGTCCCTGCCCCTCCCCACCTCTTCCTGCTCTCCCTCCATCCAGAGCAGCATTGTCCCGGTCCATGTGTCACTCTCTCTCTCTCTCTCTCTCTCTCTCTCTTTGTGGGACCCTTTTCCGGTTTCGTGCCATGTCCAACCACCCCTCCATTGTCATCTGGTTCCCTAACGGGCCCAACCTCTCTGACAGTGCTGCTCTTCACCCCCACCTCCTTCTGGACCGTGAACCCCCTCCCCTCCCTACACCACCCTCCACTCCACCCACTCCTGCTTCTATGGGGATGAGCCACCTGAAGAGAGCTGGGGATTAGCGGTCCAGTTCAAAGACTTGAGGAGTTTTGTGTGGGGGAAGGGCTTTGGGCAGGAGGAGTGGGGGGTGGGGGGTGGAGTGTGTGAGGTGTTCTGTCTCTGGGCATCAGGGAGACTGCCTGCAGCTGTGGCCCAAAGCCCAGTTCCTCTGAGGGGCTGTCCGGTCTGCCAACTCCAATCAGCTCCAGAGCACGGAAGGCCCGCACCACCAGCTAGCAGGTCACAGGCCAAGCAGCACGACCTTGGCTGACATACCCCGGCTCCACAGTCCTCTATGCCTCACTGGGCAGTGGGACTGATCTGTGGGAAAAACAGTGCATCAGGCAGGCAGGCACTGCTCAGAAACATTGATCACAGGAGGGCATTCACAGTTAGCCTGGCTGACGCGATCCACTTGACTCACACCGCAAGGAGAGCTGTGACATACTGGTCTGGACAGGAGCCTGTTGTAAATGTTGTATTCGCACAGAAATTGTGCAAGCGTTTTGATTGGTTGTCTCAAAAAAAATGTCCTCTGAGACCTCTCATTGTTCTGACAGTTGTATTGGAAGGGGGCTGTGTGTGGCTGTCCATGTGGGTGTTTGAGTGAGAAAGGCACAGAGGAGAACCAACCGGTAAAAAGCACAGCCCCCTATCGACACATCGCGCAGACAACATCAAGGAGCCTTTCCAGACTGTGAACTCAGGAGGACTTAGGTATCAGCCAGGCTAATTCACAGTGGGCATTGACTTTGACCTAATACTATTTAATTGACTTATTTCCCTTTCTCCTTTAAAGGATTGGAAACTGTTTTCACTAATCAGGCCCCTACAGTGGTCACGGAAATTTGGAGGTAGCCGCAATATATCTTCAATACCGTAATTTAGTGGGGAAATTAATTATTTCCCTCAAATTTTACAATCTCACAGAGCTCCCAGTGTCAATGTCCATGGGTCCATGTTTATTACTATTAGATGTGGGACTTTCAAACACACTAAACTTCAAGGAGCTATAATAGTGTTAAAACTACGATTATTTTTAATGTTATTTTCTCCCATTTGGTTTACATTCCTACAGGATGGAGTCATGTAGAACACAACACAATAGAGTTAACTTGAAAACAATTCTCCTCTTAGTCCAGTCTTTCAATGTCAGCCAAACTCGAATGCTGTTGGTGGGCGGGCGGGCGGGGGTGGGGGTGGGTGATGGATACACAGGGAGCTCAGTCGTAGCGTGGCCACAAGAGGGGGCCGTCACAGCAACACTGAGAGCATGACTGAGAAGATTTGACCGACCACTGAACATGATCACCTCTGCTTTTTGCTGTTTACATGTGATTCTGTGCTTGTTTTATGTTTGAATTGGCCTTTGGGGACAATAATAAATGTAAATGGAATTGAATCTCAATGTGAGTAAAACACACACTACTTGAGAGGAGCACAGTGTCAGACGCAGAGCCGGAAGCAGCTGTTTTGGGGTGACATGCTTTACTCGATGGATACAACCGCAGCAAGCTTCGTCAGTTAAGGTAAAACCAACACCTAAACCAACCACCAACCTGACCTATCCCAACCGGCAACCACCAACCCAAGGTTGCTGGAGCTGTAACCGTGAACAGAAATGCACAAACGCTCGTCTCACAAGATATGTTCTACAACATATATATGAAACAATGTAAAAGGGGTCCTCATCTTATCTCTTCCTAACCATCACCTTATACAACTATAGAAGCATGGCATCCAACTGTGTGCCATCCTGAAGGCGTGCCACCACCACCTGACCTGCAACCTGCCACCACCCGAGTCGACTACCAGTGCCTTGTCCTAAAATCATCCGCCACCACCAGTGGTAGAAAAAGTACCCAATTGTCATACTTGAGTAAAAATAAAGATGTCTCATCTGTGTGAGTTGGACTATTTTCCTGTCCTGCTAAGCATTCCAAATGTAACGAGTTCTTTTGAGTGTCAGGGAAAATGTATGGAGTAAAAAGTATATTATTTTCTATAGGAATGTAGTGAAGTAAAAGTAAAAGTTGTCAAAAATATAAATAGTAAAGTAAAGTACAGATACCCCAAAAAAAGACTTAAGTAGTACTTTAAAGTATTTTTACTTAAGTATTTTACGCGACTGGCCACCACCCCTACCTGTCATATAGGTCACCCACCCCAGCTGATCTGTTTCCATGGTGACAGGCCCCAGAGTACAGGATTCACCTCAGATCCCTCTCCCTTATAATCTCAGGTCTCTCAACCGGCCAGGAATATCTTATCTGCCAATCCGCACATGGACGAATGGACACACGCAAATAGATACACCCACAGACAGACAGACCCACACACGCATACAGGCAGACAAACCCAATCGTAGCCATTACAGTGTTTTGCAATCACTTTGGTTTTCACAAATATGTGGTACATTTTAACAATGCTTAGTACAATACTCAAAACAGATAATCAAAAAGGCAGTTGTTTCAAAACTCAAAGCACATTTTAAATTGACTAGGTACAACATACATAGTCACTTTTTCAGAAAACTTAATCAGTGTTTCATCTAGAAATACAAGTTTCATATTTCAATACATGTTCATATGAAGTAATTGCTTTTCACAATGCAATGCTCACATTACTTTTGATATGATTGTCTTCTGATTTGTTAAAATAATTGTACTATTGCTTAATCAGATTGCTCTTAATGGATAATCACTTAACCTTTTGGTAAACCTATATATTTTAAACTGATTAGTCTACTACAGATTTTGAGAACTACATAATGAAAATATATGTTTGTAAAGTATAAACATATTAAGTATTATATATACTTTAATGTACTATTATGAGAATAATTATTATGATTTTATTTCACAGTACGTTTTTTAAATAATACAATTGCCAATACAGCACTGTAATACCGTAATACAGTGCCTTCAGAAAGTATTCAGACCCCTTGACTTTTCCCACATTTTGTTACGTTACAGTCTTATTCTAAAATGGATTATATAAAACATTTTCCTCGGCAATCTACACACAATACCCAATAATGACAAAGCGAAAACAGGTTTTTAGACATTTTTGCAAATGTATTGAAAATAAAAAACAGAAATACCTTATTTACATAAGTATTCAGACCCTTTGCTATGAGACTCGAAATTGAGCTCAGGTGCATCCTGTTTCCATTGATCATCCTTGAGATGTTTCTACAACATGATTGGAGTCCACCTGTGGTCAATTCAATTGATTGGAAAAGCACACACCTGTCTTTATAAGGTCCCACAGTTGACAGTGCATGTCAGAGCAAAAACCAAGTCGTGAGGTCGAAGGAATTGTCCGTAGAGCTCCGAGACAGGATTGTGTCGAGGCACAGATCTGGGGAAGGGTACCAAAACATTTCTGCAGCATTGAAGATCCCCAAGAACACAGTGGCCTCCATCATTCTTAAATGGAAGAAGTTTGGGACCACCAAGACTCTTCCTAGAGCTGGACGCCCGGCCAAACTGAGCAATCAGGGGAGAAGGGGCTTGGTCAGGAAGGTGACCAAGAACCCGATGGTCACTCTGACAGAGCTCTAGAGTTCCTCTGTGGAGATGGGAGAACCTTCCAGAAGGACAACCATCTCTGCAGCACTCCACCAATCAGGACTTTATGGTAGAGTGGCCAGACGGAAGCCACTCCTCAGTAAAAGGCACATGACAGCCCACTTGGAGTTTGCCAAAAGGCACCTAAACTCTCGGACCATAAGAAACAAGATTCTCTGGTCTGATGAAACCAAGATTGAACTCTTTGGCCTGAACCTGGTACCATCCCTACAGTGATGCATGGTGGTGGCAGCCTCCTGCTGTGGGGATGTTTTTCAGTGGCAGGGACTGGGAGACTAGTTAGGATCGAGGGAAAGATGAACGGAGCAAGTACAGAGAGATCCTTGATGAGTGCACAGGACCTCAGACTGGGGCGAAGGTTCACCTTCCAACAAGACAACGACCCTAAGCACACAGCCAAGACAACGCAGGAGTGGCTTCGGGACAAGTCTCTGAATGTCCTTGAGTTGGCCAGCCAGAGCCCGGACTTGAACCCGATTGAACATCTCTGGAGAGACCTGAAAATAGCTGTGCAGCAACGCTCCCCATCCAACCTGACAGAGCTTGAGAGGATCTGCAGAAAACAATGGGAGAAACTCCCCAAATACAGGTGTGCCAAGCTTGTAGCGTCATACCCAAGAAGACTCGAGGCTGTAATCATTGCCAAAGATGCTTCAACAAAGTACTGAGTAAAGGGTCTGAATACTTATGTAAATGTGATATTTTAGTTTTTTATTTGTAATAAATTTGCACAAATATCTAAAAACCTGTTTTTGCTTTGTCATTATGGGGTATTGTGTGTAGATTGATGAGGGGAAAAAACAAATGTAATCCATTTTAGAATAAGGCTGTAACGTAACATAATGTGGAAAAGATCAAGAGGTCTGAAAACTTTCCTAATGCACTATATATTTCATTTACATAGCATACACTTTTATCCAAAGTAACAACAGGGAGTCCATATATTTTCATATGTGACCCCAGTGGGAATCGAACCCACAACTCTGGTGTTGCTAGTGACATGTTTGACTACACAATTACAAGTACAATAAAATACTGTAAAATATAATACAATACATGATTACAATAATAATATGCCATTTAGCAGACGCTTTTATCCAAAGCGACTTACAGTCATGCGTGCATACATTTTTGTGTATGGGTGGTCCCGAGGATCGAACCCACTACCTTGGCGTTACAAGCGCCGTGCTCTACCAGCTGAGCTACAGAGGACCACAATACAGGTGGAAGGTGTATGATCGCCATCCCCTATGAGCGTGCCACCCTACTTTAGGCTATGGATGAGGCATGCGATGACATCAATCCAGACCAATGTCTGGCTTGGATTTGCCATTCCAAAAGGTTTTTCCACAGAGGCATGAACAATGAGGACATTTACTGCAATGTGGATGAGAACCTATGGCCGAATGCTCAAGACAGGCTTGATGCAAACTAGTGCCTGCTAAACATTTTATTTTTTTCATTCATTTAATTAGTTTCATTTGATTACAGTACACCTATGTTTTAATTATATTTCATTTAATTTTTGCATCAATGATTGTGAAAGGCGTCTTCAATGATCACACCTTTGATCACACATGGGATAGAAATTATGGAAATTAGATTTTCTGTCAATTTTGATGGGTAGCACAAGTGTATTGCCTAATACATTTGATTGATAATGTGAAAACAGTGTAATGTACTGTTATTTACAGTACTGTAGCATATTACATTCAAAGGGCAATTTTGAAACATGCACCTTATATTTTTTGCTGTTGTTAAAGCAGCTACATTGAGAAGATATCATTATGTTGTGTTTTGGTAATTAAATTAATGTTCTCATGGTATTTCACAGTAAACTTGTATTTTTGATCATTGGTTGTGTGGTGAAAGATGTCTTCAAATAAAATGAATGCACAACGAAAGGTTTTGAATGTAAGACTTGATGCGTTACAAGTGTTACCAGTATGGAGTTTTGTACAAAGAGTTAAAAAATTCACCACGTACAATATCTGTCAAACGTTTGGACACACCTACTCATTCCAGGGTTTTTCTTAATTTTTTTGGACTATTTTCTACATTGTAGAATTATAGTGAACACATCAAAATTATGAAATAACACATATGGAATCATGTTGTAACCAAAAAAGTGTTAAACAAATCAAATATATTTTATATTTAAGATTCTAATAATAGCCACCCTTTGCCTTGATGACAGCTTTGCACACTTGACATTCTCTCAACCAGCTTCATGACGTAGTCACCTGGAATTCATTTCAATTAACAGGTGTGCCTTGTTAAAAGTTTGTGGAATTTCTTTCCTTCTTAATGCGTTTGATCCAATCAGTTGTGTTGTGACAAGGTAGGGTTGGTATACAGAAGATAGCCCTATTTTGTAAAAAACCAAGTCCATATTATGGCAAGAACAGCTCAAATAAGCAAAGAGAAATGACAGTCCATCATTACTTTAAGACATGAAGGTCAGTCAATCTGGAAAAATGTATTCAAGTGCAGTCGCAAAAACCATCAAGCGCTATGATGAAACTGCCTCTCATGAGGACCGCCACAGGAAAGGAAGACCCAAAGTTACCTCTGCTGCAGAGGATAAGTTAATTAGAGTTAACTGCACCTCAGATTCCAGCCCAAATAAATGCTTCACAGAGTTCAAGTAACAGACACATCTCAACATCAACTGTTCAGAGGAGACTGTGTGAATCAGGCCTTCATGGTCGAATTGCTGCAAAGAAACCACTACTAAAGGACACCAATAATAAGAAGAGACTTGCTTCGTCCAAGAAACATGTGCAATTGGCATTTGATCGGTGGAAATCTGTCCTTTGGTCTGATGAGTCCAAATTTGATACTTTTGGTTCCAACCACTGTGTCTTTGTGAGACGCAGAGTAGGTGAACGGATGATCTCTGCATGTGTGGTTCCCACCGTGAAGCATGGAGGAGGAGGTGTGATGGTGTGGGGGTGCTTTGCTGGTGACACTGTCTGTGATTTATTTAGAATTCAAGGCACACTTAACCAGCATGGCTACCCCAGCATTCTGCAGCGATATGCCATCCCATCTGGTTTGCGCTTAGTGGGACTATCATTTGGGCTATTTGACCAAGGAGAGTGATGGAGTGCTGCATCAGATGACCTGGCCTCCACAATCACCTGACCCTAACCCAATTGAGATGGTTTGGGATGAGTTGGACTGCAGAGTGAAGGAAAAGCAGCCAACAAGTGCTCAGCATATGTGGGAACTCCTTCAAGACTGTTGGAAAAGCATTCCTCATGAAGCTGGTTGAGAGAATGCCAAGAGTGTGCAAAGCTGTCATCAAGGCAAAGGGTGGCTACTTTGAAGAATTTGTTTAACACTTTGTTCTTTACTACATGATTCCATATGTGTTATTTCATAGGTCTGATGTCTTCACTATTATTCTACAATGTAGAAAATTGTAAAAAAGAAAGAAAGAAAAACCCTTGAATGTGTAGGTGTGTCCAAACTTTTGACTGGTACTGTACTTATAAATAGCACCAAAGTACAAAAACAACAACAATTATCTCTATGATTGTAGCAAGGAAAAAATACACATTTACCACCACTATTACTTTATGATTCTAAAACCTACCTATGGTACTTTAAGTTTATATTTTCACTGTAATCCTGTGTAGCTCAGTTGGTAGCGCATGGTGTTTGCAATGCCAGGGTTGTGGGTTCGATTCCCATGGGGGGCCAGTATGAAAATGTATGCACTAACTGTAAATTGCTCTGGATAAGAGTGTCTGCTAAATGACTAAAATGTAATAGTACATTACAGCCAGTATATATCATACATTATATGTTTATACTTTACAAACAAACCTTTTCATTATGTAGTTCTCAAAGTCTGTAGTAGACTAACCAGTTTAAAATGTATATCAAACGGTTAAGTGATTATCAATTAAGAGCTTTCGGATTAAGTAATAGTCAAACGTATTTTAACATAATGAGAAGACAATCATATTAAAAGTAAGGTGAGCATTGCATTGTGAAAATAAATTACTGTATATGAACATGTAATGCAATGTGAAATATGTATTTCTAGATTAAACACTGATTAAGTTGTACTAAGACAATTGAAAATGTGCTTAGGGTTTTGAAACAACAGCCTTTTTGATGATCTGTTTTGAGTTTTGTACTAAGCGTTGTGAAAATGTACCACATACTTGTGAAAATTGCATCAAAGCAATTCGAAAAGCTGTTAACACCTTTGAGATTCTATGCTGATGTTCAGGCCCAAATAGACCAATGAAATTGTAGAACAGATTGAAAGATGGAAAACAAAATCCAGAGCTGCTGACTAAGGAACAATCAATACTGGGGAAGAGCATAGAGAAAGGAGGAAAGATGAGGGAAATGGAAAAAGGCAAAAAGTAAAGATATATCAGTAGAAAAGGAGAGAGAGATCACAGGTGTGAGCTGCTTCGTCTGTGCAAACGAAAGCGTTGGGGCAGTCCTCCCGTTGGATTATGGGATTACGGTCAGGACGGGCGGTCATGCGAGTGTTGTGGTCGGCACTGACCCTGCTTACAGCCAGATTACCCCGGTGAGGTGAGGTTGCTTCAACCTGCCTCCTGTCACGTCCTCTGGCTCTCCCTCCTTTCCCTGCCTCACACTGGCTCTTTCTCTGGCTGGATGGCTGTCTACCGCAGGTCTCCCTCCCTATGGTTCACCACACCACCCGTCCACCCATGTCTCCCTGGTCAGTCACTAACCTGACTGACTCCCTGACTTCCTCCTGCCTCCAGAACAGTACATGCCTTGGGGTTGAAGCTTCCTGGGGCGTTAGGACACCTGTCTGTGGGGAAGCCTACCTGGATACTACATAGACACCAGACGCATCTTCTCCTTGACCACCTTGAAGACCCTGGGAGCGGTTGACGTCCTGATAGTCCTGACCAGTGCTGCTCACCCAGTCCAGCAGAGTTTAGCTAGCTAGCATCAGGTGAATCCATGAAGTGTCCATCTGTCCGGACCAGCAAATCAGAGGTGAGTGACCTTCTGACCTGCAGCCTAAGACCTTTGACCTTCTGTCAGACAGCACAGCCAGGGAGCCTAGACCACCTCTGACCCCAATAGCGACATCATTAATATGGAGTGGTAATGGAGATGTAGTGGTATGGTGGCTCTAGCTGATAGTGGTGCTCTCCCTGCATGTGGGACTTCTACTCTTACTATGATACATAGCTTAGTAACACTTAAAGCCTGCATGTATAATGCACTTTATAATGTCTTTTAGCCTTTCAGACAAATTCTGGGAAGGATGAGACATTGGCTCATTCCGTAAATGTGTCTTTTTCAATGACGGCAAAATGTTCCAGTCCACTTCCACATTGAAGTTCCACAGAAAGAGCAGGATACGTTTTTGCTGCAACCTAAGAAATCCAAATAAAGTTTAGAGAGGGATTTTTACATTTAGAGGGAGATTCCTAAGTTTAGAGGGGGATTCTTAAGTTTAGAGGGGGATTCCTAAGGGTCTAAGTTTAGCACTGTACTATTCCAGTCCTTTTTCAAGGCAGGGAGTGACTTGGATTAGAGTGAATTGAATGTGTCAAATAACACATAGCTGGGACAAATATATAAACTGAGTGTTCAAAACATTAGGAACTTCTGTCTGTAGCATCTGAACCGTTTGGGCTGCAAACTAATATGACCCAACTATGGAAAGGGGAGATGCTACAAACCCCACAAGTGTCAAGGGACTCGTCTGAAGGTAACTGGTACCAGTAAAAAAAAAAAAAGGATATATGGAGGTAGTTTTGTGCCAACAAAAGAAACGGGGTTAAATATGTGTCCAAAAACCAAAAATATTTCCTTAGCTTACTTATATCTCCTAGATATAGGAAATACACTTCAAAACCTTATCCCCCCACCCCAAAGGCTTAGACCTTTAGAGGTTAACCTGTCTCCTCCCCTTCAGTTACACTGATTGAAGTGGATTTAACACGTGACATCAATAAGGGATCCTAGCTTTCACCTGGATTCACCTGGTCAGTCTATGTCATGGAAAGAGCAGGTGTTCCTAATGTTCTGTCCACTCAGTGTATCTATATGACAACCACAGCACAATGGGTTCTTGTCCATGATATCGGTTAACTGATTTCTAAAACCATGGTAGTTAATCCTTTAGGCTTTACATAGAATCCAATATGTTCACATGCTTTGTGGTGTCCGCTCCCCTTCATGCCTGATCAGTAAAACAAACAAAAGCAGATTACTGTTAAAGGATTAGAGCTTTACCCAAAAAAGGACACATTTAAAATTTTCCGGTACTATGGATTTACTGTTTTTCACGGGGCTGTAATGATTGCGATCAATAATCACAGTGTAGTCTTGATTTTTGTAGTTGTCCTTGGTATGGCTCCCTCTGCTGCACTACAGAGTAATTACCGAGAATCATTACTGAGCGAGCAGCGTCTCAGTGATCCTCATGGCCAACATGGGGATCACTAATGAATCCAATTAACTCTTGTTAATGACCTTTTTGAGGCATCATGTTCCTCTAGTCTAGTCTCCTCTGATGGCCCTGCAACTGACGTACACACATGCCTCATTCACATCATCAATCATCTCTCCTTTTGCTGTTTTAGGCTGTAGTAACTTGACAAGGAATGCCCACACGCATTTCAATATTACTTTCCTTTACTTTCAACCTAAGAAATAAAAGGTGTACAGCCATGTACAAACAGTACAAATACAGCTAAACGATACAGCCCACTCAACATGTGTTAGAGTCGCATTGTATAGATCCGACCCTGGGTGATGACATCATCGAAGGGGAAAGGTCACGGTCAATGCCAATGCCAATAATAACCATGCACACATGAATAGTAATCATACTATACTGCAGGTAATTACAATACATATTCAATGTAATTATTTATATAGTGTCCACTCTATAACATAGGCCTAGTCTTGGAAGGCCAAATAAGTTTGAATAAGAATCACACGAGTCAATGAGAATGGTTTAAAAAATGACTGGCAGCGACATGGGGCTGACTAGGGATGATTGGCGCAGCCTGGCAATATGATTAGCTTGTTGACGTGTGATTCATTTTTATTGTTGACAATGATTCAGTGAGAGGCATACAATGTTATAATGTGTTAAAGTTGGCATGTAGACAGCTGAGGGTGCCGTGTTGTGTTTCCAGGGCTATGGTTGGTTGTGAGGGCCTGGAGGCGTGGTGAGATACAGAGGCAGCAGGCAGCTCCATGGCGTGGACTGAGCTGGAGCTCCGGGCAGGGCTCAGAGCTGGGCTACACAGGGCCCTACTACCACTTCTCCTCCAGGGGTTGATGCTCCTTACCTTCCCCTGCCTTGGTGGTCCCCCACAGCCGGCACGCAATCCTCTGTCACCAGGGCAGCCTTTTCTAGTACTATGGGGAATCCCCAACAAGGCGTGTTCTATACGTCCTGACCCAGGAGCCTTTGGGATGGAGAGAGAGGGCCGCGTGTCCATGTTTTATGAGGACACTCTGGGGAAATACCCCTATTACACTCACCAGGACCAGCCGGTGAATGGGGGTCTTCCCCAACACACCAGACTGGATGGACACCTCCAGAAGACAGGGGAGGACCTGGTGGCAGCGCTACCCTCCACAGGGTACCAGGGCCTGGGGGTACTGCGTTGGGGCCAGTGGTCCCCGCAGTGGGGAAGGAACCGTGAGAAACAGGGCATCTACCTGGAGGGCTCCAGGGCTCTGCTGAGGACCTTCTTCCCTGACTGGACCACTGAGGAGGTGGAGAAGTGGTCTCAGGTAAGATCCTCATCAATACCAGTTTAGAGTAATAGGAGAAATAGATGTAATAAATGCTATTCAACATCACAGTTGTCTCATAATGATGTCATCCCGTTCCCCAGGTGGACTTTGAGGCAGCGGCCCAGTCCATCCTCATGGAGACGCTGTGGGAGGTGAGGAGGCTCCGCCCCAAGGCTCTGTGGGGCGTGTCCCCGTACCCCAACTGCTACAACTCTGGCCCCGCCCAGTCGCTGTCCAATTACACAGGTCGCTGTCCCGCCACCGAGATGGCGTTGAACGACGAGCTGCTGTGGCTATGGAAATGCTGCTCTGCCCTCTACCCCGCCCTCACACTAGAGAAGTTGCAGGGCGGGACCTCAGGGGCCAGACTGTACACGTCCAATCAGATCCGAGAGGCACTGAGAGTGGCAGGCTTGGCCGGGACCGCCTACGACCTTCCTGTGTTCCCATTGGTCAGGAGTGTCTATACATCAACCAATACTTTTCTGTCTGAGGTGAGAGATAGTGCTGGGTGGAAGTAGATGTTACCATGTTTTTGAAAGTGGTTTCTCTTTGTCTGTTGGTTCTGTAACAAGTGTATAACAGAGTGATGTTCCCTCAGGCGGACCTGGTCAACACCATAGGTGAGAGTGCTGCCATGGGGGCAGCAGGGGTTATCCTCTGGGAGAAAGATCAAGGTGTCTTCTCTTCAAGGACTCAGGTACACATCTCTTCAATTGTCCATACATTCAGTCAGTCAGACTACCGTGGGTCTGAGGTCTAAGAATGACAACATTTCACCTGTCTGCCCCCAGAGAGCCTGCTCAGAGCTGGCCACGTTCGTGCGTGAGGTCCTGGGCCTGTACGCCGTCAACGTGACCACAGCCGCCCGCCTGTGCAGCGTCTCCCTGTGCCAGGGGCGTGGCCGCTGCGTACGCCGCAAACCCGGGAGCTCCGCCTACCTGCACCTGCCGCCCTCCAACTTCCTGATGACGCAGGGGAAGGTGGAAGGGGTGCAGGCCACAGGCCAGCTGGATCCTGGAAACCTGGAGGCCTGGAAGAGGGACTTCCAGTGCCAGTGGTATGAGTCCATGGAGGGGGCGGCTGCCGACGAGGAGGTCCCCAAGGACAGGGCACAGGGAGCCCTTCCTCCCACACTGAATTCACCCTTGTTGAGTGAGCTGAACCAAGGGACCAGGCCCACCCTCGCTCTGTCAGACCACAGTGGACCATCACTCACGACACCTCTCCTGCCTCTACTGCTGGTATTAGCCACAGCTCTAAGCCTGAACACAGACTTATGCCTGAACCTCTGACTAACCTGCTGGACTATTAGGTCGGGGCTCAGGGGGCTAAACACACTGTCGTACCAGTGTATACTTTTTTGGGGTGGAACAGAAACTCTTAAGAGGTGTTTCTCTTTCGAACAAAGAAATGTTGTGAACAGAGACTACTATTCTATTTTGGAGACTGTGGATGTGTTTATTGTCTGTACAAGTAGATCAAACAACAACCTTTTATTCATAGGATTTGTGGTTAACATTGCCGTCATTTCTCGTCTCGTCAACAGTTGTGTGTATTCAGTTCATAACATTGCAGTACTGGGTGTTTCTTTTATAACTCATTTTTGTTTTTCTGCACACTTTTTTTCCTTCTTCACGCTACTCAGCTCTACTCCTTACACGTGAATGGCTATGTTGTGACGGACCTGTAATATGGTTCACAACTTGGTTTCCTCAAACAATGTAAACACATTCTACAACATGTTACTGCAGTCATATCAATTGAGATGGCTTCACCATTACCTTTGTGTTCTTACCGGTCATGCTATTGCGTTTACAATAAATCATACCTCTGTGAAAATGTACTAATATTTTCTATAAAATGTTGTTGATGCAGTCTAGATGTCCTGTCCTGTATCAGTCTAGATGTCCTGTATACACGTCATCACAACCACATCCAGGAACAAAACAGACAGCTACTCTTTGCAGCTCATGTACATTTATTGTGTTATTTTTCTTAAAATATACACTCAGGACGAAGGGTACCTAAATCATTTCTTTGTTACAGAAAGAGATATGTACAGAGGTGCTTCTGATTGTACAGATTAAGAGCAGTTAGAGAGGAGGCCATCTCTCCCTCCCCAGCCAAACATGCACCCCCCAAAGTCTATAGTACCACAGCCCATCCCCCTTTATATCCAGTGTGAGGGTGCTGCCTTCTTATCTAGGTGGGGCTTCAGCAGGTCTGACGACATCTGGTAGCATCCAAGTTTTTCATGGGCCATGGTACAAGAAGCCAGTAACGGCATGCTACATGTAACTGCTGTCCAGAACCTCTCACCATGGCAAAACAATTTAGGCCAAATAGATATGTTCGATATTGAGACAGGCCTACTTACTCAGTACCAACCTACCAGACAACCTGTGAAATGACAGAAGGTACCACAGTCTCCTAAAGCGCAACATATTATCCAGGGATCCGAGAGGAGAGCTCCACAGGGAATGGCTTTTGGTTGGTAACAGGTATGCAACATGACGTCTGGAGGGACTGGTAACAGGTATGCAACATGACGTCTGGAGGGACTGACATTTAAACAACATAATACGTACCCCCACCTGTCTCATCTTACTAGTTTCAGGAACCTGCCTAAGAAGTGACTAACATCTAAACCATCTTATCTCAACTGTTCCAAAAGCTCACTCTCCATATGAGAGAACGAGAGAGTGCCCCCGTGTTGGCAGAAGCAGTTAGTACAATCTGAACCAAGTGGGTTGGACGGTAATAAGAGAAGCATCAAGTGCTCTGTTTCCTTCAAGTTCTGTCAGGGGGAGGGACTCCTAGCCGAATGAGCATTTCCGGGTGGAGGAGGGGTTTGAAGCAGGACGTCTCCATGGGGAGGGGTGAGGGGGAGAAGCAGATCATCCATGAAGCTAGCATGATTAGTAGCAGTGATTCCAGGCGGGAGGGAGGGGATCGTTAGGTTAGACAAGGGTCTGCAGTGGAAGAGGATCTCTGGGGGAGGGGTTTCCAGGTGGGAGGGGTTTCCAGGTTAGAGGGGTCTCCAGGTTATTCCAGTTAAGGTCACTGCAGATGGCCTCCAGGGCATCCAGGGTGCGCTTGATGTCCCGGATCTGGGCGGCCAGAGTGTGGATGGGCTGCATGGAGCGGTCCAGCTCCTCACAGCGCGCCATCAGCGTGTACATTCCCTATGAACACACACACGCTACAATCAGGACATTATACTTATGACAAGAAGCATCTGTGACTATCGATCAGTATTCAGTGCTCATCCTTCCATTCACGTCTGGCCAAGCTACCTGTTCTCTCACCTTTATGCTCATGTCCACAGACTCCCCCAGGCTGTCCACTGAGTCTCTGTAGGTCTGGATGTAGCCCACACTCAGCGCTGTCATCTGGACACACACACACATTGATAAAGACATACAGTATATAGCATAGCAGACACTAACTCTGGGCAACTTACAATAAGAGCATTACAATAGCAGAGCAGAACTAAAAGGACGGAAGGGAGATCAGAATGATTTGAGTGAGTACGTGTGAATTAATAAATGAATGACATTTTATTTTCGTGTCAAATCGCCAGCTGGCAACCCATCACTTACGGGATTAATTGACACAAACAAACATTACAATGATTCACAGTGATAGTTCAGTGAAAATTCTTCCGACGTTCTGCGCAGCGCGCACCGCATAAAGAATGAAAAATAAATCAATAGATAATAGTAGAGAAGGTTATGCAAGCATTAAATAACCCTAGAGCAGTAAAAATATAATACAAATAAATACAGAAATAAATACAGAAACATTTGTGTGTGTGTGTGGTGTGGACAAACTGAGCTCACGTACGTTCTGGATGGTTCCGTTGAGGCTGCGCATCATTAGCTCCACGCTGTGGGCAACTTCCTGTGTGTGTCTCTGCAAGTCCACCAAGACAGCAGGGTCGATGGGAGGGATGTCAGCCGGCCGCCGCAACGACGACCCCCGACCTCTACTGCTGATGGAACCCGAGCAGTCCGCTGGACTCAGAAAGAAAGAAAGAAAATAAAGAAAAACACACACCGGAAATTACTATGTTATCTGACGGTCTACAAAGCAAACCAAATCCTCCTCCCTCATACAAACTGCTGTGTGAGTAATCCGTAATCCCACCCTTCCTGAAGGTGCTAATCTAATCAGTAGATTAGAGGGAAAGGGTAGATTGATTCGATTTGGAACTCAGCCTACAACTGCAACTTCAAACACTGACGCGTCGCTGAAATAACACCAGAAAAGGCATTTTGCGGAGCAGCATTTCTCTGATCACCAGGGTCGTATTCAGGCCCATCGTAAGCAAAACGTTTTGCAATGGAAAACGGAGATGTCTTACTGGACAAGTTCAGATGGTCTCCCTGTTTCAGTCCTTTTCTTTCCAGTTTGGTACCTAATGAATACAACCCTGGTGACTAATTATCCAATCCCCCATCCCGGTCTCCGCGGTCCCCCGGTGCTGGTACTCACACTCACAGTCACAGTCCAAGCTGGGCTTGGAGCTCATCTTGATCTTCTGCTCCAGGTTGCGGCAGATGTAGTGGGTCAGGTCCCCGTCGTGGCTAACTGTTCCCTCCAGCTCCAGGGCAGAGGAGATGGTGGCCCTGCGGCCCTCTGGCTGGCCCCCCCGGCCCCCACCCCGGGCCCCTCCACCGCACGCCTGGCTGATCTCGTCCAGGCTCTTGCTGTCCTGCATGCCCCGAACGATGCGCTCCCGCTCTGGGACGTTCCGCACGCGCACCTGGGCCATGACATGGGGCGGACAAGGGCTGCTGTCTGACGACTCCCCCTTGGCTGGGGCAGAGCTGGGGCCCGGAGCTGCTGCCGAGGGCTCCTCTGTAAACTGAGGGGAAGACGCAGTCTTACACATAACAATCCTCAAGATCCTCCAGACATATAAGCATGCTGCACTGCACAATGGATTAAAAATACACCGATGATAACTACTCGAGGGAAAATGTACTTGCTACGATTGTGATATGACTCACCTAGCTATTTTAAAATGAATGCACTAATTGTAAGTCACTCTAGATAAGAGCATCTGCTAAATGACTCAAATGTTAAATGTTAATGAAATAAAGTACTATAGTACTATTCTCCAGCTGATGGCTCTGGCACTTTAACGTTAACAATTATGTACAGGAGCAGTAGCAGTCATTATGACAGACTCACCTCAGCTGAGACTTCAGCCTGTGTGTTTCCTGCATGCTGCTCCACTCTCTCCTTTTCACACTCTTCCTCCTCCTTTTCCTCCTCTGTTTCTGCAGCACAGCAGCTAGAAGGCTCTGTGTGCTCTGTCTCTGACTGCTTTTTGTCTGTGCTGTGAGTGTCCCCCTCTGGGGCTGTGTCTTTGGATGGCATGCCTGTGTGCTGCCAGTCTCCAGACAGAGTCTTGTTGAGGGGCATACCTGTTTGGGGGGGTCCAGTGAGGGACATGTCTTTGGAGGGCACGTGTGGGTCTGGCTCTGTGTCTGCTGTGCATGTGGTAGTGGGGAGGGAGGGGTGTGCTGGGAGCGTGTCTGTGTGTTGTTGTGTGTCTGAATGGGACGTGGTGTTGTGAGGAGTGTCTATGGGGTTTTCTTGTCCATCGCATGCTCTCTCCCCATCCACACAGTTCTCTGTCTCTCTAGGGGTCACATCAAGGGATCCCTGCCCAGGACTGGGCATCCTACTCCCAAACTTCAGGAGCTGTGTGGGGGTAGTCGGGGCATGGGTGTATGGGCCATTCACACTGCAGGATTCCGGGGAGTGCTGTGTATCCACCCCATTGGCTGCTTCCGGCAAGTCTGTGCCAATCACAGGGAAGAGGCTCATCCCTCCACCTGCTGCATAAAATACATGTCAGATAACAACTGACACACTCTCCTCCCTATGCATACATACAACTGGGTCTGACTCTACAAATCAATGCACATCAACTTGCTCACCCAGGGCTCCAGCTCTTTTTTGTTAGTGGGTTTTGCTTCCTTTTTGCTTTTAAGGGGGGTTGGGAGAAAGACTTGAGAATTTTGTGTGATATGTTTTCTATTCAAGTCTCTTGCTAGTACGTCTAGCCAGCTTGCAAGCATACATCGGAAGACCCACCAAACTAAACTGTCAACAATACAACTTTGCAGGTCAATGCAATCCAACAAACACAAGAAAACTAAATGATCAAAGGTCGAGTGACTGTACAATAAGCGATATAAGAATATCTTTAGCCACCAACAGCGCCTGTGTTTATACTACGTAGCTAGGTACTAGTAGCTGGCTATCAGTGTGATTAGTTACAGCTAGCTAGCAGCAGGAAACTGTAAAACAATTAGCAATAAGTACCATCAGACCATAAATAATGGTCCCAACATCTAGCAAGCAAGTCGACATATTGATGTCATTATCAGACATAAGCTAGCAATCAGTCACATGACGTTAGCTCGCAGGCTAGCTAGCTAGCTGTCGATGATAGCAAGGCAAGCAGGCCTCGGAATTTTATCTTGTTTTTAGTTCCCTTGTTATTCCGTGTCAAGAGTTACCACCTGGCAATGTGTGAGATGACTTACTTTCAGGAAAGTAAAATATTTGGCCGATTTGAGCGTAATCAAATAAATAAACACTTACCACTGTAGTTCTTTCCTGGAGATGTAGTCAACCATGAAACTGTGTCGAGTCCGCTCTGTATATTCTTCCATACAACCTGAAATAGAAAACGCAATAGTTCCGCATAATGATGCAACGAATTATAGGCTAACTCACCACAGTCTCACATGATGATAATATGCAGTAGTATGATGTTATCTTTAATAAGTATAATTTAAACCTATAATAATTGTAAATACTAAATCATTTCAGAATTAAGTTGTATTTAATTGAATTCAATGAAGTACAGTAAATCATTCATGTCTACTTAGGGACAGATCGAAAATTACTGGGGGGGGAGGGGAGGTAGTGCGTTATTTCCCTGGTTTACATTCGCTCTTCTGCTCGTATTTTCCCTATAAACAATGGCTTGACTTACTTTGATATTACCCTAATAAAGTTTAGAAACGTTTGTGATGTTTTGGTATGGTGTGGCTATTATTAAGCTTTAGCTGCTGCAGGCCTATGCTATGAAGGCAGTGTGCCCCGGCGCTCCAACTGACTCCGACAGTTGAACTTGAGGTGAGGAAGACTGTTTCAGGCCTACCAGAGTTACTCCTATAATCGAACAATATAATGCTTATCTTAGCAAAATATTTGGTGAGAAACTTTACGAATTACCATCATTCTGTACGTCTATACAGTGCGTTCGGAAAATATTCAGACCCCTTCATTTTTTCCACATTATGTTACACTACAGCCTTATTCTAAAATGGATTAAAGAAAAAAATCCTCATCAATCTACACACAATACCCATAATGGCAAAGCGAAAAAAAAAGCTTTTTTATTATTTTTTGCAAAACAGAAATACCTTATTTACATAAGTATTCAGACCCTTTGCTATGAGACTCGAAATTGAGCTCAGGTGCATCCTGTTTCCACTGATCATCCTTGAGATGGTGCTACAACTTGATTGGAGTCCACCTGTGGTAAATTCAATTGATTGGACATGATTTGGAAAGGCACACACCTGTCTATATAAGGTCCCACAGCTGACAGTGCATGTGAGAGTGCTTTACAAGTGGGATGCACTGTTGAGCGCTACATGCCATGCTTTCCACCTGGCTACCCCTACCCCGGCCACCAGCTCTGCACCCTCTGCTGCAACTTGCCCATGTACGCTTATCACGCTGCGCCTTGGTCCGTATCCTCCGAGGCCGCCAGATTAAGGGGGTCCTTGGTTCAGAGGGAACAGAAGGAAAGTGTAGAGGCACGGCGAGAGGAGCTGGTTAGGCAGCAGAAGGAGCGGGGGTTAATGAAGGAACCAGTCCGCTCCTCGCACCAATCAAGTGGTGCGTGTCGCCAGTCCGGTCCGGCCCGTTCCTGATTCCCGCACTAAGCCAGTGGTGGGTGTTCCCAGTATGGTTTGGCCCGTTCCTGCTCCTCGCATCAAGCCAGTGGTGCGCATCGCCAGCCTGGTCCGGCCTGTTTCTGTCCCTCGCACCAAGTCAGTGGTGCGCGTCGCCAGCCCGGCCCGGCCTGTTCCTGCCCCGTGCACCAAGCCAGTGGTGCGCGTTGCCAGCCCGGTCCGACCTGTTCCTGTCCCTCGCACCAAGCCAGTGGTGCGCATCGCCAGCCCGGTCCGGCCTGTTCCTGCCCCTCGCACCAAGCCGGTGGTGCGCGTCGCCAGACCGGTCCGGCCTGTTCCTGCGCTCCGCACCAAGCCAGTGGTGCGTGTTCCCAGTCCAGTCCGGCCTGTTCCTGTCCCTCGCACCAAGCCAGTGGTGCGCGTCGCCAGCCCGGTCCGGCCTGTTCCTGCGCCCCGCACCAAGCCAGTGGTGCGTGTTCCCAGTCCAGCCCGGCCTGTTCCTGTCCCTCGCACCAAGCCAGTGGTGCGCGTTGCCAGCCCGGTCCGGCCTGTTCCTGTCCCTCGCACCAAGCCAGTGGTGCGCGTCGCCAGCCCGGTCCGGCCGTTCCTGCTCCCCGCACCAAGCCAGTGGTGCGTGTGTCCAGTCCGGCACGGCCCGTGCCTGTTCCACCGGTGCCTGGTCCGGCACCGGTCAGCTGCTCCACTCCGGAGCCAGAGCAATCCGCTCCACCGGGGTCCGGTCCAACTCCTGTCAGCGGATCCACTCCGGAGCCAGAGCAATCCGCTCCACCGGTGCCCAGTCCAGCTCCGGCCAGCGGCTCC
Organism: Coregonus clupeaformis; assembly: GCF_020615455.1. Taxonomy (NCBI): domain Eukaryota; kingdom Metazoa; phylum Chordata; class Actinopteri; order Salmoniformes; family Salmonidae; genus Coregonus; species Coregonus clupeaformis. Next base: position 39,350,396 of record NC_059215.1, on the reverse strand, counting down.
AGTCCGGAGCCTGTACAGATCGATCCACCGTTGTCGGGTCCAGCTCCAGTCAGCGGTGCCAGACCAGACCAGGGGTGCAACGGGGAGGTGGAGAGAAAGTGGTTGTCACGCCCGGAGCCGGATCCACCTCCGAGGCGGAATGCCCACCCGGCCCCTACCCTGTTGTGTTTGTGTGGCGCGGTCGCAGTCCGCGCCTTTGGGGGTACTGTCACGCCCTGGCTCTGGGGACTCTTAAATGTTGAGCCAGGGTGTGGAGTTTCTATGTCATATTTTCTATGTTGTGTTTTCTAGATCGTGTAGATCTATGTTGGCCAGGGTGGTTCCCAATCAGAGGCAGCTGTAGCTCGTTGTCTCTGATTGGGGACCATACTTAGGCAGCCTGTTTGGCACTAGTCAGTGTGGGATCTTGTTCCGTTAAGGTTTGTTTTGGGTAACCTAGGACTTCACGTTTCGTTTGTTTGTTGTTTTGTCGTGAGTTAAGTACTGAATAAAATGTACGCTTATCACGCTGCGCCTTGGTCCATATCCTCCATAAACGATCGTGACAAAATAGCCTTGGTTTCTCAAATGACTGCCTCGCCTGGTTCACCAACTACTTCTCAGATATAGTTCAATGTGTCAAATCGGAGGGCCTGTTGTCTGGACCTCTGGCAGTCTCTATGGGGGTGCCACAGGATTCAATTCTCGGGCCGACTCTATTCTCTGTGTATATCAATGATGTCGCTCTTGCTGCTGGTGACTCTCAGATCCACCTCTACGCAGACGACACCATTTTGTATACATCTGGCCCTTCATTGGACACTGTGTTAACAAACCTCCAAACGAGCTTCAATGCCATACAACACTCCTTCCGTGGCCTCCAACTGCTCTTAAACGCTAGTAAAACTAAATGCATGCTCTACAATCGAACGCTGCTTGCACCCGCCTGCCCGACTAGAATCACTACTCTCGGCGGGTCTGACTTAGAATATGTGGACAACTACAAATACCTAGGTGTCTTGTTAGACCGTAAACTCTCCTTCCAGACTCACATTAAGCATCTCCAATCCAAAGTTAAATCTAGAATCGGCTTCCTATTTCGCAACAAAGCCTCCTTCACTCATGCTGCTAAACATGCCCTCGTAAAACTGACTATCCTACCGATCCTTGACTTCGGTGATGTCATTTACAAAATGGCTTCCAACACTCTACTCAGCAAGTTGGATGTAGTCTATCACAGTGCCATCCGTTTTGAAACCAAAGCCCCATATACTACCCACCATTGTGACCTGTATGCTGTCGTTGGCTGGCCCTCACTACATATTTGTCGCCAAACCCACTGGCTCCAGGTCATCTATAAATCACTTCTAGGCAAATGCCGCCTTATCTTAGCTCATTGGTCACCATAGCAACACCCACCCGCAGTATGCGTTCCAGCAGGTATATCTCACTGGTCATCCCCAAAGCCAACACCTCCTTTGGTCGCCATTCCTTCCAGTTCTCTGCTGCAAATGACTGGAACGAACTGCAAAAATCTCTGAAGCTGGAGACACTTATCTCCCTCACTATCTTTAAGCATCAGTTGTCAGAGCAGCTTACCGATCACTGCACCTGCACACAGCCCATCTGTAATTAGCCCACCCAACTACCTCATCCCCATATTGTTATTTACATTGTTATTTATTTTGCTCATTTGCACCCCAGTATCTCTGCACATCTATCACTCCAGTGTTAATACTAAATTATAATTGTAATTATTTTGCACTATGGCCTATTTATTGCCTTACCTCCATAACTTACCACATTTGCACACACTGTATATAGATTTTCTATTGTGTTATTGACTGTACGTTTAGTTTATTCCATACATATCTCTGTGTTGTTGTTGTTTTTACCGCACTGCTTTGCTTTATCTTGGCCAGGTTGCAGTTGTAAATGAGAACTTGTTCTCAACTGGCCTACCTGGTTAAATAAAGGTTAAATAAAATAAAAAATGTGTAGGGGTGCCCATGGGGCTAGGGATCAGAAATGTCACGGGCGAGAGACGCAGGTTGAGGTTTCCAGGGTTAGAGTAGTGCAGAAGTTGTCATATGCTGAGGCAGTGAAGAAACTAGAGGAAGATGGTTCAAGGGGGAGGGATCCTGAGAGGAGTGGTGTAAGTAGTAGATCTGTACCAGTACAGAGGGATAAACCAACAAATGATATATGTTTCAGTAAGATTGGATTTTGGGCTTTTTTCTTCGTATTTGGGTGTGTGAGACTTAACATACTGGAATATATTCCGGGATTCTTCCGATGGCATTGAGGAGTACACCACATCAGTCACTGGCTTCCTCAACAAGTGCATCGATGACGTCGTCCCCACAGTGACTGTACGTACATACCCCAACAAGAAGCCATGGATTACAGGCAACATCCGCACTGAGCTAAAGGGTAGAGCTGCCGCTTTCAAGGAGCGGGACTCTAACCCCAAAGCTTATAAGAAATCCCGCTATGCCCTCTGACGAACCATCAAACAGGCAAAGCGTCAATACAGGACTAAGATCGAATCGTGCTACACCGGCTCCGATGCGAGCTGCCCAGTGACACGAGCCTACCAGACGAGCTAAATTACTTCTATGCTCGCTTCGAAGCAAGTAACACTGAAACATGCATGAAAGCATCAGCTGTTCCGGATGACTGTGTGATCACGCTCTCCGTAGCCGATGTGAGTATGACCTTTAAACAGGTCCACATTCACAACGCCGCAGGGCCAGACGGATTACCAGGACGTGTACTCCGAGCATGCGCTGACCAACTGGCAAGTGTCTTCACTGACATTTTCAACCTCTCCCTGTCTGAGTCTGTAATACCAACATGTTTCAAGCAGACCACCATAGTCCCTGTGCCCAAGAACACTAAGGTAACCTGCCTAAATGACTACCGACCCGTAGCACTCACGTCTGTAGCCATGAAGTGCTTTGAAAGGCTGGTCATGGCTCACATCAACACCATTATCCCAGAAACCCTAGACCCACTCCAATTTGCATATCGCCCCAACAGATCCACAGATGATGCAATCTCTATTGCGCTCCCCACTTCCCTTTCACACCTGGACAAAAGGAATACCTATGTGAGAATGCTATTCATTGACTACAGCTCAGCGTTCAACACCATAGTGCCTTCAAAGCTCATCACTAAGCTAAGGAACCTGGGACTAAACACCTCCCTCTGCAACTGGATCCTGGACTTCCTGACGGGCCGCCTGCAGGTGGTAAGGGTAGGTAACAAAACATCTGCCACGCTGATCCTCAACACAGGGGCCCCTCAGGGGTGCATGCTCAGTCCCCTCCTGTACTCCCTGTTCACTCATGACTGCATGGCCAGGCACGACTCCAACACCATCATTAAGTTTGCTGATGACACAACAGTGGTAGGCCTGATCACCGACAATGACGAGACAGCCTATAGGGAGGAGGTCAGAGACCTGGCCGTATGGTGCCAGGACAACAACCTCTCCCTCAACGTGATCAAGACAAAGGAGATTATTGTGGACTACAGGAAAAAGAAGAGGACTGAGCACACCCCCATTCTCATCGACGGGGCTGTAGTGGAGCAGATTGAGAGCTTCAAGTTTCTTGGTGTCCACATCACCAACAAACTGACATGGTCCAAGCACACCAAGACAGTCGTGAAGAGGGCATGACAAAACCTATTCCCCCTAAGGAGACTGAAAAGATTTGGCATGGGTCCTCAGATGCTCAAAAGGTTCTACAGCTGCACCATTGAGAGCATCCTGACAGGTTGCATCACTGCCTGGTATGGCAACTTCTCGGCCTCCGACCGCAAGGCACCACAGAGGATAGTGCGTACGGCCCAGTACATCACTGGGGCCAAGCTTCCTGCCATCCAGAACCTCTATAACAGGCGGTGTCATAGGAAGGCCCTAAAAATTGTCAGACTCCAGCCACCCTAGTCATAGACTGTTCTCTCTGCTACCGCACGGCAAGCGGTACCGGAGTGCCAAGTCTAGGTCCAAGAGGCTTCTAAACAGCTTTCACCCCCAAGCCATAAGTCTCCTGAACATCTAATCAAATGGCTACCCAGACTATTTGCATTGCCCCCCCCACCCCTCTTTTACGGTGCTGCTACGCTCTGTTTATTATCTATGCATGGTCACTTTAAAAACTCTACCTACATATACATATTACCCCAATTACCTCGACTAACCGGTGCCCCCGCACATTGACTCGGTACCGGTACCCCCTGTATTCAGCCTCGCTATTGTTATTTTTATTTTGGTATTCTTTCTTAAAACTGCATTGTTGGTTAAGGGCTTGTAAGTAAGCATTTCACTGTAAGGTCTACACCTGTTGTATTCGGCGCATGTGACAAATAAAATGTGATTTGATTTGAAGATTTGATTTGACATCAGAAGAGTTACAGGGTGTGTTAAGTGGTGGTGTCCCATCCTTTCAGGCTGTTGACCTGAAGTAGGACTAAATAGATTTAAATAGTGGAGTATGGTATTTATTATATAAAAATTTATGCACACATGACTGTAAGTCGCTTTGGATAAAAGCGTCTGCTAAATGGCATATTATTATTTTATTATTATATTATTATTATTATTATTTTATTTTTTGTGAGTGTAGTGTTAGATGGTAGGGTATTTGTTGTATTTGATTATTATAATTTTAAAAAGCAAAGTACACAGAAGTTATACTCCAGTCTACTAGACTATTGGATGCCAACCGCCGTTAAACCTCATTGAAGAAAAAGAAGAAGTGCATTTCAGAGGCTCTTCTGTGGTGGTAGGGGATGTTACTCCCAGATCCTGTTGTTGATCTAACCTTGGTAGAGAAAATTAAAGATTGGTCAGATGTCAGTGATATAAGGAAACTGGTTGACAATTACATTGGTATAAGCTTTTATGCTTTTTTACCGCTTTTCACAGATGGATCCAAGGACCCAGATAGTGGGCGCACAGGAGCAGGCGTTTATGTTCCTGAATATGATGTGCAGATATGTAGAAGACTAACAGAAGAACTGTCAGTATACTCAGTTGAACTGTTGGCGATAATAGTTGCCCTCCAGTGGGTGGAGGACGTACAACCTGTTAGAATGATAGTATGCTCAGATTCTCTGTCTGTATTGAATAGTTTATCATCTGGTAAATCTAATAGCAGTGACCTACTATTGGAGGTATTAATGTTATTATGGAGAATTGAGAGAATGGGTGTAGTAGTGAGATTCTGCTGGGTCCCAGCACATTCAGGTGTGGGAGGGAATGTAATTGTAGACCAGTTAGCCAAAAGAGCTTTGAAACTAGATATAATTGATATTAATGTTCCACTGGGTAGAGGTGAGGCCAAATGTAAGACCAGAGCCATGTTGATAGATGTGTGGCAGAAGAGATGGGACTCTGAGCTCTAGGGCCGGCATTTATATGCCCTCCAAAAAAAAGGTAGGTGGACCAAGATTCAAAGGTCAGATTAGGAAGGAAGAGGTGGTGTTTGCTCGATTGCGCTTAGGACATTGTACATTGAACTCGTCATTAAATTTGGTTGGCAAGCATGGGAATGGTTTGTGTCTGGAGTGTATGATCGATGAAATGGTGAAGCATGTGTTGTTATATTGTTGTAAGAATGTTGAAGAGAGGGAAAGATTGAAGTGTAGGGTCATTGACGTTGGACGGGGTTGGGGGGGTTGGAAGGGAGTTTGGGGATGGGGAGGGTCTATTAGACATTAGTAGGGTTCTTTTTTATTTTCTCAAAAGTACTGAGTTAGGAGGATTTAGAAATGTTGCAAACCGTGATTGACCACACACTCCAGCACAGTAGGTGGCGGCTTGCACCTTTAACGTTGGTTTGCGGTCCGCCGTTATATCATAGAAGAAGAAGTGCTGAATTAGGTAGGAGGAACCCGGTGGTCACTCTGACAGAGCTCCAGAGTTCCTCTGTGGAGATGGGAGAACCTTTCAGAAGGACAACCATCTCTGCAGCACTCTACCTATCAGGCCTTTATGGTAGAGTGGCCAGACGGAAGCCACTCCTCAGTAAAAGGCACATGACAGCCCACTTGGAGTTTGCCAAAAGGCACCTAAAGGACTCTCAGACCATGAGAAACAAGATTCTCTGGTCTGATGAAACCAAGATTGAACTCTTTGGCCTGAATGCCAAGCGTCACGCCTGGAGGAAACCTGGCACCATCCCTATGGTGAAGCACGGTGGCGGCAGCATCATGCTGTGGAGATGTTTTTCAGCTGCAGGGACTGGGAGACTAGTCAGGAAAGATGAATGGAGCAAAGTACAGAGAGATATTTGATGAAAGCCTGCTCCAGAGTGCTCAGGACCTCAGACTGGGGCGAAGGTTCACCTTCCAACAGGACCACGACCCTAAGCACACAGCCAAGACAACACAGGAGTGGCTTCTGGACAAGTTTCTGAATGTCCTTGAGTGGCCCAGCCAGAGCCTGGACTTGAACCCATCGAACATCTCTTTAGAGACCTGAAAATAGCTGTGCAGCAATGCTCCCCATCCAACCTGACAGAGCTTGAGAGGATCTGCAGAGAACAATGGGAGAAACTCCCCAAATACAGGTGTGCCAAGCTTGTAGCGCCAAGACTCGAGGCTGTAATCGCTGCCAAAGATGCTTCAACAAAGTACTGAGTAAAGGGTCTGAATACTGATGTAAATAAGGTATTTCAGTTTTTTATTTTTAATACATTTAATAAAAACCTGTTTTCGCTTTGCCATTATGGGGTATTGTGTGTTGCTTGATGAGGAAAAACATGTATTTAATCAATTTTAGAAAAAGGCTGTAATGTAACAAAATGTGGAAAAAGTCAAGGGGTTTGAATACTTTCCGAATGCACTGTACATATTAAAATATGAATATCATACAGTGGACACTTAAGCCTTTGCATGCAATGCCCTGATACATTTAGTGCTCAAATCTCTGACAGCTGAACCAAGAGGTGAACAATTCTTGTTTTTAGAAAGTAGTCTAAATGTTATTTGTGGTTGTAAACATTATTTTGAGTTAATTTTATGAGGGGGGAGGGTGTTCAATTTATTTTACAGTACAAGGGAGGGTCATTTGGGGAGGGGGGGGTGCATTTCTTTTTTTATGACACCTTGAGTTGGACCAGCCCTTCTCCCCCAGTAAATTTCGATCTGTCCCTGATGAGCTTTGCATTCAGTGGCTGCATCTATACCCGAGTTCTCCATGCACTTATCTTTCTTCCCCACAGAGGGAGACAGAGACCATTGCCCATCACTTCTGATGTCACAGAGCTGTTTGCCACATGGCCATGAGTGTGTCATCTGTGCTGTGAGAGCCCCACCCATGCCATTCTCTGCTACAATCTTGTGATATTCAAGATGGGAGAAACATAGCAGATACACACATACTATCCCTGGGGATATCTGCGTGGACAGCTATAACATTAAGCTACAAGCACTAACTCATAGGGCCCAAGGTATTTGTTTTCTATAGTGTCACAATACATTCGCTTGTGTTCAAATACTGAGCCAACAGTCAACATTGTAAATTGTACGTTGATTTGTTTATTTGTTTAGAGGACACCAGTATCTAGGGAAACACACACAACAATAAACATACCATATGTTTAAACGCTATCTCACCACCATTTAGATGAAGTCTTAGTTGGACTTGAGGAGACCTAAAGGCCCTGAAGCATGTTATGTTCTGTGCTAGTCCAGAGAGAGCAGCTTACAGAGGGCAAACGTGACGGAGAAGAGGTTCAACCACATCTGAACCATGGCGATTGAGATCCGCCCAAACATAACCACCTCTCCCTCCATCCAAACAGCACAATGCACTGAAAATGTTTTTATGTGTGGTTTCCTTTTTTCAGTTCAGACTCAATGGGATATACTGTTTGTCAGAACCACTTGGCTATTTCAGTGTTTATATATTCTCATTAATGTTTGCGTTTTTTCTGCAGGCTAATGTTGAATGCATTCTTGTGAATTGGAAGATATAGGATGAGGAATGTGGGTTGTTGATAATGGATTGTTTGTACGTGGAGTAATAAAGTTGCAATGATATGTATCTTCCAGATCTATCATGTGTCCACACGCTGTGTTAGTGTGGGTGTGAGTATGAATGTGTGTTTGTGTGTGTCTTATTGATGATGGACAAGTTTCCTATACCACAAAAAGGAAAGTAAGAAAACATACTGGTAAAATTGTGTATCTACACTGTGTGTCTCAACTTGGGAGAGACATTCGCAAAGAAATATTGGCACAGAGATATAAATATAGGCTACAAAATGAAATACGTATAATGAATGAGGGAAGGATCTGAACAAGGTCTTTGAGGAAAGCATAAACATTACGTTTCATTATAAAATACTTTCTTTATGGATTCCATCATACTTTATGGTAGTGAATAAAGCACGCACACACACACACACACACACCACACACACACACACACACACACACACACACACACACACACACACACACACACACACACACACACACACACACACACACACACACACACACACACACACACACACACACACACACACACACACTAACGAGGACCTTGCTCAGTATTGGTTGCGTCTTTTATGTGGTAAAAGTCTGACCACATTTTAAATGTTCTCCGTCTCTCTCTGCTTTTATGCAGCTGCTCCAGAACTCGAAACAAAAGTTTATTTTTCTAAAGCATTAAAAGTGCTTTAGCTTTGCTGCATTTCATTTAGGCAGATTTGCTGGTTTGACTCTGAGTTTCCCCTTTTAATTTCTCTGATGCACTAATGTGAAACACACCCGGTATCAATGAGGCCAGTTGTGAGGAGTCAAGCTTGAGTTGAAAGCCTAATGAACACCACAGAGCTTTTACTAAATAAAACTGACCTCATACAACTACTGAAACTAACCGTTTGATTCAAAACAGAAATAAATATGACACACAAAGATAAATAAGGAAAATGTAGCTTCTTTTTTTTTTACATAAAAGACAAATCACAAATGTTTTACCTTGAAGACACTTAAGTCTCTCTCACATGCTTGTGTCCTTTTGACTCCCTCTCTGTCTTTCATTAGGACAGATCCTAGCTTCACCTTCAGGGGATTTTTTTCTGTCTTATGAGACACCACATTCTTCCAGGTCCTTTTCATGCCTTAATATATTCTTTACCAGTCTCTTGGACATGCTGTACATCCTTCATCCAACACGCTATGCAACCACATTCACACTTCTGAGTCCAGCCCACACTGAGCCTCCTATGTCCCCATTCTACATGAATATGTGTTTTTGTAAATGTGTGTGTGTGTTTTTGAGAGAGTGAGACAGTGTTTGAGTGTGTAAGTTAGGAGAAAGCACATAGTATGCAGTGGAGCATCTAAGAGCTTCGTGGAGACCTCTGCTTGGGTTTGCTCCTACTCTTCCTCCCACCTCCTCCTCCTCCTCCTCGGCCTCCATGTTTGTGCCTCTCGCCCTTGGGGCCGTCCCTTGTCTTGTGGTCACTGTCCTTGGTCTTATCCTGCTCGCGGTTGCGGCGGCGTCGGAAGCCCAGCCTCTGACAGTGCTGCTCCAGGCTGCTGGGGTGGATGAGGGCCATGACGTCCTGGTACCAGGGTTGGGAGGCATCTGGGCTGGAATTGGGGTTGGGATTGCTGGTGGACCAGGAGAGGGCGCGGGAGGGGCTCCACACACTCAGACGCACAGTGACGGCGGTCCAGCGGAAGCCGTGCTCCTCCAGTTGACAGTGGTACACACCAGAGTGACCCGTCTCTGCCCGACTGATCAGAACACCTCTCTCTGTCACCACCAGCTGCTCTCCTGACTGCAACTGCAACACAGAGACGAGTGTGAGTGTTTAGACCTGTGTGTGTCTGTGCATGTGTGTGTGTGCATATGTGTGTGTGCATGCGTGTAACTGCCTGTGTGTCAGTATGCACCTGATTCAGCTCAGGGCTGTTCTCTCCTGCCTGTTTGTACCAGGTGACGGCTGCATGTCTGGATTTGGGCAGGCACTCCAGGTATGTGCTGTTACCCTCGGCAACCATCATCATCCTCTGTTCTGCTTCCACTTGCAGACCGGCTGAATAGAGACAGAGAAAAATGTCACAATGTCTACTCTACACTGAGTATACAAAACATGCTCTTTCCATGATATAAACTGATCAGGTGAATCCAGGTGAAAGCTATGATCCCTTATTGATGTCACTTGTTAAATCCACTTCAATCAGTGTAGATGAAGGGGAGAAGACAGGTTAAAGAAGAATTTTTAAGCCTTGAGACAATTGAGACATGGATTGTGTATGTGTGCCATTCAGAGGGTGAATGGGATAAGACAAAATAAGTGCCTTTGAACGGGGTATGGTAGTAGGTGCCAGGCGCACCGGTTTGTGTCAAGAACTGCAACGTTGCTGGGTTTTTCACGCGCAACAGTTTCCCGTGTGTATCAAGAATAGTCCACCACCCAAATGACATCCAGCCAACTTGACACAGCTGTGGGAAACATTGGAGTCAACATGGGCCAGCATCCCTGTGGAATGCTTTCGACACCTTGTAGAGTCCATGCCCCAACTAATTGAGGCTGTTCTGAGGGCAAAAAGGGGGGGGGGTGCAACTCAATATTAGGAAGGTGTTGCTAATGTTTGGTATACTCAGTGTATATAGACACCTAAGCTAGTGTATGTCTGTGAGAGTGTGGCTCTTGACAGTTCCTCCTCACCTCCTTGTATGACACACTGGGTCAGAGGATCCTCCTCATCACCAACCTGACGAGCATTCCTCCTTCAGTGAGAGGAAACCAAAAAAGACATCATGTTAGATAAGAGTATGTACTAAATGTGAGTATTCATGTTCATATGCCTATGTAAATATGAGTAGGGCAGGCTTATAGCTACATGTACATGTGTTGGATGAGTGGGTACTGGGTATATGAACATGAGCTGTCATAGACTTAAAAGTAGAATAACTTTCATTTCCACTCCATTTAAACTTCATGTTTAGTTTATAACTTCATGTTTAGTAATATAACTGTGTGAAGTGCTAGGTATTCAATGTAGGTGTTGGATCATAATTGGGTTGAGTGTGAGCTGAGCGGGCCCACCTGCGTGCGATGGGCATGAAGGGGCTGCAGGCGTGTCCATCCCAGGTGCAGTAGGGATCTCTGGCCAGGCAGCACTCAGCGCAGGCCTGGCCGTACAGCTCACACTGGAACAGAGCCAACTGGGCCACACCCTCCGCAGAACCCACAAACAGCCACTGCTGTAGCCACACACACACACACACACACACAAAGAAAACAGAGAAGAAAGACATTCAGATCATTCCAGCGTGGCTCAGAGAGCAGCAGCCACAACCATCAGTTGTTTCAGGAATTCATGCCTTCGCTGATTCACACTTTCAACATTCATATAAGACTGAGACTGACTGCTACGGAACGTGTTTACTGGTGTGTATGTAGATTCCCTATCTCAGTGTAAGCCAGGCCTCATCGCTCGGTGGTTACCATAGCAACTGGTGATGAAGCTCTCCTTGAGAGAGAGATGAGTGTATTGGGGGGCAGTTGTTTGTGTATATTTGTGCCATACTTACTTTTTTCTTGGACAGTGTCATGGTAGTCACAGGTGACTTGTGCTGTGTGGAGAGAGGGGAAAATATGTTAGGGTAAACCTGAGGACAGAAGAAATTACAGATCTGTCAAAAAAAGGAAGAAAATAACCTACAGATTTCTACGTAAGGACACATCGTTGTACCTGGAAGACCTGCAGCTGTTCCAGGGTGACCTCCTGGGTGACACCGTGTTCTTTAGGGAGGTGGATCGACTTCAGCACCTGGCCTGAGTCTGCAACACAGAGGACACTCCTGCTTGTACTGTACTCAAACACACACACGCAAGCACAACACGCACACACACATTCACAAAACCTCTTCCCGCACACACACACCTGTGCCAATGAACAGGACGTCATACTGTCCGTCCACTGCCTCTACTCGGTCCACCAGGAGTCGGCTGAACTTGTAGTGCACTCCCACCCTGACCAACAGGGGGCGCCCTCCCAGTGGCAGCACCGCCTCCTGCAGCAGAGGGTGGGTACGGCTGAAGAAGATGACGTCATCGGGATACTCCCGGGTGGAGCTGTAGCTACCGTATGTGCTGCTGGGACACTGGAGGGAGATAAAGAGAGCTGTATTGGCATCAAGCGTTCAAAGACATGGATGGAGTTGGACATAAAATGGTTAGAGTTGGGTTTAAGTTAAGGTTGAGAAGAAAATAGTTGGCCCATTGGACTAGAGTTGTTGTTGAGCTAGAGTTGGGTCAAAGACAGTGCTTGTATTCCTTTTATTGTCAGAGAGCTTCGTCCTCAGTACATTTAGTATTACATGATGAATCAGAATATGGTGAGTAATGCTGGACAGGGAATGACAGCTCATTAGAAGAGAACTTACTGTGCCAGGTCTTGGGTAGGGGATCTTTCCTGTGTACTCGGCCCACTTGTATTGTGGTCCCTCCTTGTGGTAGAAGTTTCCTTTGTATGCCCGGACCACGTCCTGCATGCGGTACACACACACTGCTGAGCCATTCAGAATGTCACTATGGGGAAGAGAGGATTATTGCCTGTCAATCAACTGTCAAACACAATGAAACTCACACTGCCAGTCAGTTATGTGTTTGTTATCATCTGTCACTACAGACAGTACTGTCTGTTGTCTGTATGTCACACAGCAAATTCTCCAGTGTTAAATCAACACTGAGAGTGTTCAATTTAACACTGGTCCGGTGTCTATTAGGGTTCACACTTTTCAGTGTTAAATTAACACAGTGCTTAGTGTAAAGCCTTTTTTGCATATTACTTATTTTGAGGGCCCAGTTTTACCCTAATACAGTGGCCTAAAACTCATGGTTTACAGGCCACATCAGGCCTACAAGTCACATTATGCTGGTTTGCAAAGTGATGTGTAATTCCTATTGGAATCAAGTCAGAGGGGGGATATCCAACATTTAGCATTTTTATTCATCTGCAACCTGCATTCAGAATGACTGCCAGGTTAGGAAGATTAAGATATGAGACCACCTAAATCATCTAAACTGGAACAACCATTTCAGTAAGGGTGCAATAAGTCCAAGTAACAGATTGGATTAGTTTAGAAAAATGTATGTTATTTATATTTGAGTGTTGCTATATTAAATGTTGTTACAATACGAATATTCTTGACTGATTTATATGCATTTATGTGCCAGGTCATGCCCACGTGAATGTTTATTGGTCAATAGCGGCCTTGTTGTTTGAGGTACTAGTCTGGAAAATATTGTGTTGAGAGACCTTTGTCCATAGATGCCACATATCAAGTTTCGTGCAGATCGGTCATTCAGTGCCAGAAGTAGCATTTGAAGTGTTTTTCACAAATTCTAAATGGCAGTGAATCCATCATGGCGGGCCTTATCTGTCCATGAGGAGAATTTGTTCCTTGTGAGGAGAGGGACCTACAGTTGAAGTCAGAAGTTTACATACACCTTAGACAAATACATTTAAACTCAGTTTTTCACAATTCCTGAAATTTAATCCTAGTAAAAATTCCCTGTCTTAGGTCAGTTACAGTGGGGAGAACAAGTATTTGATACACTGCCGATTTTGCAGGTTTTCCTACTTACAAAGCATGTAGAGGTCTGTAATTTTTATCATAGGTACACTTCAACTGTGAGAGACGGAATCTAAAACAAAAATCCAGAAAATCACATTGTATGATTTTTAAGTAATTAATTTGCATTTTATTGCATGACATAAGTATTTGATACATCAGAAAAGCAGAACTTAATATTTGGTACAGAAACCTTTGTTTGCAATTTTCCTGTAGGTCTTGACCAGGTTTGCACACACTGCAGCAGGGATTTTGGCCCACTCCTCCATACAGACCTTCTCCAGATCCTTCAGGTTTCGGGGCTGTCGCTGGGCAATACGGACTTTCAGCTCCCCTCCAAAGATTTTCTATTGGGTTCAGGTCTGGAGACTGGCTAGGCCACTCCAGGACCTTGAGATGCTTCTTACGGAGCCCCTCCTTAGTTGCTCTGGCTGTGTGTTTCGGGTCATTGTCATGCTGGAAGACCCAGCCACGACCCATCTTCAATGCTCTTACTGAGGGAAGGAGGCCAAGATCTCGCGATACATGGCCCCATCCTTCCTCCTCTCAATACGGTGCAGTCGTCCTGTCCCCTTTGCAGAAAAGCATCCCCAAAGAATGAAGTTTCCACCTCCATGCTTCACGGTTGGGATGGTGTTCTTGGGGTTGTACTCATCCTTCTTCTTCCTCCAAACACGGCGCAGTGGAGTTTAGACCAAAAAGCTCTATTTTTGTCTCATCAGACCACATGACCTTCTCCCATTCCTCCTCTGGATCATCCAGATGGTCATTGGCAAACTTCAGACGGGCCTGGACATGCGCTGGCTTGAGCAGGGGGACCTTGCGTGCGCTGCAGGATTTTAATCCATGACGGCGTAGTGTGTTACTAATGGTTTTCTTTGAGACTGTGGTCCCAGCTCTCTTCAGGTCATTGACCAGGTCCTGCCGTGTAGTTCTGGGCTGATCCCCTCACCTTCCTCATGATCATTGATGCCCCACGAGGTGAGATCTTGCATGGAGCCCCAGACCGAGGGTGATTGACCGTCATCTTGAACTTCTTCCATTTTCTAATAATTGCGCCAACAGTTGTTGCCTTCTCACCAAGCTGCTTGCCTATTGTCCTGTAGCCCATCCCAGCCTTGTGCAGGTCTACAATTTTATCCCTGATGTCCTTACACAGCTCTCTGGTTTTGGCCATTGTGGAGAGGTTGGAGTCTGTTTGATTGAGTGTGTGGACAGGTGTCTTTTATACAGGTAACGAGCTCAAACAGGTGCAGTTAATACAGGTAATGAGTGGAGAACAGGAGGGCTTCTTAAAGAAAAACTAACAGGTCTGTGAGAGCCGGAATTCTTACTGGTTGGTAGGTGATCAAATACTTATGTCATGCAATAAAATGCAAATTAATTACTTAAAAATCATACAATGTGATTTTCTGGATTTCCCATGTACCTATGATAAAAATTACAGACCTCTACATGCTGTGTAAGTAGGAAAACCTGCAAAATCGGCAGTGTATCAAATACTTGTTCTCCCTACTGTAGGATCACCACTTTATTTTAAGAATGTGAAATGTCAGAATAATAGTAGAGAGAATGATTTATTTCAGCTTTTATTAATTTCATCACATTCCCAGTGGGTCAGAAGTTTACATACACTCAATTAGTATTTGGTAGCATTGCCTTTAAATTGTTTAACTTGGGTCAAACGTTTCGGGTAGCCTTCGACAAGCTTCCCACAATAAGTTGGGGAATTTTGGCCCATTCCTCCTGACAGAGCTGGTGTAACTGAGTCAGGTTTGTAGGCCTCCTTGCTCGCACATGCTTTTTCAGTTCTGCCTACACATTTTCTATAGGATTGAGGTCAGGGCTATGTGATGGCCACTCCAATACCTTGACTTTGTTGTCCTTAAGCCATTTTGCCACAACTTTGGAAGTATGCTTGGGGTCATTGTCCATTTGGAAGACCCATTTGCGACCAAGCTTTAACTTCCCGACTGATGTCTTGAGATGTTGCTTCAATATATCCACATAATTTTCCTTCCTCATGATACCATCTATTTTGTGAAGTGCACCAGTCCCTCTTGCAGCAAAGCACCCCCACAGCATGATGCTGCCAACCCATGCTTCACGGTTGGGATTGTGTTCTAGCCCCTTTTTCCTCCAAACATAACGATGGTCATTATGGCCAAACAGTTCTATTTTTGTTTCATCAGACCAGAGGACATTTCTCCAAAAAGTATGATCTTTGTCCCCATGTGCAGTTGCAAACCATAGGTTGGCTTTTTTATGGCGGTTTTGGAGCAGTGGCTTCTGCCTTGCTGAGTGGCCTTTCAGGTTATGTCGATATAGGACTTGTTTTACTGTGGATATAGATACTTTTGTACCTGTTTCCTCCAGCATTTTCACAAGGTCCTTTGCTGTTGTTCTGGGATTGATTTGCACTTTTCGCACCAAAGTACGTTCATCTCTAGGAGACAGAACGCGTCTCCTTCCTGAGCGGTATGACGGCTGCGTGGTCCCATGGTGTTTATACTTGCGTACATTGTTTGTACAGATGAACGTGGTACCTTCAGGCATTTGGAAATTTCTCCCAAGGATGAACCAGACTTGTGGAGGTCTACAATTTCTTTTCTGAGGTCTTTCTTTCGATTTTCCCATGATGTCAAGCAAAGCACTGATTTTGAAGGTAGGCCTTGAAATACATCCACAGGTACACCTCCAATTGACTAAAATGATGTCAATTAGCCTATCAGAAGCTTCTAAAGCCATGACATCATTTTCTGGAATTTTCCAAGCTGTTTAAAGGCACAGTCAACTTAGTGTATGTAAACTTCTGTCCCACTGGAATTGTGATACAATGAATTATGAGTGAAATAATCTGTCTGTAAACAATTGTTGGAAGAATTACTTGTGTCATGCACAAAGTAGATGTAGTAGAACTTTAGTTTGTTAACAAGACATTTGTGGAGTGGTTGAAAACGAGTTTGAATGACTCCAACCTAAGTGTATGTAAACTTCCGACTTCAACTGTATGTACCGAATTTCAAGACTTTAGGTAAAACGGGGTGAGGGGCATGACCTTTCAAAGTTAGCATTTTCCATCAATTGTTATAACGTCACCATCTGGTCAATCAATGTAATTTTGTAAATGCTGGATCTCTATGGCATGATGCATCATTCACCCAAGTTTCATCAAAATCGGGCAAGTGCTGTCTTAGATATCGCGTGTGACTAAAGTATAAACACACTAACACACTAACATACTAACAGAAGGAGACAGATCCACAGTCCCCTCCCCGATTTCATGGTGGGGGACAACAAACAAATAAACAATACAGAAAGACACAATCACTTTGAACTTTCTAATGTGAAACATATTGAGGATCATAGATTAACCATAAATTCATATAGAGAAAACCTTTCTCATGAACTGGTTTGAAGTTTATTGAATTACCATACATTTCTGCTGCTGAGGCTTGGCGTCACTGTGGAAAGTATGATCCCATCAGAGACATAACTCACCCTAACCTCTCCCATCTCTCCACCATCGCCTCATACGTACACATATACGGAGTACACACACACAAAATGCACCCATTATTTTAGATGGGCACGAAGTACGTATGGATGGAGGTGGGTGGCCCAGAGGGGGGCTGTTCCCAATTCTCTGGAAGAATGAGAATGAAGCATTTTTCAAAAACCTGAAACAGCTTTTTCCTGCAATTTAGAGCTATAATCATTATGTCTAATTCTATGTAAATAAATATGTATATTTTTCTGCATAGGATATCAAAGCATACCTCTTTATCTGTTCAATTGTCATTTTAATGAATGATGCACATTGACTCTTTAAGAACGTTTACGCCTTAGGAGTTTAGTACAACTGCAACACGGGTATATACAGTGCATTCAGAAAGTATTCAGACCCCTTCACTTTTTCCACATTTTGTTACGTTGCAGCCTTATTCTAAAATTGATTAAATAATTTTTTTCCCTCATCAATCTACACACAATACCCCATAATGACAAAGCGAAAACAGAAATGATTGCAAATGTATTAAAAATAAAAAATAGAAATACCTTCTTTACATAAGTATTCAGACCCTTTGCAATGAGACTTGAAATTGAGCTCATGTGCATCCTGTTTCCATTAATCATCCTTTAGATGTTTCTACAACTTCATTGGAGTCCACCTGTGGTAAATTCAATTGATTGGACATGATTTGGAAAGGCAGACACCTGTCTATATAAGGTCCCACAGTTGACAGTGCATGTCAGAGCAAAAACCAAGCAATGAGGTCAAAGGAATTGTCTGTAGAGCTCTGAGACAGGATTATTTCAAGGCACAGAACTGGGGAAGGGTACCAAAACATTTCTGCAGCATTGAAGGTCCCCAAGAACACAGTGGCCTCCATAATGTTTAAATGGAAGAAGTGTGGAACCTCTAAGACTCTTCCTAGAACTGGCCACCCGGCCAAACTGAGCAATCGGGGGAGAAGGGCTTTGGTCAGGGAGGTGACCAAGAACCCGGTGGTCACTCTGACAGAGCTCCAGAGTTCCTCTGTGGAGATGGGAGAACCTTCCAGAAGGGCAACCATCTCTGCAGCACTCCACCAATCAGACCTTTATGGTAGAGTGGCCAGACGGACGCCACTTCTCAGTAAAAGGCACATGACAGCCCACTTGGAATTTGCCAAAAGGCACTTAAAGGACTCTCAGACCATGAGAAACAAGATTCTCTGGTCTGATGAAACAAAGATTGAACTCTTTGGCCTGAATGCCAAGCGTCACGTCTGGAGGAAACCTGGCTCCATCCCTATGATGAAGCATGGTGGTGGCAGCATCATGCTGTGGGGATGTTTTTCAGTTGCAGGGACTGGGAGACTAGTCAGGATTGATGGAAAGATGAACGGAGCAAAGTACAGAGAGATCCTTGATGAAAACCTGCTCCAGAGCACTCAGGACCTCAGACTGGGGCGAAGGTTCACCTTCCAACAGGAGAATGACCCTAAGCACACAGCCAAGACAACACAGGAGTGGCTTCGGACAAGGCTCTGAATGTCCAGCCAGAGCCCGGACTTGAACCTGATCTAACATCTCTGGAGAGACCTGAAAATAGCTGTGCAGCGACGTTCCCCATCCAACCTGACAGAGCTTGAGAGGATCTGCAGAGCACAATGGGAGAAATTCCACAAATACAGGTGTGCCAAGCTTGTAGCACCCTACCCAAGAAGACCCGAGGCTGTAATCGCTGCCAAAGGTGCTTCAACAAGTACTGAGTAAAGGGTTTGAATACTTATGTAAATGTATTATTTTCAGTTTTTTCTTTTTAATAAATGTGCAAACATTTCTGAAAACCTGTTTTTGCTTTGTCATTACGGGGTATTGTGTGTAGATTGATTAGGGGAAAAAAACTATGTAATCAATTTTAGAATAAGGCTGTAACGTAACAAAATGTGGAGAAAGTCAATGGGTCTGAATACTTTCCGAAGGCACTGTATCTGGTAACACTTTACGGCACCCCTCATGTATGCATTCATAAATGCTTTATAACAGCTACATAAGACAATACAACATCAGCCATGGGAAACAAATGACTGAAGTTCCAATGGCAGTGGGGTTGTGGTGAACTATGTGCCGGAGGCTGGCTCACCTGGATGTGGTGAAGAGTCCGTAGATCAGAGGGTTCTTCTTGTCCTTCCCGTCATGGAGGATAAAGATGTCCTCTGGAAGGAGAAGAGAAGGGACACATGTTGCGTTAGGTAATAGACTTTGGTCAAACAGATTATAGGGCTGATTTGCAGTAAATACTGTAAGTGACATAACAGGGTTGAGTTTGTCACTTACAGTGTGTGTGTGTGTGTGTGTGTGTGTGTGTGTGTGTGTGTGTGTGTGTGTGTGTGTGTGTGTGTGTGTGTGTGTGTGTGTGCAGTGGTGTACTTAAGTACAAATATTTTAAAGTACTACTTAAGTCGTTTTTGGGGTGTCTGTACTTTACTTTACTATTTTATTCCACTACATTCCTAAAGAAAATATTTACTTTACACTCCCATACATTTTTCCTGGCCTCCAAAAAAAAAAGAAGGAAAAAAAAGAAATTGTTCTGTCTTGTTTGTTTAAAATTGTCACGCCCTGACTCAGGGTGTGTATAATCCTTGTTGTATATCTTCGATGTTGTATTCTATTGCAGGACTACTGGTCATTTTGTGTCCACCTGTCCACTAAAAGGCCAGGCTGACCTGTAGAAGCGAGTACTCTGGTGGGCCATACGGATAACTTTTCCTCTCCCCTTACTCGCACCCCCTTTCATGCCATCTTGTTGTAGGGGAACCAGTCGAAATCTCTCCGGGTACTCATCAACTCTGGGGCCAATGAGAGCTTTATGGACGCTACCCTGGCGTCCGAGCTGGGCATCCCCACTCAGCTCCTCTCCATTCCCATGGACATTAGAGCGCTGGATGGGTGCTCTATAGGAAGGGTCACCCACAATACCACCCCCATCAACCTACGAGTGTCAGGGAACCACAGCGAAAATATCAAATTCCTGCTAATTAAGTCTCCTCAGGTTCCCGTGGTATTGGGTTTCTCTTGGCGCCAGCGACACAACCCCTTTATTGACTGGTCTACTGGTGCCATCGTGGGCTGGAGCCCGTTCTGCCATGCTCATTACCTGAAGTCAGCGCAGCCTGCCCCTGGACTTGGACCTCTCTGCCATTCCCACGGAGTACCAGGACCTCCAGGAGGTGTTCAGTAAGGCCCGGGCCACTTTGCTTCCGCCGCACTGACCCTATGACTGCGGAATCAACCTTCTCCCAGGCACCACTCCGCCCCGGGGACGACTGTACTCGCTGTCGGGCCGGGAGACCAAGGCTATGGAAACTTGACTATCCATCCTTCTGCCTCCCCCGCCGGAACAGGGTTCTTCTTTGTGGAGAAGAGAGTGCCCTGTCTGCCGCCTCCAGACCCAGAAGAACTCTGACGACAGCATGCAGCAGATTACTCTGCGCTGCCTGGTCTCCACCAACCCCTCCACCTGGAGCCATCAACTAGTGTGGGTCGAATACGCCCACAACACCCTTCCCTGCTCTGCCACGGGTCTTTCGCCCTTTGAGTGTTCCCTGGGTTATCAGTCCCCGCTCTTCCCGGAGCAAGAGGAAGAGGTTGGCCATCCCTCGGCCCAGATGTTTGTCCGCCGCTGTCGTCAAACCTGGAGGAGAGCCCGGCCGGCTCTTCTCAAGACCACCTCCAAGTATCGACGACAAGCGGACCGCCACCGGACCCCGGCTCCCCGGTATCATCTCGGGCAGAAGGTATGGCTGTCCCCCATGATCTGCCCCTCAGGGTGGAGTGTTGTTAACTTTCCCCCTGGTTTATCGGCCCTTTCCCCATCTCCAAGATCATTAGCCCCTCTGCTGTTCGTCTTCTGTTGCCCTTTACCCTCCGTATACATCCCACTTTTCATGTGTCTACTCATAGTTTTAATATCTGTGTCCTCATGCACATTGATTGATTAATTTATCTTATACTATGCAAAGATAAATAACTTACATTTTCTAAACTAATCTAGTTGGATTTATTGCACCTGTTACTGAGATGGTTGTTCAAGTTTAGATGGTTTAGGTAGTGTTGTTTGTTAAATCTTTCACCATAGCAGTCATTCTGAGTGGAGGTTGTGGGTGATAAAATATTCAAATTGTTGGATATCCTCCTTCTGGTTGGATTCCGATAGGAATGACTAATCCCTTCGCAAACCAACGCATTGTGACTTGCAGGTCTGATGTGGCCCATGTGCCAGGATTATCAGACCACAATGTCGAGGATAACTAGGCCATAACGAAAGGCCTTGAGAAATGTATAATATATGGTCATAAAGGATTTACTTTTAATTGAAACACATTCACTTAGGTAGTCACTTGGTGAAGACTACACGAATAGAAGTTACTGAACGCAACAACCCTGTCTCTGTCACTAACAAACACAGTCAGGATTGGGATCTCTCACATTCACTCAAAAGGCATGCTGGAAAATTTGCAAATATGGCTTTACACTCTACAGTGTTAAAACAACACCACCAGTGTTTAGGGTTTAAAATCCTTAAGGGTCTATGCTGGGAGGGTTCTACTAAGCTAACATATGGAATTATTTTAAGATGGTCATAACAAGGATAATTTAGCTATTTGATTTTGAATTTAAGGACCCCTTTAGGTATCCCCAAAAAATATTAAATAAAATATTTGATGAAACATTGAATTTGGTTTGACTGCTATTAGCACATAGAAATGCATTGAATAACAGATCCATATGTGGAAAAACAGATTCATCAAAAGGAAGTTTGTTTTAAAATGTCTGTCCTATATCTGAGAGATATAAGAAAGATCAGGAAATTATTTTATTAATTTTTTACCCATATTTAACAAAACCTTTTGGACACTAAACTACTTCCCTATACAGTGTATACTTCCATTCATTTTTTTAAACTGGTACCAGGCTACCTTCAGACGAGTCTTGTGAGAGTCCTAGAGCGAAACCAACATTTACTTGTTCGTGAGAGTCTCACCTTTCCATAGAGGGGTCATGTTAGTGTGTAGTCCAAACTATTCGGACGCTACAGACGTGTTCGCGAGAAGACCAATTTTCGGGATGTCTCAACCACCGACCACTGTAGCTCGGCCACCTTCCACTGCAGATGCGGAAGGCTGCCATTGGCGGATGTGGTGGATTGAGACGCAGCCCATGCAAAAAAACAGATATCTCTAGTTTAAACAGACAGATTTTGATGGGGATTTGTGTATTATGCTAATTATATTTATGTGGGGGCGCAGACATCGACTTTAGGGTTCATGTGTTTAAAAACATGTCATTGTGTTTTAAAAGTATTACAGTGAATAAACATGTTCTGGCGTTTACAATATAAACACTGTGACGCGTTTGAATGGAAATTCTAAATGCCTTGACGCATTTAAAATGTGTTACAGAAAAGTGTTTAGTTGTGTTCAGATCCTAAAAACGTGGTTTTACAGTGTAGGCGCCAAAGTTCCGGAGCATGTCTTTAAGGTATCTTTACTTTTACTCAAGTATGGTGATTACTTTTGATTACTTTTTCCATCACTGTGTGTGTGTGTGTGCGTGTTTGTGTACAAGATTGTTCTTATGTGCGTGTGCGTGTTCCTAATGCTGTTTGGTGTGATGGTACGGCTGAGTGGGCCAGCCTAATGAATCCCAGGCAGTAATATCCCATCTCAGTGTGACAGCTGGAGATGAGCTGATCCTCCATGACCAATCCTCATATAGAAGCCCTCCCCTGCCATGCAGCCAGGCCTCTCTGCCTATCTGTCCCCTAAGGCCCATTACTGTCCTCTATTCCCTCCCCATTACATAGATCAACTACTGACCAAATGTATGACACGTACAGTGAGGGAAAAAAGTATTTGATCCCCTGCTGATTTTGTACGTTTTCCCACTGACAAAGAAATGATCAGTCTATAATTTTAATGGGAGGTTTATTTTAACAGTGAGAGACAGAATAACAACATAAAAATCCAGAAAAACGCATGTCAAAAATGTTATAAATTGATTTGCATTTTAATGAGGGAAATAAGTATTTGACCCCCTCTCAAGATTTCTGGCTCCCAGGTGTCTTTTATACAGGTAACGAGCTGGGATTAGGAGCACACTCTTAAAGGGAGTGCTCCTAATCTCAGTTTGTTACCTGTATAAAAGACACCTGTCCACAGAAGCAATCAATCAATCAGATTCCAAACTCTCCACCATGGCCAAGACCAAAGAGCTCTCCAAGGATGTCAGGGACAAGATTGTAGACCTACACAAGGCTGGAATGGGCTACAAGACTATCGCCAAGCAGCTTGGTGAGAAGGTGACAACAGTTGGAGCGATTTATTCGCAAATGGAAGAAACACAAGATAACTGTCAATCTCCCTCGGCCTGGGGCTCCATGCAAGATCTCACCTCGTGGAGTTACTACACGGGAGGATCTTGTCAATGATCTCAAGGCAGCTGGGACCATAGTCACCAAGAAAACAATTGGTAACACACTACGCCGTGAAGGACTGAAATCCTGCAGCACCCGCAAGGTCCCCCTGCTCAAGAAAGCACATATACATGCCCATCTGAAGTTTGCCAATGAACATCTGAATGATTCAGAGGAGAACTGGGTGAAAGTGTTGTGGTCAGATGAGACCAAAATGGAGCTCTTTGGCATCAACTCAACTCGCCGTGTTTGGAGGAGGAGGAATGCTGCCTATGACCCCAAGAACACCATCCCCACCGTCAAACATGGAGGTGGAAACATTATGCTTTGGGGGTGATTTTCTGCTAAGGGGACAGGACAACTTCACAGCATCAAAGGGACGATGGACGGGGCCATGTACCGTCAAATCTTGGGTGAGAACCTCCTTCCCTCAGCCAGGGTATTGAAAATGGGTCGTGGATGGATATTCCAGCATGACAATGACCCAAAGCACATGACCAAGGCAACAAAGGAGTGGCTCAAGAAGAAGCACATTAAGGTCCTGGAGTGGACTAGCCAGTCTACAGACCTTAATCCCATAGAAAATCTGTGGAGGGAACTGAAGGTTCAAGTTGCCAAACGTCAGCCTCGAAACCTTAATGACTTGGAGAAGATCTGCAAAGAAGAGTGGAACAAAATCCCTCCTGAGATGTGTGCAAACCTGGTGGCCAACTACAAGAAACGTCTGACCTCTGTGATTGC
The DNA here is from genome assembly GCF_020615455.1 of Coregonus clupeaformis. Classification (NCBI taxonomy): domain Eukaryota; kingdom Metazoa; phylum Chordata; class Actinopteri; order Salmoniformes; family Salmonidae; genus Coregonus; species Coregonus clupeaformis. Next base: position 39,326,091 of record NC_059215.1, on the reverse strand, counting down.
CAACAAGGGTTTTGCCACCAAGTACTAAGTCATGTTTTGCAGAGGGGTCAAATCAATTTATAACATCTTTGACATGCGTTTTTCTGGATTTTTTTGTTGTTATTCTGTCTCTCACTGTTCAAATAAACCTACCATTAAAATTATAGACTGATCATGTCTTTGTCAGTGGGCAAACATACAAAATAAGCAGGGGATCCAATAATTTTTCCCCTCACTGTACATGTACATAAACAAGACATGGATATGTAGGAGCACACGGTCTACACACAGTACATAACGGATGCGATACACGAACACATGCATACACGTATGCAGGAACGCACGCACACATTAACACATGAATGGACAAACGCAAAGCACGCACACACAGGTGGGCTTGTACTTGAGGTGTGGGACACAGTAAAGTGTATCATTATTCTCACGTTCCTCTTGTTGCTGCTGCTTCACGTGGCCTCGATGGGATCAGTCTGGTGGAAATCTCATCTCATCTCCCACATACTGACACCGCCGCACACACACACAGACTCTGTTTCATGCACACATACATCACTGCACACACACAATGTTGCACACACACACTGCAGCACGCACACACATGCCGCCGCATAGCCCAGGGCACAACACACAGCAGAGGAGTCTGGGTACACCATGCTGCGGTGGCACTGCTCTCTCTCTCTCTCTCTCTCTCTCTCTCTCTCTCTCTCTCTCTCTCTCTCTCTCTCTCTCTCTCTCTCCCTAAAACCCTGCCTAGGATGCATTAACTTTCTCCTACATTGTACTTCTCCCTTTGTTCCTTATCCAACACATCTTCATCCTACTTTCTCTCTCTCTGTCTGAACAATTATCTTCCATTTATCTCTCAAATCCACCTTTTGGAGTCTCTCTTCCAATACATTTCTTTGTCTTTCACTTTGTCCTCCCAACCCTCAAGTTCTTTCTCTCTCTCTTTGTCTGTGTCTCATTTTCTTTCCTGAGGGCTCTTCTTGTGTCAGTTCCTCTAAACAAAGAGATCTGTTCCCCCAGAGGGAAGATATCCTTGTCTTGCCCACACCCCTCCAGCTCCGGCCCCTATCTTCCCCAGCCTTATCCCAGAAAATACCCTTCTCCTCAACTCCCCACCCCTCCTCTTCACCCCTCCTCTTCCCTCATATTCCCTCATCCGAGCTAGGCGATCTAGGGACTAGGATGTGGGTGCCGTCTTGCATACCCCCTGTCCACACACACGTGCACATACTCGCACACAGCCATACACACACATATACACACACCAACTTCCTCTAAATCATTGAAATCTATAAACCACAAACTCCTTAAGACTTTGTTATCCTCTGCTTCGGGACCAGAGTGGTCTAATCTAAACTTTGTGGTCAAACAGTTAGTGTCCAAACTCATGGTATGACTGTCCTGAATAACAACACAGTAACACGCCAGTGAATTCCAGCTCTCCTGGCTTAAACGTCTGTTTATGGGTTTCTGACCAGATACATACTTCAAATGTTTCCAACTGATGAACACATTCAAAATACATTTTAGATATCTATATGTAGGCATATTAAAACACAAACATTAAATTAATTGAAATTCTACTATACTCTGATTCTCTGAGAGCTTCCCTAACCATCAGTGGTGGAAAAGTATCCAATTGTCATGCTTGAGTAAAAGTAAAGATAACTTAATGGAAAATGACTCAAGTAAAAGTGAAAGTCACCCAGTAAAATACTACTTGAGTAAAAGTCTGAAAGTATTTGCTTTGAAATATACTTAAGTATCAAAAGTAGATGTAATTGCTAAACTATACTTAAGTATCAAAAGTCAAAGTAAAAGTATAAATCATTTCACATTCCTTATATTAAGGAAACCAGACGGCACGATTTCCTTGTTTTTTTTATTTATGGATAGCTAGGGGCACACTCCAACACTTAGGCAATCATTTACAAACCAAGCATTTGTGTTTAGTGAGTCCGCCAGATCAGAGGGAGTAAGGATGACCAGGGATGTTCTCTTGATAAGTGCGTGAATTTGACAGTTTTCCTATCTGCTAAGCATTCGAAATGTAATGAGTACTTTTGGGTGTCAGGGAAATGTTTTACTTCAGTACCTTACACCACTGTTAACCATGTCTCTCATAAGCTTTCAATCTGACTACAGTTGGTAACACTTTATTCTGACTGTGGGAGGATTAGAAACTAATGTATTCAGTAAGTATTGATGGTTGAGTGCTCCACACTGTAAACGATCCCTTTCACCTATACAAACACTGATGACCTGCCAGGATAGTGGCTCTTGTCAAAGTTGACACCAGTTTAGCCAAAATATTATTGTAGAAGTTCCGGCATCGATAACAGCCTGGCTCCTTCAACATGAGGGACCCGTAACCGAACAAGGCGCTCATGCGATTCGTAGTGTTTCTGGCCGACGGAGCGTGCCATAAACACAACACCGGTGGCATTCTTGGGCTGATGGGATCTTTTCAGCTGCAACGTGTCCCGGGGCAGGTTGTTGTGTGGGGATGTTTATGTTCATCTTCCTACTCACTGTCCTGGGTGAAACGGGTTGGACAGGGAGTTGTGTGTGTGTGATGTGTGTGTGTGTGTGTGTTTGTGTGTACGTGTTTGTGTTTGTGTGTGTGTGTGTGTGTGTGTGTCATGATGTGTGTGGTTCACTTTGGCTCAGTATAACCCCAGAGAGAATGGGGGGAGTAGGGACGGTGTTGTTTAGTTTACTGGCTGGTTGTGTTTACAGAAACAGATGTGATAAGGGACCGGTCCTGTCTCTCTGTCTCGCTCCTAGCGAGGCCAACTACTGATCACATCACTGACTGATACTCCATTGGCCATATAACCAGCGATGACAGAGTGCATGCGCAAACATAGACACACATATACACGTGCTCACACTCACACAGACACACAGACACGTAGACACGTAGACACACACACACACACACTTGAAAAACAGGAGATCACACAAAAGGACAGTGCCAGACCCTTAAATCCTCTCTAATAGAGACTTTATAGTAGTTGCCAGGGCGACTAGGGCTGAAGTACTACAAAGGCAGAGCAGGGTAAAGGGTCTGTGCTGCTGGTCACCGTGGTAACAGAGTGGAATACCACAAGCCAGGGTGGAGTGGAGTTATGCTGGCTGCATGATCAAAAACACTGAGCTTTCTGTAGGCCAAGCATATAATCTTCACTTTTATATGCAGTGCCTTCAGAAAGCATTCATACCCCTTGACTTATTCCACATTTTGTTGTGTTACAGCCTGAATTCAAAATGGATTAAATATTTTATATATTTATATATACAATACCCCATAATGACAAAGTGAAAACGTGTTTTTATACATTTTAGCACATTTATTGAAAATGAAATACAGAATATAAAAGTATTCACACACCTGAGTCAATACTCCAGTCACCCAAGTCATAGACTGTTCTCTCTGTACCGGAGCGCAAAGTCGAGGACCAAAAGGCTCCTTAACAGCTTCTACCCCCAAGCCATAAGACTGCTGAACAATTAATCAAATGGCCACCTGGACTAATTTGCATCCCAATATTACACTTTATATATATCACAGAAGACTGAAATATAATAAAACTGTTTGATATAGAAACACCAGATTTTATATTACCTCAATTACCTCGACTAACCGGTACCCCTTGTATATAGCCTCCCTACTGTTATTTTATTTTACTGCTGCTCTTTAATTATTTGCAATTTTTAATTTTATATAATTATATGCAATTTTGTTGGTTAAGGGCTTGTAAGTAAGCATTTCACTGTGTTGTATTCGGCACGTGTGGCAAAAAACATTTGATTTGATTTGACTGCAGGAAAGGGCTATGTGCCTTGTTGCAAACAGGATGCATGTTTTGGAATATTTTATTCTGCACAGGCTTCCTTCTTTTCACTCTGTCATTTAGGTTAGTATTGTGGAGTAACTACAATGTTGTTTATCCATCCTCACTTTTCTCATATCACAACCACTAAACTCAGTAACTGTTTTAAAATCACCATTGGCCTCATGGTGAAATCCCTGAGTAGTTTCCTTCCTCTCCGGCAACTGAGTTAGGAAGGAGTCGAAGGGCACCTGTATCTTTGTAGGGACTGAGGGTATTGATACACCATCCAAAGCCCAATTAATAACTTCACCATGCTCAAAGGAATATATTCAGCGTCTGCTTTTTTATTTATCTACAAATCGGTGGTGCCCTTCTTTGTGAGGCATTGAAAAACCTCCCTGGTCTTTATGGTTGAATCTGTGCTTGAAATTCACTACTCGATTGAGGGACCTTTCAGATAATTGTATGTTTGGGGTACAGAGATGAGGTAGTCCTTACAAAATAATTTTTACCACTATTATTGAACACAGAATGAGTCCATGCAACTTATTAGGAGATTTGTTGAGCACGTTCCACTTTGACATTATGGGGTATCGTGTGTAGATTTTTTACATTTTACATTTTAGTCATTTTAGCAGACGCTCTTATCCAGAGCGACTTACAGTTAGTGAGTGCATACATTTTTCATACTCAGAGACACAAAATCTCAATTTAATACATTTTAAATTCAGGCTGTAACACACCAAAATGTGGAAAAAGTCAAGTGGTGTGATTACTTTCTGAAAGCACTGTAGCTGCTTTAGCACCAGTACAGTCGATACAATAGCCACTCCCTCCCCCACTGCTGTCTTATTGAGATTCAATACCATTAACCTATGGTATGTCTGTAGAACTTTAGTAGGATTGTCTGTGTTTCACTTGGTGAATGATGGTTATGGTCAGTGAGCTTATGGTCATGTGTGTGGTCACTGGCCAGTAAGAGTGAGGTAGAGTTGATAATTGATACTCACGTAGTTGGTCAAAGTGAGTCTGTATCCCATCGGGTCCAGGAACAGAGCAGACAATACGTGCCTTCTGGAAGGTACTCCACTTGTTCACCAGACTCCGCTGGCCCCCGATGTCATTCTGTACACACACAGATTAGAATAGATGTCACTATTGACATCGACAGCAACTATGATAGTAAGAAGGTAAACAAACACACATATACAGGCACATCTACAAACACACAAGTGCACATGCCCGTTTTAAGTAAACACAAACACACCTGTACATTGGTACCAGTACACACAGGCACGTAGAGATCCTTACCTTGCAGACACGCGCCACTCTGGAGTACAGCACCTTCCCAGCAGCCCCCTCTGCCTCCTGAGCGCGCTCAGTGAAGAACATGTACACCTTATCATCCTCTGGGTTATCAGTCTCTGCCATCCAGGCCACCTTCACAAACTGGGCATCTGACAGAGAGAGAGAGAGAGAGAGAGAGAGAGAGAGAGAGAGAGAGAGAGAGAGAGAGAGAGAGAGAGAGATTTTACATTTTAGATGGAGATGGAGAGAAGTAGAGAGGTAGAGAGAGAAAGAGAGAGAGAGAGAGAGAGTGAAAGATATGTTTACAAATGAAAGAGAATGAGAATAAATGTTTTTGATTAGTAAGAGTGAAATAAATAATTGTTTAATGTATACAGAGGTCCCCACTTCCTTACCCTGCAGCCAGGTGGAGTCGTACTGCTCGGTGCGGATCACATGACGACTGCCCAGGCTGCGAAAAAAGGCAGAGTCTCGACTCATGAAGTCAGATGAAATCCCAGCATACAGCTCCCCATCTGGACACGGACACAGACAAACACATTATCCAACATACTAAATTACACCACCGTTTCAAAAGATTGGGGTCACTTAGAAATGTCCTTGTTTTCGAAAGAAAAGCAATTTTTTTGTCCATTAAAATAACATCAAATTGATCAGAAATACAGTGTACACATTGTTCATGTTGTAAATGGCTATTGTAGCTGGAAACGGCAGATTTTTTATGGAATATCTACATAGGCGTACAGAGGCCCATTATCAGCAACCATCAGTCCTGTGTTCCAATGTCACGTGGTGTTTGCTAATCCAAGTTTATCATTTTAAAAGGCTAATTGATCATTAGAAAACCCTTTTGCAATTATGTTAGCACAGCTGAAAACGGTTGTGCTGATTAAAGAAGCAATAAAATTGGCCTTCTTTAGACTAGTTGAATATCTGGAACATCACCAATTGAGGGTTCGATTACAGGCTCAAAATGGCTAGAAACAAATAACTTTCTTCTGAAACTCATCAGTCTATTCTTGTTCTGAGAAATGAAGGCTATTCCATGTGAGAAATTGCCAAGAAACTGAAGATATCGTACAACGCTGTGTAGTACTCCCTTCACAGAACAGCGCAAACTGGCTCTAACCAGAATAGAAAGAGGAGTGGGAGGCCTCGGTGCACAACTGAGCAAGAGGACAAATACATTAGAGTGTCTAGTTTGAGAAACAGATGCCTCACAGGTCCTCAACTGGCAGCTTCATTAAATAGTACCCGCAAAACACCAGTCTCAACGTCAACAGTGAAGAGGGGACTCTGGGATGCTGACCTTCTCGGCAGAGTTGCAAAGAAAAAGCCATATCTCAGACTGGCCAATAAAAATAAAATATTAAGATGGGCAGTCTGAGATATGGCTTTTTCTTGCATGGAATAGCCTTCAAGTTTCAGAAGAAAGTTATTTGTTTCTGGCCATTTTGAGCCTGTAATCGAACCCACAATTGCTGATGCTCCAGATACTCAACTAGTCTCAAGAAGGCCAGTTTTATTGCTTTTTTAATCAGCACAACAGTTTTCAGCTGTGCTAACATAATTGCAAAATGGTTTTCTAATGATCAATTAGCCTTTTAAAATGATAAACTTGGATTAGCAAACACAACGTGCCATTGGAACACAGGACTGATGGTTGCTGATAATGGGCCTCTGTACGCCTATGTCGATATTCCATTAAAAATCATCCGTTTCCAGCTACAATAGCCATTTATAACATTAACAACGTCTACACTGTATTTCTGATCAATTTGATGTTATTTTAATGGACAAAAAAATTGCTTTTCTTTCGAAAACAAGGACATTTCTAAGTGACCCCAAATTTTTGAACGGTAGTGTATATAGGCCTACCCATGGAACAGCACAAACAAATCAATATCTACATACACCTACAGTGGGGAGAACAAGTATTTGATACACTGCCGATTTTTCAGGTTTTCCTACTTACAAAGCATGTAGAGGTCTGTAATTTTTATCATAGGTACACTTCAACTGTGAGAGACATAATGTAAATCACATTGTATGATTTTTAAGTAATTAATTTGCATTTTATTGCATGACATAAGTATTTGATCACCTACCAACCAGTAAGAATTTCCGGCTCTCACAGACCTGTTAGTTTTTCTTTAAGAAGCCCTCCTGTTCTCCACTCATTACCTGTATTAACTGCACCTGTTTGAACTCGTTACCTGTATAAAAGACACCTGTCCACACACTCCATCAAACAGACTCCAACCTCTCCACAATGGCCAAGACCAGAGAGCTGTGTAAGGACATCAGGGATAACATTGTAGACCTGCACAAGGCTGGGATGGGCTACAGGACAATAGGCAAGCAGCTTGGTGAGAAGGCAACAACTGTTGGCGCAATTATTAGAAAATGGAAGAAGTTCAAGATGACGGTCAATCACCCTCGGTCTGGGGCTCCATGCAAGATCTCACCTCGTGGGGCATCAATGATCATGAGGAAGGTGAGGGATCAGCCCAGAACTACACAGTATGACCTGGTCAATGACCTGAAGAGAACGGGGTCCACAGTCTCAAAGAAAACCATTAGTAACACACTACGCCGTCATGGATTAAAATCCTGCAGCGCACGCAAGGTCCCCCTGCTCAAGCCAGCGCATGTCCAGGCCCGTCTGAAGTTTGCCAATGACCATCTGGATGATCCAGAGGAGGAATGGGAGAAGGTCATGTGGTCTGATGAGACAAAAATATAGCTTTTTGGTCTAAACTCCACTCGCCGTGTTTGGAGGAAGAAGAAGGATGAGTACAACCCCAAGAACACCATCCCAACCGTGAAGCATGGAGATGGAAACATCATTCTTTGGGGATGCTTTTCTGCAAAGGGGACAGGACGACTGCACCGTATTGAGGGGAGGAAGGATGGGGCCATGTATCGCGAGATCTTGGCCAACAACTGCCTTCCCTCAGTAAGAGCATTGAAGATGGGTCGTGGCTGGGTCTTCCAGCATGACAACGACCCGAAACACACAGCCAGGGCAACTAAGGAGTGGCTCCGTAAGAAGCATATCAAGGTCCTGGAGTGGCCTAGCCAGTCTCCAGACCTGAACCCAATAGAAAATCTTTGGAGGGAGCTGAAAGTCCGTATTTCCCAGCGACAGCCCCGAAACCTGAAGGATCTGGAGAAGGTCTGTATGGAGGAGTGGGCCAAAATCCCTGCTGCTGTGTGTGCAAACCTGGTCAAGACCTACAGGAAACGTATGATCTCTGTAATTGCAAACAAAGGTTTCTGTACCAAATATTAAGTTCTGCTTTTCTGATGTATCAAATACTTATGTCATGCAATAAAATGCAAATGAATTACTTAAAAATCATACAATGTGATTTTCTGGATTTTTGTTTTAGATTCCGTCTCTCACAGTTGAAGTGTACCTATGATAAAAATTACAGACCTCTACATGCTTTGTAAGTAGGAAAACCTGCAAAATCGGCAGTGTATCAAATAGTTGTTCTCCCCACTGTATAAGGCCATCAAACAGGTCTTTGTTTTAGTGTGAACACACTCACACACAACACATTTGCTCACATACATACTGTGTGTGATCTTACCAATAATGGCTGAGGCAGTTCTCTGGTGTGGATCATATGGACACTTTCCCTTCCCGCATTCAGTCTGTCCAAATGACAGAGTTTGTCGCTCTGACTGCCAAATAAACAGAATTGAATAGACACATTTTACACACTACACACAGACACACACATGCACTCACTCATGCATGGACATACAAGCTACTGCCACATAACCAGGGGCAGACTGGCCATCTGGCATTTCGGGAAAATGCCAGATGGGCTGGTCGATTTTTTTGCCCAGTGGCCCTGTCTTACTTGTTTTTTTTGTGCAAAATTATAATTATCTGGCTAATAATGGGGGCGTCAAGGGAAAAAATGGGCCGGTGTGGGGGCCTCGAGGAAGAAAATGGTCCGGTGTGTTCGAAATGCCAGGGACGATATTTGGTCCCAGTCCACCCCTGCACATAACTAATGTACAGTACAACTCTAAAACTCTCCCAGACTTGTATATTAATGAGGAAGTAATCTCTTTAAATATTTGGGTGACAAATTTGTGAAATGCAATGTGAGGGAGGCAGCGCTGCTGGCCTCTCAAAGCACCGCGTCCCCTCGTGTCCTTGCTCAGGAGTCTAAGCCCCTTTCATGGGTTTCGCACCTTCTCCGAGAAACACAGACACCAGCACACATGGGGACCTGAAGACAGTGTGTGAGAAAGTGAAAGAAGAAAGAGAGAGAGGAAAAGCAAGGGAGTTTAGCTAAGAATCGTTGAGACATGGGGGCAAACACACGGAGACATAGGAAAGGCAGGTATCAGGTTATAGGGGTACACAGTACAGTACACATAGGTGTAGCAACAGATAGCGCAGCTATAGGGGCAGACAGCTAGGCCTATAGTCAGACAGAACACACAGCTATATGATTTATTGCTATAGGACAGATGTAGAAGAACAGAGAGCGAAAGCTTGAGATAGGCATTCGTAGAGTCGTTGTCCTCAATACATTCCTGGGGGACCAATGGGTGTGCACATGTTGGGTGAGGAAGGAGTGTGTGTGTGTGTGTGTGTGTGTGTGTGTGTGTGTGTGTGTGTGTGTGTGTGTGTGTGTGTGTGTGTGTGTGTGTGTGTGTGTGTGTGTGTGGGTGGGTGTGGGTGTGTGTGTGTGTGTGGGTGGGTATGTGTGTGTGGGTGTGTGTGTGCACGCGCGTGTGTGTGTGGCTTTACCTTGAGGAAGACGCTGGTAGGGATGAAGGCACAGCGAGGGTTGAAGGCTCCCGTTCCACACACATACAGGTGGGTCTGGTTGTAGGGCTGCAGCACCCTCAGGAAGTTAGCGCACTCCAACTGTAGAAGGGGATTGAAGTTAGGAGTGTGTGTGTATTTGTGTGTGTGTGTGTGTGTGTGTGTGTGTGTGTGCGTATGTGTTTTTCTGTCTATACCGGTAACCACTCACCTCCCGATCTTTTCCAGCCATCAAACACTCTTGGACCCGGTCTGGACTTGCTGGCCAGTAGAGCTGAAAAAGGAAGAGACAGTATAGTTGTCATGCCATCATGATGATCTGGTATCATGCCACCATGATGATCTGGTATCATGCCACCATGATGATCTGGTATCATGCCACCATGATGATCTGGTATCATGCCACCATGATGATCTGGTATCATGCCACCATGATGATCTGGTATCATGCCACCATGATGAGCTGGTATCATGCCATCATGATGATCTGGTATCATGCCACCATGATGAGCTGGTATCATGCCACCATGATGAGCTGGTATCATGCCACCATGATGAGCTGGTATCATGCCACCATAGATGACTAACCTCCATAGCATGTCCACTGAGTTAGTCATTTAGGGGCCATAGCAGATGTTTTCTTTATCATTTGCTTCAGGCTATCTGAGGAACGACAAAAAATATATTGTAGACACCTCGTTAGCACAGGGAAGAGAATAATTATCTCTGGCCCCCTCCTGTGCTATCGAAGGGGTTTGGAACGTTTCAGCCGCCTCGTTGCCCTAAACAACCTGAAGCAACTTTGCAACAACAAGAACCTCCCTGGTCTTTGTAGTTGAATCTGTGTTTGAAATTCACTGCTAAACTGAGGGATCTTACAGATAATTGTATGTGTGGGGTACAGAGATGATGTACAATCAAAAATTATGTTAAACACCATTATTGTACACAGAGTGAGTCCATGCAACTTATTATGTGATTTGTTGAGCAAATCTTTACTCCTGAACTTATTTAGGCTTGCCATAACAAAGGGGTTGAAAACGTATTGACTCAAGACATTTCAGCTTTTCATTTTTAAAGTTCCAGTTACTGATAAGTTACTGATAAGCATGCATCCATTAAGAAGCTGACTGTTAGAACTGCTAATGCCCCGTGGATTTATGCGCAATTGAAAAACTGTATGGTTGAGAGGGACGAGGCAAAAGGAATGGCAAATAAGTCTGGCTGCACAGCCGATTGGTATACGTACTGTAAAAGGAGAAATTAAACAAAAGTAAGAAGAAGCTGTACTACGAAAACAAAGGTACATTTTTATAAACTATGATACAAAAAATTGTGAAGTACCTTAAATGAAATTTTGGCCAAAAGGCAAACTTAGCTTCATCCTTCATTGAATCAGATGGCTCATTCATCACAAAACCCAACTACTTTAATTACTTTTTCAATGGCAAGATTAGCAAACGTATGCATGACATGCCAACAACAAACTCTGAGCCTTCATATTCATGCATAACTGACCAAATAATGAAAGACAAGAGTTGTAATTTTGAATTCTGGAAAGTGAGTGTGGAAGAGGTGAAAAAAATATTGCTGACAAACCACCTGGTACTGACAACTTGGATGGAAAATGACTGAGGATAGTAGCGGACTATATTGCCACTCCTATTTGCCATCTCTTCAATGTAAGCCTACAGGAACAGCAACAACATGAATGTCAATCTCTCCTGACTCAATGTAGAGGAGAGATTGACTGCATCACTACTGGTCTTTGTGAGAGGTATTGACAAATTAAAAGTACCAAACTGTCTGTAGAATCAGTGAACACACAGCTCAGACATCCATACATACCCCACAATACATGCTACAAGAGGTCCAGAACAGAGGCTAGGAAATGCACAGTACTATACAGAGCCATGACTACATGGAACTCTCTCCCACCTCAGGTAACTCAAGTTAGCAATAAAATAAGATTTAAAAAACAACACCTCACGGCACAACGCGGACTGTGAAGACACACACACACACACACTCACACACTCTACACACACCCACACATTATTCTTAGTAATGTAATGTAGTATTGTAAAATTGTAATGTAATAATGGAGCAACGTCAATTTGTATGATGCACATCGTTTTTGTATGATGCTATGTTTTATTTATGTTTGTACCCCAGGAATAGTAGCTGCTGCCTTGGCAACAGCTAATGGGGATCCTAATAAAATACTAAATGCTATCACTGAATACCAGAGCGGGGAGTAGACTGGGCGACCACCAGCATTCTCACTGGGAATATATAAATCAACCATCTGTGACGAATACAATTTCTTGGATGGGAGTTTTATACAACTATTTCTATGCTCTGTCACATGGACAAAGATATGGATATGCATAGATGGCATATTATAGACAGTACACTAATCCCTGTGCAACATGCAATTCAATTAGCAAGAGACTGAACAGGAACTGGATCAAAAAGAAAAGAAAGAGAGGGAGGAAATGGAAATGGAAAAGGAGAGAAATTAGCATAATGCTGATAGTGGGCACATTTGCACACACAGACACACACATGTTGTGAAATCTGTTATGAATGTATTGTAATGTTTTTAAAATGTATAACTGTCTTAATTTGGCAGCAGCTAATGGGGATCCATAATAAATACAATACAAATACACACACACACACATGCACGCACACACAGACACACACACAGCTCTTCGGTCCTTGTGTGTGATGTGGGCTGGTGGTGAGGGACTCATGCAATAGGAATGCCTCAGGGGTTGGTTGATCAGAGGATGGTGTTATTAGAGGGAGCATGGCGCTCCAGTCAATCTCCTGCCAGGCAGAAATGGGAACAGGGGTGACCTTAGAATGAAACCCTCACTTATACAATACGTGCTATTCCTGTCTGGGAAAGAGTCTGAGAGAGAGTCCCTGTATAAATGTATGTCTACATGTATTAGAATGAAAGTCTGAGAGGGAGGAAATGGAAAGGGAGAGAAATTAGGATATGACTGGTAGTGGGCATGGGTACACACAGTAGAGAGGTGGAGAAAGTGTGTGTGGATCGTTGTGTATTAGAATGAGTGTTTGTCTGAAAGAGAGGGATTGAGAGACACAGGGGGCTTGATGGAAAGAGGAAGGGATGCTGGACAGCTGGAGATGGCTTACTCCTCCGTATTCAGGTTTCCATAATTTATTTACTTTACATAATTACTTTATCCATGCACACTGGACAATCTACAGTGACTGTGACAGTCATCCAGCCCTTAACATCTATTCTCTCACAAGGTTTTCTGGGTTACAGTGAAAACCAGCTAAGAGTTAACGTTTTCCTTACTGAGGAGTGTAGCTGTATCAATAAATGTGTTCATGTGAGCGTAAGTGTGTGTAAGTAATTATACTGAATCTATTACCCCTTTTCCACACAATCATGCAGACCAGAACCAGACTGTGGTTTGGATAATTGCTTTTAAAATTGTATTTTTCAACAAAGTTCTAACAACTATGGCGGTTGTGTCACCAGGACAGCTCAGTACAGCTTGGTTTGGTTCGGCTCGGTTCGGCTCAGTAGTGTGAGAAGCCTATAGAGAGCCAGGCAGTCTGACCTTGCTGGGGTTCTGTGTGATGTCGTCCAGGCTGGTGGACAGCAGGTTGTCTTTCATGGCCACGTAGAGCCGACGGCCATCTTCATCTGGCAGCAGAGAGTGCATGTCCCCCGCCGCCAGGGGCAGGTATAGGAGACGGCCATTCTGGACCAGCTCTGAGAGAGAGAGCGAGAGAGAGAGAGAGAGAGAGAGAGAGAGAGAGAGAGAGAGAGAGAGAGAGAGAGAGAGAGAGAGAGAGAGAGAGAGAGAGAGAGAGAGAGAGAGAGAGAGACAAAGAGAGAGAGAGAGAGAGAGAGAGAGAGAGAGAGAGAGAGAGAGAGAGAGAGAGAGAGAGAGAGAGAGAGAGAGAGAGAGAGAGAGAGAGAGACAAAGAGAGAGAGAGAGAGACAAAGAGAGAGAGAGAGAGAGACAAAGAGAGAGAGAGAGAGAGAGAGAGAGACAAAGAGAGAGAGAGAGAGAGAGAGAGAGAGAGAGAGAGAGAGAGAGAGAGAGAGAGAGAGAGAGAGAGAGAGAGAGAGAGAGAGAGAGAGAGAGAGAGAGAGAGAGAGAGAGAGAGATTAATACAACAATAGCACGGTACTGAGGCTGTCCTAATATGGACACCATACAGCGGAGAGATGCGGGTACAGTCACAATATGATACAGACACCAATATCACAGCTATACTACATCTATAACCCAATGACAAATAAAACTTGACTGTATGATCAAACAATTTGTGTAGACAGCTTATTAAATACAGATAGAAAGACCTAGAGATCAAAACACAGTCACACACCAGCTATAATATCTCATATGGTACACCAAAGACCAGCTAATGAGTGGTACTAGGCAGCATCCATGAATCATATGAGTTGTAGTATTCTGTGGCTATGACTCTGGATGAGTCCAACTCCCCTCCACAAACAGACATGATATGGCACAGCACAAACCCTTTCCCACAGCATCTATCACACATTCATCTATTCATTTCTCAAGCATGCTTATCGGGATCAACATAAGTCAGAAGTCCATCAGACAAACAATCTAATACATCTCCAGGCAGATGACAATAGTGGATGATGCAACAGTGAGACTATGAAGCTATGATAGAGGCTGTACGTGACATAGACCCGATAGCCGGATAGCTAAGAGTAGCGATTAGCAGAGGATGACAATCACCACTTCTATCAGTCTACTCTCATTGTGAAACCACACTTCTCCCACACAAACTACACTAACATACAGAATGTCTATAAGCTTGGAGCTCACATAGGAATGAATTTTGAGGGTGGATTGGTTTACATTCATCTAACTGTTCTAACACATATTATCTGTTTCCCTTTCACTCTTAGAAAAAGGGTTCCAAAAGGGTTATTCGGCTGTCCCCATAGGAGAACCCTTTTGGATTTCATGTAGAACCCTAAGGAACTAAAACTATTCTACCTGGAACCAAAAAGGGTTCATCAAAGGGTTCTAGGGACAACCGAAGAACCATGTTAGGTTCTAGATAGCACCTTTTTTTTTTCAAAGAGTGTAGCAAAGCTTGGCTCTAAAGCTTAGCTTGCGTATGTGTTTAATAGAAGATAGGTGGGTTTGGAGATGATTGAGAAGTAATGACAGACTGTGTCTGGTGGACAAACTGGAATAGTGAGATGAGACTGATGCCACTTTGGTGAGACTGACAGACTGAGAAATGAGACATGACGAGTGTGGAAGAAACTACACCGTGATGAGAAAGAGGATGAATCGATGGGGAGAAGGGCATGAGAGAGAAACATTCTTTGGGGAGCAGACAGGAGACTGTCTGTTATTTATTTGCTGACGAAAGAGGTAGCAAAGATTTATTTGAAGAAACCGGGAGGACTGAGAGTAAGATCGAACTGGCATACACATTCTCTTGGTTGTTGGCAAACTTGTTGAGTGACACGTTCCAAATATCACAATCAAAGTCCCCGCTAAGAGTGTACCCATCTCATCTCTCTCACACACAAATATATTATATGTACTGTATATACTGTATATTTCTACGCACACACTGGACTGTAGAGCCAATGGCCAGAACACCCATCAGGGTTGCGTCATTCTGAGTATATGATGAATGTTTCTTATTCAGGGTGACAGAAAACACATTCCTGCCTCTCCCAAGCAAAAATTCCCTTTTAGACACGGACAGTCTCCACTCCAAGACACATCACACGCATGCACACATGTGCGCACACACACACACACACACACACACATACACACACACACAAACACACACACATTCCTGCCACTCTCCCAACACACCAGCTGCACCCACCAACCCCACCGGGCCCATCCTTCCTCTGGGGTAGTTGCCTTGACAACAGTGACCATGTCGACCCAGTGGGGGTTCCAGGCCTGTTCTCGCCAGCAGCCCCTCAGAGGGATTAGTACTGGCAGTGTTTCACCTGTCAGACTGGCCTCCACAGCTAACACCAAAACACAACACATCTACTGTAGAAAGTCCATTAGCTTCAACTGTAAATGTAGGCCAATGTGTAGAAACAAACTAGTGAGAAGTCGATTGTAAAGGTACATTGTTTAAATCAGAAGGCTTAGATTGAAATCCTGAAAATCTTGTTGAAATCCAAGATCACAAACAGAAGGGTCTTTGTTTCTAAATGTGTCTTAACTCACCAGAACAGCCATGTATTTTCAGTCCGGGTAGACTCAACGTGTTTGTAAAAACTGCAGAGTGCAGACATCCTCAGACAAGCTGAAGGTGACAGCGAGGTCCTTAAGGCCATGACCCTTGACCTCCAGTCAGTTGATCCTTGACCCTGTCACTCTAAATCAAAGAAAACGTTTGACATATTTCCACCGCCCACTCACCCCACCCTCTCCGCCCTGTGTCCTCATTCCCCAACCTTCACACTTCCCCTGGTGTCTGTGGCATTTTTTGGGGCGCGTCTCTGTCTGCCCACCCCCCCCTTCCTCCTGTGGATGTGAATGCCATGAGTTAGCATGGCATCAGGAGGATGAGAGATATATTTTTAGCCGCCAAACAAACCCAAGCCAGTGAACATTAGATTACCTCAGTCATGGGAGCCACTGATGTGCCTCTATGTGATTAGGGAAAATGTGTGGCGTGTGGTACAGCTAAGAACATTCCTGCATCAGGAGACACACACACACACACACACACCATGGTGGGAGTCCATTTCAAGTACTAAGTATCCTGTCTATCATGACTCAATAGAGTAGTTATCATTAATCTCCCTTATTACCATTTTGTTATTATCAAGAGGATTGCTAGTGTGTCTAAGTGTGTGTGTATGTGTCTAAGTGTGTGTGTGTGTGTGCGTGTCTATGTGTCTGAGTTAGTCTACCTGTTTCTCTACATGGGGAGCCCCAGAGCTGAGTTGTCTGGCTCACAGTTC
The DNA here is from genome assembly GCF_020615455.1 of Coregonus clupeaformis. NCBI lineage: Eukaryota > Metazoa > Chordata > Actinopteri > Salmoniformes > Salmonidae > Coregonus > Coregonus clupeaformis. Next base: position 39,309,149 of record NC_059215.1, on the reverse strand, counting down.
CCAGGGGGAAGACTTTGTTCGGTGCGCCACTAGAGAAATGAGGAAACTGGGGCCCATTTCCTGTGGAAATGGGGTTATCACTTCACCAATTACAGTGCAATTAGAGAGGCAGGCCTGGAGATGCCTGTGAAATGGACAAACACACACTCCCTGACATCTGGATTCTTTCACCACTCAACCAGGCACACGTAGATACCCTGCCCTTTCACCTTTCTGAATATATAAGTATATATCATAATCAGATGTTTGGCAAAGGCAGCTCTCTGTCTGAGCATTACAGCACAGCTTTAGTTCAAGGCTACAAAACCACCATCTGCCGTTGTCAAGGGTGTTGCCAAGAAGGAGGGGTACCAATTCTCAGGGCATCACCCTCCCCTCAGGTGAAAGGAGAAAGTGTCATCATCTTGAGATGATGAAATGACTTCCAATCTATGTCAGAAATGTCTTGTGTGAATCAATCTAAATGATAATGACCTTCCAAACATGGCCGCCTCTCCAATCACTGTACAGGGTAATGATGCATCATCACGGGTCACAAGAGGAGCAGGTGAACTGTAAAGGCAGCCGGGCAGGGCAAGCATCATCAAACGGCAACTCTATAACCCGCTTGTGTGGGGTTCCCAATCATTCTACATCGCTTAACAGCCGGCATTTCTTCATTAGCCTTTTATATGTGCCGCTATACATTTCATATAATCCGCAGCAGTAAAATGTCCCTTTTGTGTGTGGGGGGCAAGAACCCAATCTCCAACTGTCATTTATCATTTGGGAAATAAGGGCTGGAGTCTACAAGCGACTGGGATAATTGAGTCATTAGGAGTGGGGGTGGCAGGCAGTTTAAGTCCAGTGCTGGCTGGCCGACGCGAAGTTTGACTGAATTACTGTGATAATTTAGTCATTAAGGCTAGGTGGGTTGGAGAGAGAGGGACCAGGCAGCCAAGCTGATGGGGTAATCAGTCATGGTGGGGTTAAGACCAGCTCCCTCACACGTGGAGCTCCAGGATCTGATCTGGAATCAGGCCCTGGTGGCGACCCTGACCCGTGAAGAGGAAAAGGCGGTCAGGCTATCAGACGTACAGTGAGGTCCAAAAGTATTTGAGTGCTTTTTTATGATTCTAGATTTATATTTCGTACCTCTGATATTGAGCTCTGCATTGTGACACCCATGTTCAAAAGCAGCCAGATGTAGCACTGAAATGAAATTCAGCAAAGCAGAAATGATGCAGGAAATGAAACGACTCTCTGTGTTCAGACACCTTCCCTCTGACTGAACAAACTAAATTAACTAGCTTCCCTCCGTGCATAAGTTCCCTTTATACTTTCTAGGTCACGTACGTTTCAGCCTTGAATCTGATTGTTATATGTACCTCACATATGATTGATTAGACTATCACTCCCAACTGGGGTTTATCATCGTTGCATTCTCAGACATGTGCAGGTGGAGCAGCTCAAATATCACTCAATACTCACTCAGCACAGACTAAAAATCTTAACATACCTCTCTATTAGAAGACAGATAAATATACTACCATACTCATTCTTTAAAGAAAAAGCCAGCACCCTCAATGACGCACATCATCTTTACACAATACTCGCACTTCGTCAATCATACACAAACATCTTCACACAACAATCCCATACTCTCCTGAACATAGCTGATCCCTTATTGTGTAGGAAAGTGTACTGGAATGAGGAAAGCAGTGAGAGGGACAGACATTGAACTAGATAATACAGTTAATAGATAACACAATGAGTGGGCAGATAGGAGAAATGCGAGCCACACTAACAAGAGACAGTAGGGCGTGTGGGAGAGAGAGAGAGGGGTTCTGTCTTACCTGAGTGGGTGAACTGCAGGCGAGGCAGGGAGGCTCTCCATGCCCCTGTCAGACTGTGCCCCAGGTGGGCTAGGAGGAACAGGGTCACGAACCTCCACATGGTCTCACACACGCACACACTCAAAGTCCCGAGCACAGCACACACACTTCACGAGTAAGGCACCGGCAGGATACACACTCACTTGTGTCTGTGTGTGGGCTCTGCAAAGCAGAGAAATCTAGTCCAACAAAACACACTACTCCCACTTGGCTTCAGCTCGACAGCTACAGAGATGTGTCTCCTCTCTTCTCTTCATGTGACTTGTCTCCTGTATCTCTCACTCTGTCTTTTCTCACTCTCGTCTCTTGGGTTTCTCCCCTTGATGAGTGTTGATTTTTCTCTCACTGTACTCTAATCTCGCTCTCTTTCTCTCTCGCTCCCTCTCCCTCTTTCAGTCCTCCTCTGTATAGGCAAGGAGGAGGAGGGGGAAGAGATCCCAAATCATTGCACCAGCCACACACACACACACACACACTCCTTCTCTCTTTTTCACTGCTCCAGGAAAACCTACTTTAATAACTGGTAATAAGACAACTGCTGTGTGGGGCCTTTCATCTTATTACAGGTCTCTCTCTCTCCCACTCTCTCTCTTTCTCCCCCCCACCAAATACACACACAACTATATAGCTCTTCATCTCCCCACACTAAAATGCTCAGCTTTTGAATAATTTATAGACTACAGTCGAGCCCTTTCACAGTCTATGTATGCTGTCCTAATGTATCGCCTGCTAATAATAACATGAACGATTTAAAAAACAGTGATAGTCATGTCAGATAATTTACTAGGTATATGTCTACCATAGCCAATAGCTAATCAAAATAACTGTTGGTGTCTTGAAGACACAAGGACAAATATTAACTTATTAATTAATGGACATTTGTGTAGGGGTTGATACATTTTTTGTTAGGGCAAATCAAGTTTGCATTTTCTAAGTGGAAATTACTAACTTTAGAAGCCTTTTTAAAACTCAAATACACTACAAGTTTGCATTTCCTGCTGTAATGGAAAATTCTCAGCAACAAAAGAGTGATCAAATTAAGATCCTGCATCTGTATAGAGGTACGGTGAGCAACAAAAGTATTGGGACAGTGACAATTTGGTTGTTGTTTTGGCTCTGTACTCCAGCACTTTGGATTTGAAATAATACAATGACTATGAGGTTAAAGTGCAGACTGTTAGCTTTAATTTGAGGGTATTTTAATCCATACTGGGTGAACCGTTTAGAAATCACTGCACTTTTTGTACACAGTCCCCCCATTTCAGGGGACCAAAAGTATTAAAGTCGTCAAAAGTTTAGTATTTGGTCCCATATTCCTAACACACAATGATTACATCAAGCTTGTGACTCTTTAAACTTGTTGGATGCATGTTTTGGTTGTGTTTCAGATTATTTTGTGCCCAATAGAAATGAATGGTAAATAATGTATTGTCATTTTGGAGTCACTTTTATTGTAAATAAGAATAGAAAGTTTCTAAACACTTCTACATTAATGTGGATGCTACCATGATTACGAATAGTCCTGAATGAATCGTGAATAATGATTAGTGAGAAAGTTACATACACACACATTTCTTACCCCCCCTGTTATTGTAATGGTGAGAGGTTAGCATGTTTTGGGAGTGTGATATTTATGCATCTGTAACTGTGCTGCCCTCTCATGACTACTATGGGTACAGCCTTTAGAAAGAACACAGCGTCCATTTTCCCTTTACCTGTTTTGATTTTATTACAAGGAAAATGTTTCAAAGTTAAATAAAACAATTCTGAATGGTTGAGTTGGCGTCATCATCTAGCTGACCAGCTAGCTTATCTATTCAAAATGTTAGTGGCATTGTTCATATTAATTACTTTATCCATGTGTTGTTTCCCCTGCATAAATACTATCTGGTCATGATTTTCAACAGTAAGGCATGATGTAACAATGATGTAACAGTAAGGCATTATGCGGAATGGTTAGAACAATCTAAATTCTATGTTCATGGTTTGTTGATGACATCACAAAACATAATGGCATAGTTGTCATGGGGAAAGAACCTGTAGAATTAGAATGCAAGAGCTTTGATAGTGGGAAACAGATAGAGACAGACAGTTGAGTGGTGGATTTTGGTGAGTAGACATAGCTATATTTATCAAAATTATCTGTGTGACCATAGACTGTAGAAGTGTCGTAACTGCAACCTTCTGACTCCAAAGTAAAAAATAAAATTGTAAAATGTAAAAATACAATGGGTATGCCATGAGTAAAAAAAAAAATTTTTATGAATGGGCCCATGGTCCTAGCAAATAATGGAAATTGGTAGAAGCGATCAGTGTGGATGTGGGTGTGGTCATGAGGGTCAAGTTTTAGGGTTAGAGGTGGAGGTAACCATAGAAATAGAATTAATAGAAAGGTCGTCCCCATTCAAGTCAATGGCCTTTTCTCAATTGGATTTGCTCAACTCCTGTGTCCTCTCTCCTCCGTCCTCTCTCGCCTCCTTTTGAAAAAGGTCAAAAGTAATCTAGAGGGGGCAAGGAGAGGGAACGTGGACGAAAATGCGCATGTATGAAATGAGACTCTCCTCCACTTGCACATCATCAGGCAAATTAGGTTTACAGGGGTGGATCCCAAAATAAATGTGTAAAGTGATAAAAACAAATTAAGTTAGCTGTGCAATGCATTTTATAGTTTTTTTTAAGTAGCAAGAAGCACATCATTTTTAAACATGTGCATGCTTTTCTCCTCTGACAAAACAAAAGCTGAATCAAAGGGGGTGTGGCAGATTTCAAAACTCTTCCGCGAAGGACTCAGGTAGGATAGCCTACACATGACTATCTCGATGAATGGAGGCAATCGAGAACGGGAGGACACTCTTCCGTTTGCCTATTAACTAATTGACATCTCCTCTGATGTCAAAATGGATTGAAGAAATGGATTTAAGAACGGACCAGTGAGAACAAAGACCATCACTGCAAAGCTGAGGTGCAAGTGTAACAACCTTGAGAGGAGAGAGAGGAGGTGAGAGGAGAGAGAGAGCTGGAGAAAGGGAGAGAAAGAGACGCATCAAAATCTGGCTAAAAAAAGGAAAGACGGGTAGAAGAGCTGAGGCAGAAGGCTTTGGAGAAAGAGAGGGGAGAGAGAGGAAGGGCAGAGGCATCATGAGGTGGAAAACCAGTAGGAGGAGGGAAGACTGAGGGAGACAGTTGTGATGAGGGAGACAGTTGTGATGAGGGAGAGAACCACTTGGCCGTGAAACAGCAGGATAGATTGAGGGATTAGATTGTGTATGCTTGATGATGTGTTTTAATGTACGCACAGAGCCACAAACAAAGTCGTTGTCTTATCTAGCAGAAGATGACAGAGGAGAGAATGGTTGGAGAGGAAAGGCGACAGAGGAGGGAGAAAACCTGGGAAGAGATGTATCTGGAGTAGGTGCAGAAGGAGAACAAGAAGTGGGAGCTTGCTGTGACTGTGCCCGTGCTCAGGCTCATTGTCTGCAAGCCAAGCCTCAGGCCGACCTCACATCTGACTGTTGGCTCCAGACCCAGAATGACCCAGCTCTAGAGTCCGACCAAGATACCGAGCCCAACCAAGCTCCAGAGGCCACGATGGCTGCTGCTGAGGCCCAATGTGAGGTACTGGACATTGAGTTTGATGAGAGAGAATGTGTAGATGTAGATGTGGTTTACAGGGGAGGGATCATTCCCCTTGAAGAGCTCCAAGAGGCTAACAGCGGCTCCTCCAGGAGGCTGAGGACATGAACGCCAGGCCAAGGCCAAATCCTACGAAACTATTGACCAGCTGAAGAGGAACCCAAAGCCCTTCCTAGTGATATAGGAGGAGGGGAAAGAGTCCAGTGGCAATGAGTGCTCCAGCCTCAGTGGTGAGACTAAGGAGATGGAGGCACGTGCCAATGAGAAGGAGGGGAAGGACCTCAGAGAGGAGGAAGGAAGTGAAGAGCCCAAGAAGGAGAAGAGCAACGAAGGAAGGTGATTCGCTAGGTGAACGAAAAGGCTACCAGAAGAGGATTGAGCAAACCTATTACAATGAGGAGCAGAAAGGAGACAGAATGGTGTACTAGGGGGTGTATGACATCACCCGCACAGAGCAGGAGCAAAGGAACCGGGCAAAGCTGCTGAAGGCTGAACAGAAGTGGCAGAAGCTGGAGGACCGCTGGACAGAGTGGGAGAAGGAGAGGGCTTAGAAGAAAGAGGCCAGGAAGCTCAAAAAGAGGGAGAAGGAAGGTTCCAATTCTAGAGACAACATCAGGACATTGAAAATGACCAGGGTAAATATTGAGCTGAAAGGACATGGGAAAGTTTTCTGTGGGATTTACATCACTTGTAAGTTAAGTGTGACACAAATACTACAAGTGATATTTTGCTTTAACTAACTAGGCTAACACTCCTTTGCCCTTTCCTGACCTCCTGTTGTCCTTGTATTTTTCAACGTATGGTGTGCTAGGAGACTCTTATGGAATTCAACTCCAGACCACCTCAATACTCAAGCATCCCCCCACACACACACACAACCTTTAATTGATTTACTTCCGGTTTTTTTCCTCCTCTACTATCTTCTTCTTACTACTTAGTAGCAGTACTTCTAACTATTGTTTCTAAGAATGATTGCTAATTTGTGGCTAATGAAAGTCAATATAGCTAATTGTATTGTTTCTTTGTCTCTTTTGAGAAGCCAATTAACCAGACCTATTAGCATTGTCTCTACATGTCACATCTTACTGTAGAGTAGCATACAATCAATTGCCAAATTGACCTCATGGTAGGGCAGAAGGAATTATGCATTTTCAACGCCATGCTTTTGGTTGTCTACTACTTATGTCCTTTTTCATAATCATAGGGCCTTGGCGCCACCATGTGGCTTACACTACTCAGTGGCCAACACCATTTGCGCATCTACATTAATTTACCGAAGGGTGTCGCTGCAAGAACGCAAGTGGAAAATAAGAAACACGTTGCAGACCGTCATGTCCCAAAACCAACCCCTATCCAGCACTCGTAGATAAAGAACTGGGTGAGTGTAAACTAATTGTCTTGGGACTGGACAGTGGGCACAGGATTTGCAATATATTGGCTTCATGGTTGCACGAGATTGCAGTACAATAGTTAGGTGACAATAAGGTATCACCCTCTTTTACCTATGTCACTCACCTGTGGAGTTCAAAATAATTTACAATAATAATAATAAGATATAACATGCTAATCGATAATAAACCATTACAATGTACCTACTGATCGCAATTGTAATGATGTCTTGTGTTGAACTTAATTTAAGCATTTTACATTTTAGTCGTTTAGCAGACGCTCGTATCCAGAGCGATTTACAGTAGTGATGTAAGTATCTTGTTACCAGCGCCCGTGGACAAAGGACAATTCAGGTTCAGACAAGAAGGTCGCACATCAAGGCAAGTCTTTATATGTTAGTTTTTTTTTATTTTACAGCCCTTTGGAATGGGGTATGGGTGAAACTTGTTATCAGCCTTGTAGGCAGAATATGTTATAGGGCTAGGCCTACTACAGTCTAGGACTGTGAAATGGAATATGCAGAGGAGGGATCATAGCTATAGGTCAATAGAACAACGCTCGAGTCAACTGTGTGTGTGTGAGAGAGATAGATTGCCTAAGATGCACAATAATGTGATGGGTTATCTGATCAAGTGTTGCAATTTCTAATCTATTTTTACTGTTATTATAGGGTGTAGCCTATGTCAAGGCCAGAAAGAGCAACCTACTAGGCAAAAACAGGCCTAGACATCCGGATGCTTTTTGCTTTTCGTAGCCTGTGACTGAGTCATTTGTGGATTGACAGACTGGAGGGGACTTCGGTACACAGTGGGAACGGACCATCGTCTTGACTTTCCAGAAGCAACAGTGTCAGAAACATAGTTCAAACCAAAAAAAACTGACCATGGGCGTGGTGTTTTTCATCCGGGGGAGTCCAAAAAATGTAGGCGCCGATGAATCACGGCAAAGCAATCCGTGTCGTTTCGGAAAGAAATTAAACACAGGGCAGGTAGTGCAGCCAGTCAGTGCAGTCACTCTCAGCAGATAGTACTTCTCGTTGTTTAATCCGCCTCCAAACTCCTGGTCACCCTCATTGGGCGGCTCAGAGAAAGATGAGCTCATATTGGTTAAAAATAGTTTCACTCGTTGAGGCTAAAAATAACCCGCTATATAAAACAGAAGTTTGACTCCACGGCGTGCTACTACCAAGCTGGCCTCAGTCAGTGGAGGCTGAGGTGAGAACTGGATGAGAATGAAAATGCGGTGGCGGAAGGTTTTTCAGTTCTAGTCTCATGTCACGGCTCCTCTCAAGCCTTGCACAAGAAAGAGCGAAGCTGTGCAATACATCAGCCTTTCACGAGATGAGTGTTTGGGTGTAACCGGCTGAGTGCTCGGTGACGGGTTTCCTTCCTTTTTAGCAGCTGTGTCAGATTTTGCTGCCTCAATGGTTGTCCGTTTTTTTCAGTTGCAGCCTTGAAAGCAGACATTCGAAAAGCAGAATGACTTGTGCCAGCTTCTATTAAATTGTAATTTATAGGCCAATGGTCACAATGTAAGGGGCTAGAAACTTGACCTTCTTACTAACATAGCCTAATTGATTAATGTTCTACAATAATGTAATTTTATATTAAAAAAACAATCTGAATCCTTATTGACCTCCAGCACTCTCAAAAAGTGGCCCTCCAAAAATCCTACCTGGTACAGCCAGAGGGGACTGGTCACCACTGAGCCCGGGTACACTATGTTTCTTCCTTCTAGGTTTTTTTTTCCTGGCCACTGTGCTTCTGCATTGCTTGCTCTTTGGGGTTTAGGCTGGGTATCTGTTAAGCATTTTGTAACAACTTCTGATCTAAAAAGGGCTTTGTAAAATAAATTACATTGTTGTCAGGTAGTTCTCAACCTTTAAGATCTCAGAAAAACATCCTCACTCCAGTGCAGTCATTCAATTCCCACACCACAAAAAAGGAAATGTGTTAAAGAATGTAATTTATTACACAATGTAACGAAGGCTAGTTTAAAAATACAGTTTCCAGTCATGTAAGTGTACATATGAATATACCCACACCTTATATTTACAGATTTGCATACACCATGTTTTCCTGTTTATTTGTTTCAACACTTACTTTAGGGTTTCACATCCAAAAACTAAAAATGATTTGTACATAACAGAGACTACAATTTAAAGCAGTTATTAGCCCTGTTTGTGTTCCAAACAAACAAACTGAAAGCAGCCAACACATGGAGTCCAGACAGGCAGAGCACTTGACTGGCAGTCCAGAGGCCAGCCCTTCTCCGACCGGCCCAACGACAGCATTTGGAAGGTGAAAGATTTCAAGGTAAAGCGTTTTAAACAAAAAGCAGTCCCGGGTTCTCCCCTCACCGTAAATACTGATAAATGTTTTCCATTACTTTTAAAAAATAAGATGAGTTAAAAAAAAAAATTACAAAAATCTACGTTCGGGGATCATCTCCCAAAGCAAGGAGACAAGCTCCAGCGGCCGGCGAGTGTGAGGGGGCGGAGGAGGGGTCAGGTGGGATGTAAACGGGTGCTTCTCCGACCACACACTTGCCAGAGCCCCTGGTACAGGGGTAGGGTCCTGTCATGCAGTCTACAGCAGGAGACATTTATTGCTCTTCTTGCCCCTCCGGGCCTGTAGTGCCGCCCTGGTGGCCATCTCAAACACATCTCGTACGCCATCCTTCGACTTGGCTGAGCACTCCATGTAGCCGTACGCTCCAATCCTGTTGGCCATGTCACGGCCCTCCTCTGGCTTCACTGGCTCCTACAGAGAGAGTTAAGAGAGACTGTCAGGACAACGAATACACTGACCATATAAATGGGGAAAGAGTGATAGATACAGTTGAATGGTAAATGCCAGGGATGGGCAACTGGCGGGCCCTTTTTAAGGCCCTCGTATCAATTGTCTGATTCTCTGTAATAATGGTATGGGAATAATAATGCATTTTATTTTGTAAAGTGGTTTCTTGCATCAAACAACATTTTGAGTCACCTCCTTGTCTGAAGGACAAGTGGATAAACAGGTTAATGTCAAGCCCTGCACATTTTTTCCAAATGTTTCATGGAATGTAGGCCTACATTGAACACCACACATTGGCTGCTACTGTAGGCTGAATGATAGAACAGCTATTTCCATGTTAAAATGTTATGGGATGCATTTTTCTATTGTTTTTGATGGTAGGCAACTCTGGTAGGCCTAGATTATGATCAAATAGCCACAGTAGCCTACTTGACAACTTAAAACTTAAAGCGGGTACAGCCTCAATGTTCACAGTAAACGTGCACTGGAAGTTGCACAGAATTTTCACAACGTTCAAGTTTGCGCTCAGCAGACATGAAATTTGGTCCGTATGGGAAAAATGTTGAGGGAACATTGCCGGGGGACCCATAGATTTTTTTTAGTAAGTCTCACTCAGATATAATATAAAAAAACTGCAAACATTTCTCTCCACCCTGTAGCAAAATGTGTAGAATTGCAGGAAATTGGCTCTAACCGATCATGTTCCTCTTCACCTCATGGCAAAATGAGTAGAATAAATTAAATTTGTTATAAAATTGCTAAATCGTCTCTTCGCCCTATGGCAAAGTGTACAATTGCAGCAAACTTGCTTTAAAACTAACATTTTTCTCTATACTCCATGACAAAATGTGTAGAATTGCATGAAATTAACTCCAAAACATCAACAATTTCTCTCCGCTGTCAAGAGGGGGGCCACTAAAATGTTTTGCTCACAATGTTGGGGGGATGGATGTGGGTATGCAGAACCCCGAGCAACTGTGGTCCCCCGTGAGGAGTTCAGATTTTTTGTCCCCCCCCACCCCCATCAAAATTGCCTATCCCTGGTCTAGGCCTAGAGTGAGTTTCCCAAAACCTTTATAGCCAACGCGGCACTTTATTTCTCAACCCGGTTTGTTTTTCCATCTGAGAAGTTGGTGGAGAGGGGAAATATTGGTGTTATTTCTACGTACCTGTTTCATCTTGGCCAGCTCGCGGCGTGTGTGTTCATCATTGCGCAGGTCCTTCTTGTTGCCTACGAGGATGATGGGAACATTGGGACAGAAGTGTTTGACCTCGGGAGTCCATTTCTCTGGAATGTTCTCTGTAAAAGAGCAAAAGGTTGGGGGTCATACAGGCACACACACCAATGCCCCAGTACGTTAGGCCAGCTGTAGGTAGTGTACAGAGGGTTGGAGAGAAGAGCTATTGCTGTCTTATGCTTGTGTGAGTACTTCACTAGCCAGAATGGGCTGAACAAACCACCTACATTCCCGTAATGGCAACGGACATAAAAGGAAACTGTGTGCTGATGATGGTAAGACAGAGAGCAAGTCTGAGTGCGTGTGAGCTCACCCAAACTGTCTGGGCTATCAATGGAGAAGCACATGAGGATGACGTCAGTATCGGGGTAGGAGAGGGGGCGAAGCCTGTCGTAGTCCTCTTGGCCAGCTGTATCCCACAGAGCCAGCTCCACCTAGTACAGAGTAGACAACCACCACTGTTAATCCACATAGGGCCAGACGTGCAAAAAAAATCTCTATACAGTTGAGGATTGTGATACTTTATGGACTTGCTATACATATAGAACTGCAATATGTATCAAATCGTGACCTTGTTTTGAAACCGGGGGCGTACTACCCGAATCCAATATATCTATCATTCATCTTCAAAGACTGCCCATTTCAGTTTTCCATTAAAAAAATATTTCCTGTTTAGTGCCTGCTGAGCAAGAACATGGTGCTGCCCTATTACCTCCCAAAAAACATTTGCTCAAAGTGGCAAGTGTATGGCAGCTGTTAGTGTTCTAGTGACTGGGTTTATCAGTAAACCCACGGCAACAGAAATAAATCATACATATACCATCTATATAAACATAACGTAAATGTAAATTCAACAGTTAATGATGTCTGCATACTGCAGACTTTCATGAACCCACAGCACATTGTTTGGAAAATCAGGATAAATGGATATTGGTTTTGGGGGTAGGTCAACTTCAATGACTAATGAATAGAGGAGGATGTCAGAAAAACACAAAACTCTTTGAACATGGATAACTGAACATTTCATGAAGGCATTCATAACTCTGACACTAAAGGGAAAAAATAAAACTCACAACCAAGAAGGGCAAGTGGGGAAAGCAAATTAGAGCAAGACACTTCGACAAGTATGGCACATGAAGTAGAATTCATTTAGCCAATAAAAACTAGGCTAGATGTCCCAGATTTCTAGTCGAACCATATTGAGGACAGGACACATGGGTTTATAACCCCCTCGGACCTCTATCTAATAAAGCGCCATACGGTCGTACATTACAACTTTAGATTACATATTCATTACATTATTCAGTAGCATATGCTGCGCCTAATATGTTTATATTACTTGGTCAACTGAATAAACATGTGCCGTGCCATTATACCCGTCTGCCTCTATAGCTACAGATAAATCCAGCTCAATCTCAACCAGCCGATACCAGCAATGCCACCCTTGAACACACCAACACTGAAGCCACCTTCAAAACCTACTAGCAATTAGGCCTATGTATTTCACCTAACCTGGTTTACACCTTCAACTGAGAAATAGACAGTGTGTATGTTGCGTCTGTATGCATTACCTGCTTGCTGTCCACCTCGATGTCAGCCACATAGTTCTCAAAGACAGTGGGTACGTAGACCTCGGGGAACTGGTCTTTACTGAAGACTATCAACAGACAGGTCTTCCCACAAGCACCATCTCCCACGATCACCAGCTTCTTACGAATAGCCGCCATGCCTGAGAAAAGGGAAGTAAGATGCATGAAGAAACACAAGCAAGACAACAGCCTCATATTGAACAGGTTTTCATAACGTCTGTGGCCCCATAGGATCAGTGTGATGATTGACTCGACACTTCAACACAGCCAAACTTGTATCCTTGAATGATTTCCCCCCAGTGGGGCATATTGGGGAAAAACACTGGCCTTCAGCACCAGCAGAGGTTAAGGGATAGTTTACTTTTATATTAAAACAGACTGGGTAAGTCTATCAGTGTCCTACCATTCCCTGCCTGTGCAGAGATCAACAACCAATGTTAACCAACCAGGCTGTTGATCCAGAACAAACTGCAGATGTGGTGTATATCCTACATCTGACGCTGGTAATCCTCACCAATAACCGTTAAGTGAGTTTCCTCATGTAAATATGTGGGCAAGGAATTTGACAACAAGGAGGAGGGAGAGAGAATGATGCCATCCATTTAGTTATTGGATTGCTGCTCAGGTTAAACTAGTTGTTGAATGTTATGATCACAAGTCAGGACCCACAATGAATGGAAAACATGCCCAATGTATTTTAGACTGAGGGACATGTGTGGGTCGTGAGGGACGTGTGGCCGACCGGACCACACATGTCCAACGTATGTACCACACAGAACGCACTGCAAATGCCTCTGCAATGCAATTTGCCATGCAGTGTTCCATTGGAAATTAATGTACTTCTGGTGTACCAAAACTCAATGACCGAGGCGTTAGCTTCTACCACGGCATGGTGTCCACAGGGTTGGTAGTCAAAAGATGGCTTGACAGAAATGGTAGCAGACGGTGAATGTTGAACTTTTGTTGCACCCATATCCAGATGATGCTGCCTAGCTACCATTTTGCGCATTAACACTGTTGGTGTGATCGAGGGGTATTTATGTCACGCAGTATCCTAGTGATAATTGGTGTGATGTCCCTATTAACCACAAGAGCAGTGCAATGAAGTTCCTCACATACAGGACAGAATACGACACCGTCATGCAGATTTTAGTTTATTGGCTGACCAGACATCAATTCCGACTATTTAGGATGGACAAGCATTTAAGTAGCTAGATACTATAGCTAAGTACATTTGCCTATAGGTTGGGTCATTAAAATGTTCAGTAAGATGGCGTCAAGACATCAACAGATCGCTGCTGTCCGCAGTAATAAGGTCGGCCCCATTAAAAAAAAACTAACTTCAGCTCACCACCAGCTAAACAGCGTCTGGTCACAGAAGTAAAAAATTGTCAAAACTAGCTAGTTATTTAGAACAAAGAGACTAACGTTAATACTGGCAATTCATGGGCCGAGCTGAGCCACCCAATCAGATCTAAACAAATGGTGTTTGATAGGTAACAGTTAGCTAGCTAAAAAGAGTAGCTACCGTAGCTAGCTAGTTAGAACCTGCTTCCAGGATTGCACGTAAAAGTAAAAAAAAACAGTAACTACAGTAGTAACTACTTGGAAGAAAACCGTTAATTGGTCAGAATATGGTCGTGTTGATGATCGATAACGTTAGATGTTGGCTAGCTTGGTCAAGTGAATTAGCTAACGTAATTGTTACGTTACCTCGCAACAAACTGACACGCCGGTTTGTTTCAAATACTGACTTGCTACTGTACCAAGTTACCTTGTGGGGATACGTTAGTTACATGGGCGAGATTCGGCGATTCAATTAATTTTAGGATAAAAACTTTGTGACAAAACAATGGAGCTTATTTGTCAACAGTGTTGGATAACTAACCAGTTGGCTGTCAGTGCGGAAGCTATCGAGGACGTCCTCGGCTCGATTAGAAAAGCTAGACAGACGACGGTAAGGGACAACTTTCTAACAATGTATCCTACAATTACACTCCACCAATGTTGTCATATTAAACTTGTATTGCGATAAGTGTTTCGAAATTAGTTTTACCTGTTGTTTAGATGGCTAGAAGTCGTTTTCACAGGGCAGTGGTACTTCGTCGATAACCCTCGTTTCAATCCGATACAATGAATTACTTCGCGTGTACGCGAAAGGGGCTAGGGGGAGGGGTGGCGGAAACGAGCGTGAGCCACGCCTGCGCGTGCACGTTGCATGAGTAAAGTATTTCTGCCTATACGTCTCTCCGTTTGAGAGTCGGTTTCGATGAGCATCCAACAGTTTTTTGGGGTTGTTGATATAAAAGCTAGCTAAGTGTATTCAGAAACATTTTCACACCAAAAAGGATGCAAGAAAGGACCCAAGGAGTGAATAGTATTCTGCCAGCAGCACAAACAATGACGTCAGGATTGTATGGTAATATCTAAACCTTCAAAATAAAAGCCCATATTTCTAAACATTGCAATATGGATAACTAATTCAAACGATATACATTTTTTTAATCAATGGCCACCTTTATTGTGCCAGCAAGAAAATGCAATAAGTAATTTAAGAGATTTTATTTTTTAACCAATAATGAAAAAAATATCATGTTGACACTGGTAGAGATATGTTGACAACATTGGGCTGTAGATAACTTTTTTTTACCTGTCTCAGCTAAGGTGGGGTGGGAAATACTCAGTACTCCCCTGTAGCTCAGTTGGTAGAGCATGGCGCTTGCAACGCCAGGGTTGTGGGTTCCTTTCCCACGGGGGGCCAGTATGAAAATGTATGCACTCACTAATTGTAAGTCGCTCTGGATAAGAGCGTCTGCTAAATGACTAAAATGTAAAAGTAGGGTATAACCAAATATGGTTAGTTTTGGAGGGGCGCTGTGTTGTAGACATATTATTTTAGTCCTGCATGTTATACTAATTCCAAAACAATAAATGAATGTACTGTTGTTGTGTTGAATATCAGTTTTTTTTTTGCTTGGTCTGTGTGAAATAAAGTCTAAACAAAGACAAAGACACAATGTAAACAGTGATGTACTGGCATACCTGTTAACGACCTAGATTAACCTAATGGTGATGGTAATGGCTGCACCTTTTCACATTTAAATCAGCCTAAGGCCAGCCTTGACATGTGCCCAGTTGCTTGGCCTGACAAAATATCCTTGTACGACGCTACAAGCTTGGCACACCTACAGTTGAAGTCGGAAGTTTACGTACACCTTAGACAAATACATTTAAACTCAGTTTTTCACAATTCCTGACATTTAATCCTAGTAAAAATTCCCTGTTTTAGGTCAGTTAGGATCACCACTTTATTTTAAGAATGTGAAATGTCAGAATAATAGTAGAGAGAATGATTTATTTCAGCTTTTATTTCTTTCATCACATTCCCAGTGGGTCAGAAGTTTACATACACTCAATTAGTATTTGGTAGCATTGCCTTGAAATTGTTTAACTTGGGTCAAACGTTTTGGGTAGCCTTCCACAACCTTCCCACAATAAGTTGGGTGAATTTTGGCCCATTCCTCCTGACAGAGCTGGTGTAACTGAGTCAGGTTTGTAGGCCTCCTTGCTCGCACACGCCTTTTCAGTTTTGCCCACACATTTTCTATAGGATTGAGGTCAGGGCTTTGTGATGGCCACTCCAATACCTTGACTTTGTTGTCCTTAAGCCATTTTGCCACAACTTTGGAAGTATGCTTGGGGTCATTGTCCATTTGGAAGACCCATTTGCAACCAAGCTTTAACTTCCTGACTGATGTCTTGAGATGTTGCTTCAATATATCCACATAATTTTCCTTCCTCATGATGCCATCTATTTTGTGAAGTGCACCAGTCCCCCCTGCAGCAAAGCACCCCCACAGCATGATGCTGCCACCCACGTGCTTCACGGTTGGGATGGTGTTCTTCGGCTTGCAAGTACCCCCCTTTTCCCCCAAACATAACAATGGTCATTATGGCCAAACAGTTAGATTTTTGTTTAGATTTTAGCAGACGCTCTTATCCAGAGCGACTTACAGTTAGTGAATACATATTTTTTTTATACTGGCCCCCCGTGGGAATCGAACCCACAACCCTGGCGTTGCAAACGCCATGCTCTATCAACTGAGCTACATCCCTGCCGGCCATTCCCTCCCCTACCCTGGACGACGCTGGGCCAATTGTGCGCCGCCCATGAGTCTCCCGGTCGCGGCCGGCGGCGACAGAGCCTGGATTCGAACCAGGATCTCTAGTGGCACAGTTAGCACTGCGATGCAGTGCCTTAGACCACTGCGCCACTCAGGAGTACATGTTTCATCAGACCAGAGGACATTTCTCAAAAAAGTACGATCTTTGTCCCCATGTGCAGTTGCAAACTGTAGTCTGGCTTTTTTATGGCGGTTTTGGAGCAGTGGCTTCTTCCTTGCTGAGCGGCCTTTCAGGTTATGTCGATATAGGACTCGTTTTACTGTGGATATAGATACTTTTGTACCGGTTTCCTCCAGCATCTTCAAAAGGTCCTTTGCTGTTGTTCTGTGATTGATTTGCACTTTTCGCTCCAAAGTACGTTCATCTCGAGGAGACTGAACGCGTCTCCTTCCTGAGCGGTATGACGGCTGCGTGGTCCCATGGTGTTTATACTTGCGTACTATTGTTTGTACAGATGAACGTGGTACCTTCAGGCGTTTGGAAATTGCTCCCAAAGATTAACCAGATTTGTGGAGGTCTACCAAATTTTTTCTGAGGTCTTGGCTGATTTCTTTGGATTTTCCCATGATGTCAAGCAAAGAGGCACTGAGTTTGAAGGTAGGCCTTGAAATACATCCACAGGTACACCTCCAATTGACTCAAATTATGTCAATTAGCCTATCAGAAGCTTCTAAAGCCATGACATCATTTTCTGGAATTTTCCAAGCTGTTTAAAGGCACAGTCAACTTAGTGTATGTAAACTTCTGTCCCACTGGAATTGTGATACAGTGAATTATGAGTGAAATAATCTGTAAACAATTGTTGGAAAAATTATTTGTGTCATGCACAAAGTAGATGTCCTAACCGACTTGCCAAAACTATAGTTTGTTAACAAGAAATTTGTGGAGTGGTTGAAAACGAGTTTTAATGACTCCAACCTAAGTGTATGTAAACTTCCGACTTCAACTGTATATTTGGGGAGTTTCTCCCATTCTTCTCTGCAGATTCTCTCAAGCTCTGTCAGGTTGGATGTGGAGCGTCACGGCACAGCTATTTTCAGGTTTCTCCAGAGATGTTCGATTGGGTTCAAGTCCAGGCTCTGGCTGGGCCACTCAAGGACATTCAGAGACTTCTCCTGAAGCCATTCCTGCGTTGTCTTGGCTGTGTGCTTAGGGTTGTTGTCCTGTTGGAAGATTAACCTTCGCCCCAGTCTGAGGTCCTGATCGCTCTGGAGCAGGTTTACATCAAGGATATCTCTGTACTTTGCTCAGTTAATCTTTCCCTCGATCCTGAATAGTCTCACAGTCCCTGCCGCTGAAAAACTTCCCCACAGCATGATGCTGCCACCACCATGCTTCACCGTAGGGATGGTGCCAGGTTTCCTCCAGACGTGATGCTTGGCATTCAGGCCAAAGAGTTCAATCTTGGTTTCATCAGACTAGAGAATCTTGTTTCTCATGGTCTGAGAGTGCTTTAGGTGCCTTTTGGCAAACTCCAAGCGCGCTGTCGTGCCTTTTACTGAGGAGTGGCTTCCGTCTGGCCACTCTTCCATAAAGGCCTGATTGGTGGAGCGCTGCAGAGATGGTTGTCCTTCTGGAAGGTTCTCCCATCTCCACAGAGGAACTATGGAGCTGTCAGAGTGACCATCGGGTTCTTGGTCACATCCCTGACCAAGGCCCTTCTCCCCCGATTGCTCAGTTTGGCCTGGCGGCCAGCTCTAGGAAGAGTCTTGGTGGTTCCAAACCTCTTCCATTTAAGAATGATGTAGGCCACTGTGTTCTTCGGGACCTTCAATGCTGCAGACATTTTTTGGTACCCTTCCCCAGATCTGTGCCTCGACACAATCCTGTCTCGGAGCTCTACAGACAATTCCTCATGTGTTGGTTTTTGCTCTGACATGCACTGTCAACTGTGGGACTTTATATAGACAGGTCCAATCAATTGATACACCACAGGTGTACTTCAATCAAGTTGTAGAAACATCTCAAAGATGATCAATGGAAACAGGATGCACCTGAGCTCAATTTCGAGTCTCATAGCAAAGTGTCTGGATACTTATGTAAATAAGGTATTTCTAAAAACCTGTTTTTGCTTTGTCATTATGGGGTATTGTGTGTAGATTGAGGACAAACATTTATTTAATCAATTTTCGAATAAGGCTGTTACGTAACAAAATGTGGAAAAAGGTCAAG
Source organism: Coregonus clupeaformis (assembly GCF_020615455.1). Taxonomy (NCBI): domain Eukaryota; kingdom Metazoa; phylum Chordata; class Actinopteri; order Salmoniformes; family Salmonidae; genus Coregonus; species Coregonus clupeaformis. The sequence continues at coordinate 39,290,271 of NC_059215.1, read as the reverse complement.
GGGTCTGAATACTTTCTGAATGCACTGTAGTCAGTCCAACAAAACAGCTGTAGAGTATCAGAGACTGTGTTAACGGCTCCATCTAGTGGCACCTTTGACAGGCAAGCAAGCAGCACCCTAAATATATATCAGCTGAATTGAACTCTACTACCTACCTACCCAGTGTTGCAAAAAGTCAATTTATTGTTACATTTCATACAATCAGATTTTATTTCATGTAGGGATAAATAAATATCTGAAACTAAATAGAGGAGTCTGCGCAATGGCCACAGTACAAAGAGAAACACATCATTAGTGGAAATTCAAGGAACCTGTCTGGTGAAAACCAAACTTTGAGCCACCTTCACCAACAAATTAAACAGAACAGCATCAGTATTGGCATCATTCACCACATCTTAACATTTCAAACCTCATAAATAAAGAGTTAAAGATTCAGAGTGCAGATCTTATCTTAACCAACATTCAGAGACATGACACAGATAAATAGTGGAAAAAAGGAGAAACCAGAAAGAAACAAGAGATTTCGACAAAATGTTCCCTGGGGAGAAGAGAGTCTGTCAAGACTGCATCAGTGGCTGTATTGCTCTGTCATTGTCAAAAGCTGCTGAACTTTGTCAGGCCAAACCACCAATGACAGGAAACCACTGTGTACAACATCTAGTCCTCTTTGATGTGATTCAGATCTGGACTATTCACTGGCCACTCTAGAACAGTCCAGCGTTTCTTCTTGAACCATTCCAGGGTGCTTTTTATGTGTGTTTGTGGTTGTTGTCCTACTGGAAGATCCACAACCTTCAACAAAGACACTGGGTTGAACATTGCACTCCAAAACACCTTGATAATATGCTGATTTCCTGATGTCCTGCAGCAAAGCAACCCCACAGCATTATCGGACCTATTTTCTTTGAATGCTTAATTTGGTCGTTGGTAAACATACGAAGACCCCACTGCTGAAGGAGACAAAAAAGCCTGTTTGAACTTTTCAAAAACCAACCTAAACAAGCCTAAATCCTGGGGAAAGGTTCTGTGGACCAATGCAACAAAATCGGAGCGCTTTAGCAATACAGATCAGTGCTGTGTTTACTGATGACCAAATGAAGCATTCAATGAAAATAACACCCTCCCTACAATCAAAGATGGGGGAGGTTTGGTAATGTTGTGGGGTTGCTTGAAATCAGCAGATTATCAGGTGTTTTGTAGTCCAATGTTCAACCCAGCGTCCAAAAAATGGGTCTCCACTGAAAGTTGTGGGTCTTCCAGCATAACAACCCCCCACACACACATCAAAAAGCACCCAGGAATGCTGGACTGTTCTGAAGTGGCCAGTGAAGAGTCACATCAAAAACCTATTGGCGAGATCTGAAAACAGCAGTTGGTGGAGGGCACCTCTCAAATATTGAAGAACTAGAGCAGTTTGCTGCTGAAAAGCAGGCCAAATTGTCATCAGAAAGGCTCATTGATGGCTATAAGAAGTGTTTGTCTGCAGTTATCTTGGCCAAAGGTTCCCAATATCTTTGTCCATGCCGTGTCTTTATTTTCTAAATTAAAACTAAACAAGTCAAATTGGTTCTGCAATGTTGAAAAACCAATAACAAGGTGTGGTTACTATTTTTGTTTGTTTTTAATTTCAACTTATTTTAGAAGAAATAGGGAATTATTTAAGAAAAGTGCAAGGGTGCCAATATATTTGGCCATAACTGTATTTCAGTCTTTCAGTGATGGAGAGAAGAGATAAAAGAAAGATGTCAAAGTCCTTGAAGACTAAACACCAATCAGCACAAAAGGATGACCTAGAAACCCACTGAGAATCTGCATCCGTCTGCTGAAAGCTTGCTCTGGGACAATAAGAACACACAGCAACAGATGGGGAGTTTGCCAAGAGTCTCTGCTCCAGTCGTAGTGTCTCAGACACAAGGTGTGGGAGTCAGACGAGCAGCAGGTGTGGAGCAGGTGTCTCGGGTCAAAATAAGTTTGATTACAAAACACTTTGTACACCCATTCAATCGTTTATTCAGGAGAGACGTGACGAACTAGGGAGAGACCAATGTGTTTCTACATTGCATTAAAGTTTCAATGGACATATGCAGGTGGGGCCAGGAGAGCAACGGGTCCTTGATGGTATCTGTGTACAACTTCGGAGAGTCAGAGCATAAAACTGATAAGCCTGACAATGTGTCAAAAACTGCTAGTGTATGTGTGTAGTCAAAACTTAGTATGGCTGAGTGTGTATCAGTGTGTCTGCTATGAGCTGGAGGGGGCGTCTTCAAAGCTGATGATGCTGGACTCCTGTCCCGTGGTGTTCTGGGAACCACTAGACCCCCCTGCTGGCAAGGTTCTCTCCTGTCCAGAGAGCAGCGGGGTGTCGGTCCGAACCTCGTCCTCATCGTCGTCCTCTTCGTCGTCCATGCTCGGCCAGGCCGACTGGTCCTCCACCTTCTTCAGTCGCTCGTTCAGGGCCTTCAGCGCCAACTGCCTGTAAGACAATCAGAAAGAATCAGTTATAAATGTTTGCATTACATCATGGTATAGCAGGTGTCTCAGAGTCCCTTTCAAACAGCCACTGATCCTCTCCAGGTGCAGAGCGAGGTGATATGTAGGCCTAACTGCAGTCTATGTAACTGACGACAAATAGTGTATGCATGACAGCTTGCAAGTGTGTCAGCCACATAATGAAGGTCAACAAATATTGGGGTGTGTGCTGTAATGGATCCCTGTGTGTGTTTATTTGGGCCTCTACAGCACTCACCTCCTCCTCTCTGCGTCTTGGGGGTCCGCCCCCGGCAAAGTGATGGTGATGGAAGAAGGTGCCCCGACGTCATAGCGCTTCACCATCTTCCTGCATACCCTGATCTTCACCAGGGTTGTGTGCACCAGGCCAGCCAGCAGCCCCACCAGCGGCTGCACCGCTTCAGGGAAGAAGGATGCAAAGGCAAAGTGGTCTGACATGTCCCCGCGGCCCCGGCTGTGCCTCTGGTAGAAACGAAGGTAGACCCAGCCTGCCAGGGCGCCAAAGCTGTAGGCCGCCAGAGGGGCAGCACTTTCCAGGAGGCCTGAGAGGCGGAGCAGGGCCAGGCAGAGGAGGACCAGCGCCGGGGCCGCTTTGAGCCTCACCTGTGGAACCCGCAGCACCGTTGTGTCCCGCATAGTCTGCTTGAGGGCCACCAACACGCCCCCGAGGAAAGCTGGTGCCCCATGGACCCGCACAGCAAACAAGTAGTCCAGGTCGAAGGTGGCGACGTACGTGAGTAAGTAGGAGAGGCCCGTCAGGAGGCCTGCAGAGATGTTGACCACAGCGAAAAATATTAGCATCTCCAAGGCACCCCACAGAGGTTCCAACAGCCGGCCACAGGCCATGACAGTCCCAACATTGGCCGCCACCCCCCACACATGCTGCTCCACCACGGCATGGGTCACCAAGGTCCAGATCCAGAAGTTAGGGGGGAAGAGGTAGCCAGGCGTCACGCCCAGGGCGTATGGAGTGTCAACTGCCCATGAGAGCACATACAGAAGGAGCACTAAGGCACATATGGACTTCACCACAACACTAGTGTTGGATAATGCGCCCAAGAAGTGCTGTCTTGCAACTGGCAGATAGCGATTCATTGTGTCGTTTGTCAGTCTAGCGCAAGGTCCGATCAGTACTTTTGTATGACCCGCAGCTGCTCACGTGTTGGTCGTTAATCAGCAGTGCCAAGAAGAACAAACATAATCTGCAGATCCAGACAACATCCACTCTCGACAGTGAGGCTTCATAGGGGAAATAATCTGATTGATCAATGCTAATGAATGGTTTAAATTAACCTTTAATGGTCTCGCTGTTCAAAACACATGATGGGGTAACTTTCCTACCTTGCTATGACCTTTTATAGTCGCCGAACTGAAGTGACCTTACTAGTGTGATTAGATATTAAGAGTAGGTAACTGGGCTAATTTACTATGCTAACAGATTTAGTAACCCGTCAATTACTCTCAATTGACACCAAACGGTGTCATACTCGAAGCTTACATACATCACAAATATTAAATAGCTACTGTACTTTAGAAAAATACCAAGAACTTCAACCAACTAGCAAGCACTGGAATAAGTTTCTAGTAAGCTAAATTAGCTAGTTAGTTATTGCTAAGTACTAGTAACTGGCTAGGGAAAGAAGTCTGACAGTTTGTTACGATGTTTTATATCTGCCATTCGAATTCATAAGATGACCAGTCAACATTTGATTAATGGGTTTGAGTTGTATAACTACAAAAACGATAACAATTAGTAACAGCGCCTTTCTTGTTTTCCTCGGCCCAGAATTCACCGCTAGCTAGCTACAGTAGCTCGAGTATTTCCTGTAACGTTAGTTAGCAGGAGCTACAGGCCTTCAAAACAATGTTGTCGAGGTGATCAACAATCGGAGATTCACGCGAAATTCATTGTCTTCACGATTTCGGAAAGTCTATTCGGTTACGTCAACGTTATTCCGATATAAGGTCACAGATTATTGGCGAATATTTGTTATCTTGTGAGGCATTTCCCACACTGATCAAATACTGAATCTTGGGCTCACTGCCACCGTCACCAACACGCGAAGCGTCACGCCAGCGTCATGAACTGGAGCACTATGGGAAACATTTTTTTTTTTTTTTCTTCTTCTAATTCTTCTTCTTCATTATGGTGGTCCGCAAATAAATGTTATAGGTGTATGCCACCACCTACTGTATTGACTGTGTATCAGCCTACTATTCTGCTGTATGAATTCATTGCACAAATATTGCCTTACCAACTAACCCACACCCATTAAAACCTCATCACTATTCCACTACTTTTGCCCCATTTGATCCTACACCAGGCAAGCAGCCTTGGACACTATTGTTCAAAACACCTTGTAATTCTTCCACAGTAAAATCTCGTACACCCAAGTACTTCTCTACAGCTGCTACCACAACATCTATCCTCTGTGATTTACATTCCATTCCTGCAGTACAGTTGACCACCATGGCCATGAACGCCAAAAAAAAAAACTTACTGAAGCACATGCTATTCCTATCACTCTCTATGGGCCTCGGCCCACTCACAGGAATCCTCTTAGGATCCCTCACCCTGGACCTATCTTCCTCTACTACTCTCCACTGCCTCAGCATACTACACCTTCTGTACTACTCTGATCCTGGCAACCTCAACCTGCCTTTCTCTCACTGGATACCTCTGATCTCCAGCACCATGGATACCCCTACAGTTTACACATACAACTTCTTCCACAGATACTACACCTTCCTTTGTCTCAAGTCCTCCTGCACATTTCTCACATCTAGGAATCTCCCTCCTACACACTGCTGCCACATGACCATAAGCTTGACACCTAAAACACCATAATGGGTTCGGGACAAAAGCTCTCATCGGATAACTGACAAATCCCAACTTTACTTTAGACTCTGCATCAAAACTCAATACTACAGACAGTGTCTTCTCTGTTTCACCACGCTCTCCACCGGGTCTGCGTCGCATCAAACGGCGGGCGTCACAGACACCGGGAATCTTCAACTTCAGTTGACCCTCCTCAACACTTAACTCCACTCCAGTTATCACTCCTTTCAACAGGGCCCTGCTCCGGAGAGGAAAGCAAGTCACAGTTATTGGCCGCAGTTGCGTGGTGCGGAGCGCATGCTTTCTCTGGATGGCAGAAACACAAAAAATCGACATGATTCCACTTCAAGTCACTTTCACCGACCAACATTCCCCAACCTCATATCCACCCAACCTGACACCACATATGGATCAGCCAGAAGGTAAGGATCCATTCTCTCCCAAAATCTCACTCCCACTGGGCAAAAATCATCCTCACTCTCGTCATGTCAAATGTCCTTTTGCAGCACTCCATATTTACTCTTAATATGTTCCACTTTCTTCCTTTTTTCCCTGCCCGTCTTCTTACCGACCTCTATGGGTTCCCCTGACTCCATCTTCAAGTCTGACAACCATTCGGTTGTACCCGCCATCTTGTTCCACTCGCCAGAAACCTGTTCACCCTCCTTGAGCTCCATGTGGTAAGGCAGCCTACAGATGGGTTAGCTGACAATATCACGAAAACGTTGCACACGCTTCAAGGGAGCAGAAGTCTGTGAATTTTTGTGATTCTGGATGGCCAGATAGCTACAAACAATGACAAGAAACTGCCATGTGGGGAATCGTAAGTGACTCGTTTCAGCTAGTTTAATCTTGTTTTTGATACCATGTCTTGTTTTTAGGTGTTTTGACTGATTTAATGTCAATGCTAATATGGTTAAAATTCAGTACCTAGCTAACCAACAGCTGTAATGATGTATTTGCGAGACAAGTGCTCATTGTGCAAATGTATGTATGTTTTCAATTAACATTGGAAACAAAATATTGTTTACATGTTGTCAACAATCTAAGCCAACCCCGTTTGTTTTGCCCCATAGTTGCACAACCAACCCGTCTATGGGTCATGGATAGTTTTTTTTACTTTGATTATGATCTAGGCTAGGCTGCTCTTCAGAGACTAGACTTTGAGCACAATTTTGTGTCAACCCCCCCATACCCCCCCCAGCTCTAGTCTAGGTGCCAGCCTCCAGCTCTCTATGCATAGCCTAATTCCCAACTTTTATTTGCTTTGAGGATTCTCTTGCAAATCTGGTTTTTGTGATAGGCCAATCCTTATTATCTTGTATGTTTACATCATCCCTGGTCCAGGCCTTGTGTCATCTCTCCGCCCACCTGGAATACTTACCTCAAATATCATCATGATGTTGTTTTTCGACACAGAGATCTTATTACATTATAGGGATTTTATATGTAATTCTATAGTTTTTGACTTGACTGGCTACAAATGGAGTTTGAGCTGTCTGAGTAGTGAGAAGCTAATCTGACTACTAAAATGTAAATGTATTCAAACTGACATGATTGGCGTTGGCAAGAAGCACACCACCGTGCATCCCACTGCTGACTTGCCTCTAAAGCGAAGCAGGGTTGGTTGTGGTAAGTCCCTGGATGGGAGACCAGATGCTGCTGGAAGTGGTGTTGGAGGGCCAGTTGGAGGCACTATTTCCTCTGGTCTAGAAACATATCCAATACCCCAAGGCAGTGATTGAAGACATTGACCTGTTTAGCGTCCAGTCTTTCGGATGGGATGTTAAATGGGTGTCCTGACTGTGGTCACTAAAGATCCCATGGCACTTATCGTAAGAGTTGGGTTGTTAAACCCGGTGTCCTGGCTAAATTACAATCTGGCCCTCAATCATCCCCAGCTTCCAATTGGCTCATTCATCCTTCCTCTCCCCTGTAACTATTCCCCAGGTCACTGCTGTAAATGAGAATGTGTTCAGTCAACTTACCTGTTAAAAAAATGTGTAAATGTTCTCTCCCAAGTGTTGAACACGCATTGATTAAAGAGACAGAAACGACTGGGATAACCGCATACACATTCATTTTATTCAATAATTAATTGCCATAATAAAAAAATATCACACAAAGAATTCACATTTCTCAGGTGTAAAAAAAGACAAAACCCTCTGACAGCAGAATGCTATGAGAATCAAACATCACAGATAAAGAGAGCACAGCAAAATCTCATCTGAAATCCAACCAAGAAGATAATGTGAATAGCTCACTGGCAGAAAATGCAAAGTGGATAATGGTTGGCTACCAAAAAAGTCCAAGTGAGTGACCTTTGACTGGCTAAGAACAATGGTGCGTATGCACGTTGTCCTCTGTGAAGACAGGCATACAAATGGACACACTTGCAAACAAAAAAATTATGTGCAAGGTAAGCAGTTACAACGAGCTTGTCCACCTACAGTAATAAAAACATGAGACAAAGGCAGTTTTATCGAGACCCAGATGAGACATGCTAGGATCTGGGATGCCTCAGTGGAACTGTCCTTATGGAGAAGAGCCACAACACTGGACACAATTGTACTGCTCCGATTGTGTTTCAAATGTCAATGTCAGCATTTTGGAATATTGATACATTTCTCTCTGAATAACAGTTCTGCGTTTACAGAATCAAAGACAAACCACTGGTAATGTGAGGTTAAATTGTGAGTGTGCGATGGTGGTGAGAGGGACAATTTGCATGAACCAAATACCTGTGAACGCTTGACTTATATAAAAGGTTGGTTTATGTAAAGACCAAGATTAGGCAACCCAAACACTGAGTCTTCAATTCAAAACACACACAAATATCCAAGCATCTTGGTCATGTAAGAGGACCCAAACTGGGCCAGAAAACCATGGCAGTGTGACATAGATAGTCCCAGATCTCTGCCTGCATCTCCCATTCCCAAGGCGTTACAACTTTACAATATAGATCAGAGGGCAACACAGAGCTACAATACCAAAGAGCGGTAAACAAGTCAAGTGACATCCAGTCCACTGTGGCCAAGCTTCATGGAATAAGCAGACATCATGGAATTCCTTTTACATTTGACTGTTTCCAGATATAATTGAACAGAATCTGCTTGCATAGCTAATGATGAAATCTAAGGCTTCTAAGTAATTAAGATCTCATTGGTGAAGTCTATGTACATAATTTCAGTCTCATAATCAAAACATGTAAACATTATCAACTTGAAGGCTGGCAGACAACTCATTTCACCAAAGCTAATGTAAACACTAAAAGCATGCACCAGACGACAACTCTAAATTAATTCTACATAAAAAACAGTAAACCTGTCTCTGTGTAAAGATAACAGTTTTGTTTGAACATGTGTTTGTAACTACTTTTGTATGGACTGTCATCTAGGACAAGAGATGAAGTTGCTGACAGCTATACTCAATTTTGCCCTCTTCATCTGATTTTAGGTAATGTAATCTGATGGACATGACTCTGGACAGGTCCCTAGACCAAATGCTCAGTCCCCCCCCCCCAACCAAGTTAAGTGAAAGAGTTACTTATATTCAACTAGTGCTTGAGAATCTGTGTGTGATAAGAAATTAGTGTGCGTGATTAAACATTGAATTTTTATCAAAGTAAATGAAATTGAAATGCGATTCAAAACATTTTATTTACAAACTTCAAAAAAAGATCTTAAAGCCATCCATTGTTACATGTCCATTCACAAACTATGTACTGTACAGGCTTTGCTAACCATGCTAGCACATACCCTTAGACTTCCAGTCATTGTGGCAATGCTAGTTAGCATTGGCTCGCAAAACTACTTCTAACTTCCCAAAGTATCCCTTTAACTAAATGGAATTTACTGACAGTCACTTGTTGCTGACTGAATCGATTTATAAATAAATACTTAAATTCAAGTAGAAAGCTATGAAAAAGAGCAGTTGGTACAACTGAAAACATTGAATACTGAGGGAACTAGCTTTCATTTTCCATTAGGATATATAGATTAAAATGAACATCTGGATGATATGAAGATGAACAAGAACAAAAGCACTGGATGACATTTTCTCTCTGCTAATGAGTGGTTTGACCGCCCGTGACTGGTTGTCCTGAAATTCACACACTTTGGGTCAGTTGTCTAATATCACATTTCTCAAGTCATGGAACACAAGAATTGACATGTTCTAGTAAAATCAACATAAAAATTCCCCTTACAAACAAAAACAGAACAAAATAGTAAAAAAAATAAAAATATGAATGAATAAATATGCACTGTCATAAATACATTAATTTGGTAAATTCAAACTTTGAACAAAAAAAAAAAAAGTACTTTAAGTATGGTATGAATGAAAAGAAGAACAAGTCTGATGATGCCAGGGTATCATAATAAACACAAGAACTGGAGTTTAAAGCTCTTGCTGAAGAGACTCAAGGCTAGGGACTTGGTGGAGGAGGTGGGCTGGCCTTCCCTCTTCCCAAAGTGTTGGGTTGAGACAGTAGGTCTATGTATGTCATGAGGGGGGCAGTAACAGTCAGCAGTAACAGAAATTAAAAGATCTGTTGTTTATTAAACAGAACCAGGTCACACACCTGACTCCCCCCCTCAGTAAATCAATGTACCGGTACGTTGAATACTATAACCTTTGTTATACAGTGAATTTAACAGAATATGTGGTCTAAGTCTAATCCAGAATCATCTTTACAATGAGCTCACAACGAAGTCTGTAATGACAGTCTGTGACCACATTTTCGAAAGACACCCTCTTCTTTAGGCCAATAGCAGTTGACGGTGACATTTGGTCGCTTCAGAGAATGATCACTCTCTAGAGAGTGCTTTAAGTTGTACTTTCTTTTGGCAAAGCTATTTTTGAATTCTCTCAAATGATTTTGGTTTGACAATGACCTCTTGAACACTGTTTTTCAGTTGAAATCACATATGCCAGAGATGAAACAAAGGAACAGAAAACGAGTGTTCAAGCCATCCACAGACAGAGCGAGCCATTATGACAGAGGTTCTCTACTCTAGAACACCTGGGTACACAATGCAGAAACAGACAGGGAAGGAGACAGACACAGAGTGGTCACGGGTCATATTTGCATCACTTAGAAAAGCTACAGTAAGACTATGGTTGAGATCCAGGTCCAAGGACTGCCCGTCTCGCGGTTTCTCTACTCCCACTAGGTAACATTCAGAGACCGAGGCAAGGCATTTTCAATTCACCGTCCCTTTGGACAGTTGGCGCTTCGCAAGAGCACAGTTTTCACATCATCACCTACAGACAGGCAATCAATTAGAAACATGTAGAAGATGACATAAGAGATGGAAACCAGATCTTCCCAAAAGTGATGCCTGTCCCCAAGATCTGCGTTAAAGGCGTAAATAAGCGTAGATTCTTTGAGTTGAAGGTTCTTACTTTTCCATTTTCACCATCAAAGAGCCTAACTGTTTCTTTGACTTCAGTCTCGACAAGTCCATTTTCTGATTATCATCTCATTTCTCAAAAAACTAAACAACACTTCTGTCCTGGCAGTAAATATAACAGCAAATCAAATTGATTTTAAAAACAGTTGTGACATTTTTAGAGTAGGACTACCATATAAAATAATATTCAGTAGCAAATAAAGACAATCAAGAACAATATCATGTAACTGATATTGTGCCATACCATAATTACTACCAACTATGTCTATCAAATTGACTTATTAACGCTAGTCTATTGTCAGTTAGTTATTAACCTTGTCTATCATTAACTGTTGGAAAAATGCAACCAAGCAAATTAGCCAGTCTTCTCAACAAACAGTACACCTCGGTGGCGATTCAGGGTCACTGCAGGTCCAAACCCAGCAGTCGCTTCAGTGATTTGTATAAGCCAGTACAGAACAACATTTTGGAAGCCCCCCAAGTCCATTTTCTTTTTCTTCTACGTTCTCTCTGGTGCTCAGTTTTCTTCTCTTTTCTTCTTTTTAAATAAGATATTCAGCATAAGGATTTGTTGCTTTGTCCAGTTTGTGTTATATCCCAATACAGACTCGTTTTTTTTGAAAGGCGCGCATGTTGCACTTGGGATGGGGAAAAGGGCTAGTGGAGGTGGATAGGGCTTGGTTGTCCCTTCCTTTCCTCTCCAGATCTCCTCGCACCAGCAACCCACTAACTGTCCCCTATAACCCACATGGCTCAAGGCTCTCATTGTTCCATCACCTCAATGACATCATCATCGTCGTTTTTGCTGTCTGAGCTGCTACCGGCGTTCTCTGCTGAGCCGTGGGTGTCAGAGCGACCCAGCCCCGCCCCCATAAGGCCGGAGGAGGGGAAGTGGGAGAGAAAGCTGGAGCCAGCAGGGCCTGGGGTGGCAGCCGGGAGCCCCCCGGGGAGCAGCGAGCTAGGGTACATACCCACGGACTGGCCGTAGGACATGGGGAAGCCTGGGGGCAGCATGCCAGCCATACCAGCACCCAGCATGAAGGGAGCCAGGGAGGCAGAGTCAGAGGAGGCCGAGAAGGAGCTGGTAGTGGTGGAGGAGGAAGACCTGGAGGAGGAGCTAGGTAGGGTGCCGTCCCCCAGGCCGAAGGGGTCAGAGGTCATGGGGAACATGAGACATGGGTCACCCAGCTGGCTGTGGGGCTGGAAGTAGGGTGAGCCGGCCCCCATGAAAAGGGGCTGCTCAATGGAACCCATCATGGCTGGGTTGAGGCCCATGGGCGGGAAGCCATAGCCCCCTGCGAAGGGTAAGGCCTGGGGGGGCAACGGGGCCGAGGTGCACTTGCCGGGGGCCAGCTGCTTGTTGTTGGCCCATTCATCGGCAGACGGGGTGGAGGCTTTGCGCTTGGTGGCCTTCAGGTCCAGGGCGGCCGTGGAGTCTGTGTTTGGCTGGGCCGCGGTGTGTCTCCAGGGCTTGGCATGGCTGGTCATGCTGCTGCCATTGGTGCTCTCTGCCAGCGCTGTCTCCAAGACTCCTGCAGACGGAGCCTTGGAGGCCTGCTGCTGCTGGATCTTGTTTCCGGCTGCAGCTGTGTACCTCTGGAGCTCGCTCAGGATCTCAGGGCTGTCGGGGGAGAGCGGGCGAGTCACACAGCCGCTGGTGCCGTTCGTCGAGGCCTCCTCCGATGCCTTCTGGGTGTCTGAGGGAAGGGAGGAGAGACAGACGGGTTAGATACTGCTCTCTGGTCTAGACTAACAGAAACCATCAGCACTGGATAAAAACAGATCCATATGGACCAAAATGAGTTGAACTTAAATTGACTACGGGTTGAGTTGGGATTGTTACCTTTGGGTGCAACGGCTGAGTTCTCCTCCCCTGCCTTGAGCTTGCTTGCAGCGCGGATGGCAAAGATCCTCCCGTCACAGGTCCTGATGTAGGTCCCTTTGGTTCCTCTAATGACGTGGATGCTCTCTCCTGCACTGATCCTGGCCTTGACATCAGTTGAACTGTTGGTTCCAGGTATCACGATATCTGTGGTGGTGACTATCTTCTGGACGAAGACGCCTGCCTTCTGCAGGTAGTTGACGGGAAAGCCTGAGCTGGAGTCAGAGTCTGCTGTGGGGGTGGAGGCATGAGATGCCTGGCGAGGCATCATGGGAACTGGAGTTGACTGAACGGGGCGGTCGCTGGCCACCGGCTTCTCATCTTGGCGAGGGGGTGGGCGCCTGAAAGGGGGGCAAGGGAAAGGAAAGATGAGAGGGTGGCGAATTGGCAGTCCAAATTGACAGTGGAGGGTTAAAGATTCTATCAACAGTTTAAAATAATTAAAAAACGTGGTATCACATTGACTGTATGCAATTGTAATATTGTACAGTATGTTACTAAGAAAATAGATTGATCTGGTGAAAACAGGAACTAAAAGCATGTCTGTTTTTGGGGACCATCTCACCAGTTGCGCTGGCTGAAGGCAGGGATGTTGGTGAGGCTCTGGTCGCTGGCTGGGTAATAGTGGGCGTAAGAGGGGCGCGTGTAGGGCACCGACGCACGCTTCTCGTCCTCGTAGCTCTTTTTGGCAGCCTTCTTCTCGGCTTTGGTGAGCTTCATCTCCTGCCGGTCAATCAGGAGAGACTCGTGGTGGAAGGGTTGCTAGAGAGACAGACATGGAGAGTAGTTTGAGTAAAATGTCTCTAAGTAAAATTATACCCTGAGTGTACAAAACATTAGGAACACCTTCCTAATATTGAGTTGCACCCCCCCAGGCTCCAATGCTTCCCAGAGTTGTGTCAAGTTGGCTGGATGTCCTTTGGGTGGTGGACCATTCTTGATACACACGGGAAACTGTTGAGCATGAAAAACCCAGCAGCGTTGCAGTTCTTGAGACCCTCAAACCAGTGCGCCTGGCACCTACTACCATACCCCGTTCAAAGGCACTTAAATATTTTGTCTTGCTCATTCACCCTCTGAATGGCACACATACACAATCCTTGTCTCAATTGTCTCAAGGCTTAAAAATCCTTCTTTAACCCGTCCCCTTCATCTACACTTATCGAATTGGATTTAACAGGTGACATCAATAAGGGATCATAGCTTTCACCTGGTCAGTCTATGTCATGTACGCTCAGTGTAAATAATACAGAAGTTATTGAAAAGTTGGGCACCAAACCCTTCCCATATGAAATAGTGAAATCTAGTGTAGTTCTAACCTTGGTGACCAGATGTGGGTGTATAATACAGTATGGTGTTTATAGATATGTATATACCTTGGTGATGAGGGTAGTACCTAGCTTACCACCTAGCTTACCTTGGTGATGAAATGAGTCCCTTTTGGGTAGTTTAATTTGGCCCATTTTAACATTATGTCATGAAGAGCACATGTTCAACTTATGTTTTCCCATCTCAAGAGGTTAAATTAACAAATTACTATAGTAAGTGCCTATTAAGTACGAAATAAAGTAACAGGGTTGACGATTTCATCTTAAATTAGCCATGAATCTCCTTGTGACAAGGGGAAAGAAAGCTTATTGTGTGCAACAGGGAGGGGCGATTGAATGCAAGCTTCACAAAAAAATAGCACATTTATTTAAAACAATTCTAGCCTGTATGGGTAACAAGGTGTGATGCTCGACCCACTCAGTTTTCCAGCACAAAACACCAGAAAATGGCCAAAAAGAGTAGAACCAGCTCACCTGCTTTTGCACTATGATTTGACTATTAGATGTTCAATGTTTTTTTTTTTTTAAAGGAATAGTTTCACCATATTCAAATGAGAGGAGTTCAGTTCAAGTAACAGGGTTGAGCTTAAAATGAGGGACAGGTCGTTTTTTTTTTTACCTTAAAATGAATCACTAATCGCATGAAATAAATGATAATCTTCAGAAATGACTTTGTCAAAGCAACAAAATAACTAGGGCTTTACAATGCTGGGGTTAAGTGGATTCAAATCGTCCTAGAAGTCAGAGTGCACAGAGGGACATGTCAAAATGCAGAATAAAAACAGGCTTTTAAAATTCAATATCGGTGCACAATATTTACTTAAAATATCAAAAAAGGGACTCATTTTGTGGAACGACCCAGATATATATCCAGTGTAGTTCTAACCTTGGGGAAGAGGTGAGGGTAGAGCTGGCAGGCCTAGATGTGTATATAGGTGATCTGTTACCTTGGTGACTAAGTGAGGGTAGAGTTGGCAGGCCTGTCTGATGCTCGCCTCCATCTCCTGGTGGGGCTGCAGCTGCACCTGTGACACGTCAGGCTCCTCCTCGACAAAGTGCAGAAGAGACTCCACCTCCCTCCGCGTGAACGACAGCATCGGGTTCAGGTCATCCACCACTCGGTCTGCAGAGAAGAGAGAGGGATTGAAGGAAGAGAAGGAGTTAGTCTACTACACAAATACAGAGGAGAAGATTGTGTGCCTTTAAACCATCCCTGTGTGTATAGGGCCATCAACAGCTAAATGAAAAGGTATCTGCGTGTGACATGAAACGTGGCATATAGCAAACCCTGGCCATGTATAAAATGGAATAAATCTGATGTTATTTTTCAACTAAATTCTAAGAGTGTGGGCCTTCTCTTTTTGTGTACACAGCATAGCTGAAATTGGAGCGGACCGATGTAATGTGTTAAAAAAACAATGGCAAACTATGTCAAAGCACTTTGGCAGTGGTGCACGAGTAGGGATGCATGGAGTGCACTTAGCCTGAGAGGAGTCTGACTTCACAGAGTCTGACAGAGCTCAGAGGACTGCTGTACTTCACAGCACACACTGTTTAGCATGCTAGTGAAGTGGACTGGCCAGATGAAGTGCACTTAGCAGGGGAGGCTTGGGGTAAGTGTAGACTCTGCAGTACTGATAGCAGAAGTTCATGTAATAGTAGGCCTAGTAGACTTGGCTGGAGGAAGCAGAGGTGTCTTGGTAGGCCAGTGTGTAGTCTATGTACACTACTTGTCAAAAGTTTTAGGACACCTACTCATTCAAGGGTTTTTCTTTATTTTTACTATTTTCTACATTGCCGAATAATAGTGAGGATATCAACATTTTGAAATAACACATATGGAATCATGTAGTAACCAAAAAAAAAGTGTTAAACAAATCAAATTATATTTTATATTTGAGATTCTTCAAATAGCCACCCTTTGCCTTGACGATAGCTTTGCACACTCTTGGCATTCTCTCAACCAGCTTCACCTGGAATGCTTTTCCAACAGTCTTGAAGGAGTTCCCAAATATGCTGAGCAATTGTTGGCTGCTTTTCCTTCACTCTGCTGTCCGACTCATCCCAAACCATCAAAGTTCTTGAAAATGTCCAGATTGACTGACCTTCATGTCTTACAGTAATGATGGACTGTCATTTCTCTTTGCTTATTTGAGCAGTTCTTGCCATAATATGGACTTGGTCTTTTACCAAATAGGGCTATCTTCTGTATACCCCACCTACCTTGTCACAACACAACTGATTGGCTCAAACGCATTAAGAAGGAAAGGAATCCCACAAATTAACTTTTAAGAAGGCACACCTGTTAATTGAAATGCATTCCAGGTGACTACTTCATGAAGCTGTTTGAGAGAATGCCAAGAGTGTGCAAAGCTGTCATCAAGGCAAAGGGTGGCTATTTGAAGAATCTCAAAAATATTTTGATTTGTTTAACACTTTTTTGGTTACTTCATGATTCCAGATGTGTTATTTCATAGTTTTGATGTCTTCACTATTATTCTACAATGTAGAAAATAGTTAAAATAAAAATAAAAACTTGAATGAGTAGGTGTTCTAAAATTTTTGACCGGTAGTGTAGTCAGCATCTATTCTATTCCATTCTATGTGTTTTTTTGGTTAGCTGGTTACTTACCAGACATGCCCTGCTTGGAGATCTGTCGGTCATAGATTTTCTTCTCCAGGGTGAAGTCACAGACCAGGCGGTAGATGTGGCAGGGTTTCTTCTGGCCGTAGCGGTACACTCTACACACGGCCTGGGCGTCGTGACAGGGGTTCCAGGAGGCATCGAAAACCACCACGCGGTTAGCCCCGATCAGGTTCACCCCCAGACAGCCAGCCCTGGGGACGGGGAGACGCACACGTCACTGACCTGAGGTGTGTGTGTGTGTTTGTGTGTGTAGGACTGTGCACGTGTGTGAGAGAGAGTGTGAATGAGGGATAGTGTTTGTAACAAGTGTGGGTTACAAGTGTGACTATACAGAAGTATGATTATAAACAAATTATAATTATTTCTACCAGTGTGTTCCTGAGAAGGTCTATTACCTGGTGGACAGCAGAAAGACCAAGGTGGAGGTGTTGGATGGGTCGTTGAACTGGTTGATGAGTCTCTCTCTCTCTGAGGCAGACGTGCTCCCATCCAGTCCTAAAGAAAGGAACCATAGAAAGAGTCAATCCCTGTCTCCAACACACAGAACCAAGAACAATGGAGAGATATCAAGATCACCAGCAGGTGGCGATAGCCAATGTAAGTCAATGGGAAAAGTTGCAGCATGGGTTTGGAGAGGCTGAATGACAGTTCGTATAGCTACAGTAAAAGATATCACTGGATAAATGGAGTCAGAGACAAGTGGTGACAGCGGTGGATGTCAATACCCCATAATGACAAAGCAAAAAAAGGTTTTTAGAAATGTTTGCAAATGTTAAAAAACGGAAATATCACATTTACATAAGTATTCAGACCCTTTACTCAGTACTTTGCTGAAGCACCTTTGACAGCGTTTACAGCCTCAAGTCTTCTTAGGTATGATGCTAAAAGTTTTGCACACCTGTATTTGGGGAGTTTCTCTCATTCTTCTCTGCAGATCCTCTCAAGCTCTGTCAGATTAGATGGGGAGCGTCGCTGCACAGCTATTTCCAGGTCTCGCCAGAGATCGGGTTCGATCGGTTTATAATATAATATGCCATTTAGCAGACACTTTTATCCAAAGCGACTTACAGTCATGTGCGCATACATTTTTACGTATGGGTGGCCCGGGGATCGAACCCACTACCCTGGTGTTACAAGCGCCATGCTCTACCAATTGAGCTACCACCAGGCTTGGGTTCAAGTCTGGGCTCTGGTTGGGCCACTCAAGGACATCAGACTTGCCCCGAAGCCACTCCTGCGTTGTCTTGGCTGTGTACTTAGTGTCGTTGTCCTGTTGGAAGGTGAATCTCTGCCCCAGTCTGAGGTTCTCAGCACCCTGGAGCAGGTTTTCTTCAAGGATCTCTCAGTACTTTCCTCCGTTCATCTTTCCCTCGATTCTGACTAGTCTCCCAGTCCCTGCCGCTGAAAAACATCCCCACAGGATGATGCTGCCACCACCATGCTTCACCGTAGTGATGGTATTGGCCAGGTGATGAGCAGTGCCTGGTTTCCTCCAGACGTGATGCTTGGCATTCAGGATGAAGAGTTCAATCTTGGTTTCATCAGACCAGATAATCTTGTTGCTCATGGTCCGAGAGTCCTTTAGGTGCCTTTCGGCAAACTCCAAGCGGGCTGTCATGTGCCTTTTACTGAGGAGTGGCTTCCGTCTGAGCACTCTACCATAAAAGTCTGATTGGTGGAGTGCTGCAGAGATGGTTGTCCTTCAGGAAAGTTCTCCCATCTCCACAGAATAACTCTGGAGCTCTGTCAGAGTGACCATCGTGTTCTTGGTCACCTCCCTGACCAAGGCCCTTCTCCCTGATTGCTCAGTTTGGCCGGGCGGCCAGATCTAGGAAGAGTCTTGGTGGTCCCAAACTGCTTCCATTTAAGAATGATGGAGGCCACAGTGTTCTTGGGGACCTTCAATGCTGCAGAAATGTTTTGGTACCCTTCCCCAGATCTGTGCCACGACACAATCCTGTCTCGGAGCTCTACAGACAACTCCTTTGACCTCATGGCTTGGATTTTGCTCTGACATGCACTGACAACTTTGGGACCTTATAGAGACAGGTGTCTGCCTTTCCAAATCATGTCCACTCAATTGAATTTACCACAGGTGGACTCCAATCAAGTTATAGAAACATCAAGGATGACCAAAGGAAACAGGAGGCACCTGAGCTCAATTTCGAATCTCATAGCAAAGGGTCTGAATACTTATGTAAATGAGGTATTTCTGTTTTTTATTTTTAATAAGAATGGCAAAAACCACTGTCATTCTGGGGTATTGTTTATTCCTTTTAGAATAAGGCTGTAACGTGACAAAATGTGGAAAAAGTGAAGGGATCTGAATACCTTCCGAATGCACTGTGTGTGTATTAAAAAAATATATATATATATATATATATGTGTGTGTGTGTGTGTGTGTGTATATATACACACACACACACACACAACTATATACACACACACACATATATATTTATTAAAATACAAAAACACAGTTATGGGAAGCACAAATAAAACATACTGTAGTAGTTGTGATTGCGGAGCCAGTTTTGGTTGTGGCCGTCTCTGGCGCTGCCCGCCGGTATGGGCCTCTTGGCCAGGAACTCCTCAATGACCGAGAGGGTGGACAAACTCTGGCTGCAGGAAACACAGTGGAGAGGGCGATACGGTGAGGAGGGGTCCTTGGAAATTAGAGTCGAACTAATTCAACCGTTTGAGAATAGGTTTTTCCATCTATACAGTACCATTCAAAAGTTTGGACACACCTACTCATTCAAGGGTTTTCTTTATTTTTACTACTTTCTACATTGTAAAATAATAGTGAAGACATCAAAACTATGAAATAACACATATGGAATCATGTAGTAACCAAAAAAAGTTAAATCAAAATATATTTTATATTTGAGATTCTTCAAAGTAGCCACCCTTTACCTTGACAGCATTGCACACTCTTGGCATTCTCTCAACCAGCTTCACCTGGAATGCTTTTCCAACAGTCTTGAAGGAGTTCCCACATATGCTGAGCACTTGTTGGCTGCTTTTTCTTCACTCTGCGGTCCAACTCATCCCAAACCATCTCAATTGGGTTGAGGTCAGGTGATTGTGGAGACCAGGTCATCTGATGCAGCACTCCATCACTCTCCTTCTTGGTCAAATAGCCCTTACACAGCCAGGAGGTGTGTTTTGGGTCATTGTCCTGTTGAAAAACAAATGATAGTCCCACTAAGCGCAAACCAGATGGGATGGCGTATCGCTGCAGAATGCTGTGGTAGCCATGCTGGTTAAGTGTGCCTTGAATTCTAAATAAATCACAGACAGTGTCACCAGCAAAGCACCACCACACTTCCTCCTCCATTCTTCACGGTGGGAACTACACATGCAGAGATCGTTCACCTACTCTGCGTCTCACAAAGACACGGCGGACTCAGACCAAAGGACAGATTTCCACCGGTCTAATGTCCATTGCTCGTGATTCTTGGGCCAAGCAAGTCTCTTCTTCTTATTGGTGTCCCTTATTAGTGGTTTCTTTGCAGCAATTCGACCATGAAGGCCTGATTCACGCAGTCTCCTCTGAACAGTTGATGTTGAGATGTGTCTGTTACTTGAACTCTGTGAAGCATTTATTTGGGCTGCAATCTGAGGTGCAATTAAATCTAATGAACTTATCCTCTGCAGCAGAGGTAACTCTGGGTCTTCCTTTCCTGTGGCGGTCGTCATGAGAGCCAGTTTCATCATAGCGCTTCATGGTTTTTGCGACTGCACTTGAAGAAACTTGAAAAGTTCTTGACATTTTCCAGATTGACTGACTTTCATGTCTTAAAGTAATGATGGACTGTCGTTTCTCTTTGCTTATATTTGAGCTGTTCTTGCCATAATATGGACTTGGTCTTTTACCAAATAGGGCCATCTACTGTATACCAACCCAACCTTGTCACAACACAACTGATTGGCTCAAACGCATTAAGGAAAGAAATCCCACAAATTAACTTTTAACAAGGTACACCAGTTAATTGAAATGCATTCCAGGTGACTACCTCCCGAAGCTTGTTGAGAAAATGCGCTGTCAAAGGCAAAGGGTGGCTACTTTGAAGAATCTCAAAGATAAAATATATTTTGATTTGTTTAACACTTTTTTGGTTACTACATGATTCCATATGTGTTTTTCATAGTTTTGATGTCTTCACTAGTATTCTACAATGTAGAAAATAGTATAAATAAAGAAAAACCCTGGAATGAGTAGGTGTGTCCAAACTTTTGACTGGTATTGTATATGCTTTTGAGTCTTCGTCTTCAAGACTACGTTACATTGCAACAGTTGTTTTAAAAGGGCTGAAAGAAAAACGTGTAAAAACAGTAAACAGAACAGTAAAACGGGAGGTCTTATTTCTGTGCCTACCTGAAGACCAGGATCTTGTCTCCCTTCCTGACGCTCTCGTCGATCAGGTGGAACAGCAGGACCATCTTAGCAGAGTTCTCCAAAACCCCTGGCTTATAGTCAGACATGATCTCCTTCGCCTGCAATGGAGAGAGAGAAAAAAAGAGAGAGAGAGAGGTTGATGAGATAAGTCAGTACGGTGTAATTGTAATGCACAGGTAATAACCTGTTTTCACTGAAACCTATGACAATACCCATTCTTAATGAGCAGTCCTCAAATTGTTTTCCAACCAGCTTAAATCCACGATGACTCAACCAACTGCCACTTAACCTGAGTGGAAAACAAAAAGCTTGGCAGTGAAGTGTGGCTGCGTACCCATTCGTAGGTGATGACCTGATTGGCCCTCTCCTGCAGAGCGTTGAGACTCAGCCCTCCGATGCTGTTGGGGTCCTCCGGAGTCTTGCCCTTCTGGTTGGGGGCGGGGCAACGGGCGTGGCTGTTGGTGATGTCATCCAGTTCCAGGTCCTGCTCATTGGCCAGATTCTCCTTCTGCAGTGCCTCGTACAGCACGTCTGTGTGGTTCCAGATCTGGTCCAGACAAACATTATTACAACATTAGGATGACGTCTGAATGAAATGCGGACATGTATACAGCATATGATATAAATGTACTTCACAACGTTTTTTCACTCCTGTGCATGCCAAAACAGAAACAGACACACACACACACACCTTGCAGCAGACGCAGAAGGCCTTGAGTGGGTTGAGGCTGAGCCAGCCGCTGTTGCCTGCCTCTCTGAAGCGGTTCATAAACTCTGTGTAGAGGGCCCTCTGCAGTGGTGACAGTCGCACCAGTATCACATGCTCATCCTTGGAGGGGAGCTGGTCTCTCAACACGTCATGACCACGCCTGGGAACAAACACAACCCGAGTTAGACCACAAATATCTACGCCATATTCTGTAGATCTCTACATTCATGAAAAAACACAACCATTATCAGACTACAACTAGAATCTCCATTGAAAGTGCTTTTTAGTCCAGGAATAGACTTAATCTGGGAAACTGGCCTATAAAGTATACCAGAAAAGAGATACTGTACTAGCATCAGTTCATGTGGGTTATAACCAGCTGCACCAAGCCAGAGGTCTCCATCTCGCAGTCTCACCTCTGGACAAAGCCCTCCAGCAGGCTATGGAGGACATGACTTCGGTATCTCATCAGTTGGACGTCCTGCGGTGTGCTGTCCACACACTGCCCGTTCAGAATGGGCCTCTCAAACATGTTACTGAACTCCTGCCTGGTACCTAGGAAATCAGGCCTGACAAAGTCCACCATGCACCAGTACTCTATCAGGTTGTTCTGGAGGGGGTAGCCCGTTAGGACCACTCGCCGCCGGGTATGGATGTTCTTCAGGGCCTGTGAGGTGCTGGCGTGGCAGTTCTTAATGCGGTGGCCCTCGTCACAGATCACCACGTCCGGGCCGGGGCGAGACAGGGCCTTCTCTATGCCTATAGGAGGGTAGAGGAAGAGAGAGGGGGATGTCAAGTTAGAGCTATTTCAGGTAAAATGGTAGCCCTAAAGATGTGTATGTAGGAGTACGATCCAAGCAATTACTTTATGTTCAATTCATCTAAGTGACTCATGTTATCGGAGTCACTCATGATGACAGCTGTGAGTCATACTAAAGTGATGGAGCTACTGTGTGATTGGAAACCTGTGCACTCATACAAACATCCTTGAGCACATGAAAAATAATTAACAGAGTTATCTACAGTAACATGGGTTCTAACAAAGGGTTATACATTAATCGAGCAAAAGCCTTGTGTGCAGATGGACTTGCTTTGATGAAAGAAAAACTGCCATAAGCTTCTGGTCTGAAAAGTTTGAAAAGGGCAGACCATGACTGACATAAGTGTTGATTGACTCCAAGTTGACCTTTGACCTACTGACCTTTGAGGAGCTCCTGATGCCGGTCTTCTTCATCCAGGTCGATGACCACCGGTCCTTGGGCCTTCTTGGACTTCTTCCGGCCCGCCACAAAGCTCTTCTTCAGGGACAGCAGGCGGTACATCTCATATCCCATCAGGAGCACACCGCCGTCCCGCGACCAGTCAGAGATCACCTTCGCTCTAGTGGTCATGGTTCTGAGAAAACAGGAAGAGAGAACGCACACAGAAAGAAAGAGAGCGAGACAGAGCACAGATAGAGAGAGAGAGGAGAGAGAACGAGAGTAGTGAGAGAAAAGTGCGATAGCACATCAGCGACAATGTTCCACACATAATAGCACAGCCATTTAAGTAGACTTCAAGTAGTAACACACCTGGGCGATAGATGAGTCATGTTTGTGCATTTATTAATTTATAAATATTTTTTTTTACAAATGTTTCCCTGGTTCCATGTACAGTAGGGAGCATTGACTGATAACTCTGTAGTATGCAATACTGTCTGGTTCGTCTGATGAGCGCAGCCAGGCTTACAGAGAGACTATTAGCACAGAAAACACTGATAGAGCCAGCAGCCAAAGACTTGGCTTCACTTCACTCACAGAGAGGGAGGGAGCAATGGAGGGTGAGGGGTTGATAGAGGACAGGATGAGGAACAGCAAGAAAGGGAGAAAAAGAGAGGGATTGAGCAGAGGAAGCGATTAGGTCACTGGGTCAACTGCTATGACAAGTCTGCAGGAGAGCAGTAGTGTGCAAAGCTGTGTGCGATGGAAAGCCACACTTGATACACAGCAGTGGAGTACTAGAGACATATCTTAGGCAGTTGTGTGATACAGAACACTTAGCAGAAGCAGAGAGAGAGCTGTGAGTGGGAGTGAATTATCTCTTGTCCCTCACAAACACAAACCATGATCAAGCCTAAAAGGCTTCAGCTTTTAAAGAGGAGGGAGTGGGATATCTCCGTTCCCAGAAAGGACGGGAAACTCACTTGTGCTCGTCGTTCAGGATGTGGACCTTGAAGGTGCGCGGGGAGACCTGGGTCGGGTCCACGTCCACAGGTAGCGCCTCAGATGTCGGGAGCCAGAGGTTAAATTCGGCCAGCCAGTTCTGTAACGTGTTGACCTATAGAGAGAGAAAGAAAGAGAGAGGAAGAGTAAATTATCGCAGTCAAGAGACTACAAGCTACATCCAGTATGTAAGTAAGCATTTCACTGTTAGTCTACACCTGTTGTTTACTAAGCATGTGACAAATAAAATGTGATTTGATTTTGATTACAAAGAGAATACAGAATTTAGAGAGAGAACAGAGTACAGGTAGTCACTCACAGGCACGATGGCGAGCACGGTGTGGGCCTGGGTGTGTCTGAGCACGATGTCTATGAAGGAGATGACCTGCAGGGTCTTGCCAAGGCCCATGCTGTGGGCCAGGATACAGCCAAAGCCACTGCTGCTCCCATAGCGCTCCAGAGACTCAATCAGGTTATCATAGAGGAACCGGATCCCACCGATCTGACAGATCAGGAGGGGGGAGAGACAGAAGTGAGATCTTTACAAGTCAACTCATTAGCAGATTGAAAATACTTAATTGTTGAATTTGTTTGACTGCATTGTATCTAATGGTTCGTCTCCATGGGCTCTATGGAGTTTCCCAGAAACAGACAATCTTCATTGAAAGTGCTTTTTAGGCTTAATATGGATCAGGGAAACTGTCCCTATATAAACTGCTAGGCTGCCTGTGCTAACAAGAGAATCCATGTCTGTACTGAGTCAGCAGTACCTGGTGAGGTTTGACGGCCCGGGCCAGGTGAGAGGAGAGGAACACGTCTGCCTCCTCGGCTGGGTGGTTCAGGTTGACCAAGACACGCCCCTGGGCGTCCGGTTGGTTCACAGCGTCGTTGGTGTGGGCGCCGGTCGCCGCCGACCGGTTCTCCACCTCATTGGTGGACTCGCTGCTAATCTGGAGGGCGTCGTCCTCGTCGGAGCTCAGCTCGATCACATCTATGGTTGAGAAAGGAAAAAGAAAATAGGTTTTTGTTAGAAGAGTATTGTAGATGGAAATGGAGAAACATTTCATATATATCTACATCAGGGATGGGCAACTGGCGGCCCCCTTTTGTAGGCCCACGGACCAATTTGTATTATTTTTGGGGGGACTCAGTCGGGGTCTGAACTTACTGTGGAGCGTTAGAATAATAGAATACACAAGGTGCAATTCCGAAATTAGATTGTTAAGTTAGTCTTGCGGCCAGCTATCTAAACTTGTAGTAAGCATGGTCGAATTACCGATCGGGGTGGGGCCCATTGATCATCAGTTATATTACAAATTGCAAACATTTGCCTCCACCCTATGGCAAAATGTGTAGAATTGCAGGAAATTAGCTGTAAAACGTATTTTTGTAAAAAATCTTCCCTGTCAGGAGAAGTGCCGCTAAAATGTTTTGCTCGTGAGCCACTTCGGCCCCTCATGATGAGTTCTGTTTTTTTTTTGTGACCCCCGCCCCCATCAAAGTGGCCCATCCCTGATCTACATAATACCCAGTTTCCATTGCAGTGTGCAGGTGCCTTTTGATCAAATCAATAATTTAGATAATTATGTTACACAATACTGCCTAACATACAAATAAATAAAATATCATATTTTATTAGTTTCAATAATACACAATTTCTCCAAAACATGGCATGTGTTTTCACAAATTCTATAAAATAAATGCAATGTTTTCAGGCATCATATTTGTCTTAGTATCTTTAGGCAAACAAATCTTTTAAAAAAGTTCCCACCTGACCTGTCCTCGTTTCAAATAGCGACGTCAAAATCTGTTTGCCAAACGAAATTTAAAAAAGTAATAAAAAAAATCCATATCTTCTAAATGGCTCTCCACATCATCTATATTAAGTGATAAGTAACGTTTGTTAGACTTTAGATGTGGCATGGCGGAGGGGAAGAGAGGGGAGGGCGATAGAGGTCTTATATAAATCTAGCGAATAGGGGGTTATACAAGCTGGATTATAGTAGTGGAGGATGGGTTTACATAACCCTGGGCAGAAATGTCACCGCACTGCCTGGGCTGGGGCTGGCTGGGGTTAACCAGTTATTTGCTCCATAAACCCACTTCCATTCCAGACGTAGTCACCTTATCTGCCTTCCCTCTTAACCAGGACCTAGCAACGCCAGACTGGTCTCTGATAAAGCCAGTGGGGTGGGTTGGAAGGGTGTTCAATTGGGAACGGATCTGTTCAGGGTGGATCTATGTCCACAAGCAGACTGGTGTGTGTGTGTTTGTGTGTTAATAAGTGACAGAGTTTGTTTGTGTGTGTGTGTGTGTCATGGCAGTGGAGGAAAAGCACATGATGCCCACCAGAGCTTATGTAGTTCTATACTACAGCGACTCTCCTTCACTAGCCAGCTAATCCATCTAAGACTGCTCAGAGCCAGTCCCAGTCCCTAACTACCCCATGCTGCTATTTGGAGCACTATTTTGACTATATTTCATGAAGCACTTTCATAAAGTACACAGCGAGACCATTTCCCATACTTGACATACAGTAACTATCTGACCCACATTTGATCCCATTTACAAAACCTGGGGTTCAAAGGTCATTTCTGTTTATAGGTAATAATGAGTGACATTGAAAGGCTAGAGAAATGGGTCATAACATTACCAAGTATATCAAACATGGAAGTCTGGCCGTCTGGCACAGGAGGACCACAGTCAGTCTCTATTACATGTGTAATATATGTGTAATAATATGTAATGTGTGACAGACCCTGAGTCTTCTCTATTTTAATGAGCGATACTAATCGGTGTCTCATAGTGACTGGGGTCTCACCTTCTTTTGGGGCATGTGCTTCTGTGATCAGAGCCTTGGAGTCGTCCTCGCTGACATTAGTGCTGCTGTAAATGGTGTCCAGGCAGATCACATGGTCCCGTTCGGCCACGCTAGCAGACAGACTCTGAGACAGATCTCCTGGAGGGGACAGAGACAGAGATGCAGTGGTTAGTTACCGGAGTGTGTTAAGTATCAACCAGTACATTTCTATTATGATATTGAGATTATATATTATATTTCAAGAGTATACAATTTCAATACAAATATATTTTTGATTTCACACTCCAGCTATCAATCACGTGTGTGTGTCCTCACCTGGTGTGTACTCGGGTAGCAGGGGCACGGGGAAGTGCCCTTCCTTCCTCTGCTGTTCCAGCCTCTCCCGCCTCTCCAGCTCCTCCTGCTGGGCAGCTTTGGTCACCACCTCCAACTGGTGCTCCCTCAATAGCTTTCTACATCACAGAGAGAAAGAGAGAGCGAGAGAGCGAGAGCGAAAGCGAGAGAGAAGTGGAGAGGGAGAGTAGAGATATCAGAACAGGCCTCAGGCATCCATCTCTGTTATAGGGCCAACAGACTGACTAGAGCATGCCAGATCGCATGGGGATATACAGTACATTACTAATGCTGTATGTATTTAGTGCAGGGTTTCCCAAACTCTGTCCTCGGGACCCCAAGGGGGTGCACGTTTTGGTTTTTGCCATAGCACTACACAGCTGATTCAAATAATCAACTATTCATCAAGCTTTGAATCAGCTGTGTAGTGTTAGGGCAAAAAACCAAAACGTGCACCCCTTGGGGTCCTGAGGACAGAGTTTGGGAAACGCTGGTTTAGTGTGTATTTGTGTGCACGTCTGTTTATCGCCGTATGTGTGTATCTGTCTGTGTGTGAGAGAGAGCTGTAATAATGTAATAAACACTGGGGAAATAATCCCACTCATGGCAGCATGGTTGACTTCTTGCCAGACTGAGTAATACAGAGATCTTCTACTTAAAGGCTTCATTCATACATGTGCTGTATGTATAGATGATTAAGATCACAAGTTAGGGAATTAATGGTTGAATATTGCTGTTCATTGTATCTTTGAAGTTGGTTAAGGGCCTATATTAGATGTTCTCTATATATGCGAGTTTTAATGTTGTAAGAGGTCAGAGGTCATACCTGATGTTCCTCCTCATGTGTGCGGGTTTGTTGGAGTGGGAGTGGGACCTCTTTTTGGTTTCACTCAGGGACCGCGAGGGTGTTTGGCTCTCGGGCCGTGAGGACGGTCGAGAGGGGGGCTGCGCAGAGGGGTGGGACAGCGTCTCCCCCGAGGGTGAGGTAGATGGGGTGATGCACTGCCATCCCGCAGAGTCCCCTCCCTGCGCTTCATTCTCCGAGCTGAAGGGAGCACTATGAGGCTGGTCTGTGGAGAGAGACGGAGGGAGGAGATATTCATATTATTGATATGCAAAACGTAAATCAATGAAAATGTATGTTGATTGAATACCAATAAAGGTATGCTGTATAACAGGCATGGATTTCTCCATCACTGAAGGAGAAGTACAGACTGATTCAACAGTTTTTTTTTACTGACCCAGAAGGATTTATATTAAAGATTTATTGTGTTTAAGAGGGAGTAACTTGGTCAGAGCTTGATACGACTCTGTCCTGCCCTCCTTCCCTGCCTCCCTGCAGACAGGAGACACCCTGAACTAGATCTGAGGTGCTTATGTAAGTGCTCATAAATATGGAGAGTTTATGAAACCCTGAGCGCAGGGGCTGGCCACTAGGGCTGAGGCTAAGGGCAGGGTCTGGGGCTTTTGGTGCTTCATGGGTCTGGACAGACTGACTGACAAAGCTGATGATTAAACCAAAGTTACTGCCCACATAAACAGCCCCCCCCCTCTCAGTATGAACCACATACATCTCCACTGTCTCATTGTAGCCAACACCGCCAGGCCCAATCCAACCCAATACAGCTCAACCCAGCCCCACCTAACCCAGAGTCAAATAGACACTGTAGATCCAGTGCCTTCAGAAAGTATTCACACCCCTTGACTTTTTCCACATTTTGTTGTGTTACAGCCTGAATTTAAAATTGATAAAATTGAGATTGTGTCACTGGCCTACACACAATACCCCATAATGTCAAAGTGGTATTATATTTTTAGAAATGTTTACTAATTAATTAAAAATGAAAAGCTGAAATGTCATGAGTCAATAAGTATTGAACCCCTTTGTTATGGCAAGCCTAAATAAGTTCAGAAGTCAAAATGTACTTAAGTCACATAATAGGTTGCATGGACTCAATCTGTGTGCAAAAATAGCGTTTAACATGATTTCTAAAATGACTACCTCATCTCGGTACCCCACATATACAATTATCTGTAAGGTCCCTCAGTCGAGCAGTGAATTTCAAACACAGATTAATGAATTCAGGCGGTCACACAACAAAATGTGGAATAAGTCAAGGCACTGTATATGGCTCTTTGACCTATAGCCTAACCCCAGCTTGTCACCCAAGCCTGACCCAGTCCTGTATTGTCCTGACCTGCTCAGAATCACACTGCACAATTATTCTCAACCAGGAAAACATCACTGCTCCACACAGAAATCCATAAGCATAGACAACCCACTGAACCCAGACTGACCCAACATCTGTCAGGCCAGAACATCCATCCTGAGCCAAGTCTGGTCCAGTCCAACCCAGAATAATCTCTCTCAGAAGCAGACTGCAAGAGCTATGCGGACCCTGGTCAAAAGTAGTGCACTATATAAGGAATAAGGTTACACCGTCAGGAAAACCCAGCAAGGAAAGCCTCTGACTAAAACAGGCTAACATAAAAAAAGGTAAAACAGGAAGAAAAGTTTTGTATATAATGCAATGACAGAGGCTGGTGGTGAGCCAACAGTGAGTTGAAAAACAAATTACATAAAAACGCCCTCTCCTCGACTAACTCAATCTACAAAATGATTCCTTTATGTTGCTCTGAATCCAGTTCCATAAGCTTTCATACAGCCCCTTTGTGACCTCTGGTATATTGGTTATATAACCCAATTTAACAAGATACACTGTGTACAAAAAAAAATTACTTTCGACCACCTTCACTCCACACACAGAGACGTGTACAAAGCACTCCCTCACCCTCCATTTTGCAAATCTGACCATAACTCTATCCTCCTGATTCCTGCTTACAAGCAAAAACTAAAGCAGGAAGCACCAGTGACTAGGTCAATAAAGAAGTGGTCAGATGACACAGATGCTAAGCTACAGGACTGTTTTCCTAGCACAGACTGGAATATGTTCCGGGATTCTTCCGATGGCATTGAGGAGTACACCACATCAGTCACTGGCTTCATCAACAAGTGCATCGATGGCGTCGTCCCCACAGTGACCGTACGTACCCCAACCAGAAGCCATGGATTACAGGCAACATCCTCACTGAGCTAAAGGGTAGAGCTGCCGCTTTCAAGTAGCGGTACTCTAACCCGGACGCTTATAAGAAATCCCGCTATGCCCTCCGACGAACCATCAAACAGCCAAAGCGTCAATACAGGACTAAGATTTAATTGTACTACACCGGCACCGATGCTCGTCGGATGTGGCAGGGCTTGCAAACTATTACAGAATATAAAGGGAAGCACAGACGCGAGCTGGCCATTGACACAAGCCTACCAGACGAGCTAAATTACTTCTATGCTCACTTCGAGGCAAGCAACACTGAAGAATGCATGAGAGCATCAGCTGTTCGGGATGACTGTGTGATCACGCTCTCCATAGCCGATGTGAGTAAGACCTTTAAACAGGTCAACATTCACAAGGCCGCAGGGCCAGACGGATTACCAGGACGTATGCTCCGAGCATGCGCTGACCAACTGGCAAGTGTCTTCACTGACATTTTCAACCTGTCCCTGACTGAGTCTGTAATACCAACATGTTTCAAGCAGACTACCATAGTCCATGTGCCCAAGAACACTAAGATAACCTGCCTAAATGACTACCGACCTGTAGCACTCACGTCTGTAGCCATGAAGTGCTTTGAAAGGCTGGTCATGGCTCACATCAACACCATTATCCCAGAAACCCTAGACCCACTCCAATTTGCATACCGCACCAACAGATCCACAGATGATGCACTCTCTATTGCACTCCACACTGCCCTTTCCCACCTGGACAAAAGGAACACCTATGTGAGAATACTATTCATTGACTACAGCTCTGCATTCAACATCATAGTGCCCTCAAAGCTCATCACAAAGCTAAGGACCCTGGGACTAAACACCTCCCTCTGCAACTGGATCCTGGACTTCCTGACGGGCCACCCCCAGGTGGTGAGGGTAGGTAACAACACATCTGCCACGCTGATCCTCAACACGGGGACCCCTTAGGGGTGCGTGCTCAGTCCCCTCCTGTACTCCCTGTTCACACATGACTGCATGGCCAGGCACGACTCCAGCGCCATCATTAAGTTTGCTGACGACAACAATGGTAGGCCTGATCACCGACAACGAGGAGACAGCCTATAGGGAGGAGGTCAGAGACCTGGCCGTGTGATGCCAGGATAACAACCTCTCCCTCAATGTGATCAAGACAAAGGAGATGATTGTGGACTACAGGAAAAAGAACAGGCCCGAGCACGCCCCCATTCTCATCAGTAGGGCTGTAGTGGAGCAGGTTGAGAGCATCAAGTTCCTTGGTGTCCACATCACCAACAAACTATCATTGTCCAAACACACCAAGACAGTCGTGAAGAGTGCACGACAAAGCCTATTCCCCCTCAGGAGACTGAAAAGATTTGGCATGGGTCCTCACATCCTCAAAAAGTTATATAGCTACACCATCGAGAGCATCCTGATTGGTTGCATCACTGCCTGGTATGGCAACTGCTCGGCCTCCGACCGCAAGGCACTAAAGAGGGTAGTGCGTTCGGCCCAGTACATCACTGGGGCCAAGCTTCCTGCCATCCAGGACCTCTATACCAGGCAGTGTCATAGGAAGGCCCTAAAAATGGCCAAAGACTCCAGCCACCCTAGTCAGAGACTGTTCTCTCTGCTACCGCACGGCAAGCGGTACCGGAGCGCCAAGTCTAGGTCCAAAAGGCTTCTTAACAGCTTCTACCCCCAAGCCATAACACTCCTGAACAGCTAATCAAACGGCTACCCTGACTATTTGCATTGCCCCCCCCCCCCACTCTCTCCTTTATGCTTCTGCTACTCTGTTTATCATCTATGCATTGTCACTTTAACTCTACCTACATGTACATACTACCTAAATTACCTTGACTAACCTGTGCCCCCGCACATTGACTCTGTACCGGTACACCTGTATATAGCCTCACTACTGTTATTTTACTGCTGCTCTTAAATTATTTATTTGTTATTTGTATTTTCTACTCATCTATTTTTACTTAACACTTATTTTTCTTAAAACTGCATTGTTGGTTAAGGGCTTGTAAGTAAGCATTTCACTGTAAGGTCTACATCTGTTGAATTCAGCGCATGTGACAAATTCAATTTGATTTGATTTGAATGAAGAAACTGTCCAATTTGAGTGCTTTTTGCAGCTCGTTCCAGTCGCTAGCTGCAGCCAGGTGATCTAGTTACTGTATGGATTTCACAACTAAATTTTTGCCAGCTAGATATCTATTAACTGTTAAGTCGAAAATGTGCTAAATGCTCTGCAGTTGTGCATTTGGTTTGCTAACTTAGTAGCTAGTTAGCTATCGAGCTAAGTGGTTAGCTTCTTCCAAAATCAAGCATTCGCTTGGTAACAGCAGAGAAACCCCTCCTGGATCAAGAGCCTTGCGGTCTAATATTTGTTTTGTGAGTGCAGCAAACGGTGAGTGGCATTTGAGTTACTTGTATAACTTTATGAGCTGGTATGTCTGTCCTGCAAATAGTTTAGAGACTGTATAAAATGTTTGCAATGCCCTCGTTAGCATTTAGTTAGCATATTATATGGGGATTTAACATGTACTTGTTAGCATTGCTAACCTTCGGATTACAGATGCTAAGTGGGGTTTGAAAATTGCGCCCCTTGTGTTCAGTGCCAATATTACCAAATATCCCAGGATGGCACAAGGTCGGTATGAAGGTATGACAATCTGGATACCGCCCAAGCCTAATGTGCGTGACCGGTATAGTAAGCATGTTTATGCAACTGCCGGCGCTAAGCCTATTAATAGCTAGGTCAGCTTTGATTATCAAGATCCTCAATTACCCCAACCCTCCTCTGACGCCCCCCTCCTGCCAATTACCCCAACCCTCCTCTGACGCCCCCCTCCTGCCAATTACCCCAACCCTCCTCTGACGCCCCCTCCTGCCAATTACCCCAACCCTCCTCTGACGCCCCCCTCCTGCCAATTACCCCAACCCTCCTCTGACGCCCCCCTCCTGCCAATTACCCCAACCCTCCTCTGACGCCCCCCTCCTGCCATCAAGACAAAAGCCAATTGGCACCAGGGGGTGATGTGGGATGGTAGGTTATGTTTTACCATGTAGACCAAAGCCTCATCAGGCCACGTTAAGCTAGCCGGCATCCAAACAAGAATTTTAACAGCATCAATCTATATCATCAAGCGATTATGGATTACTACTGTTATAGGAGCCTCTGACCAAGTGAATTGCCAGTGGACACACACACACACCTTGAGGAGAACGTCAGCACTGTCCAACCAGACAGTCGGGACATGATGTTAAATTACACAACCCACTGTTACATAACCAAAATAAAGTTCCATTCTCCCAACACAGGACCCAAGAAACCAAAAAATCCTTCTGAATGGTACTGAACAAATCATGGCAATACACACACCACACACACCCTCTTTCCCCTGGTTTCTGTGAGCAGGGAGGGAGTGAACTAGCTCCGTGGCAATGACACTACACACACAGCGAGCCGTGGCAGTCGTCCAATCATAATAGCCAGTGAGATAAAAGGGGAGGTGGCGTCGCGTGACACTGTAGCACAACAGACTATATTACACAAGGTTGGGGAACATAATACAGGGTTATGGGTTAAATCAATCCCCCTGGCCCCCCAAACTCAGCCGTCCAACCCCATTAACCCCATTAGAGGGAGGGGCGGTCTGACGAAGGACTGCTGGGATATCAAAGAGTAAAACAGCCATGGAGTGAAATGAACCGAGGCGAGGAAATAAACCAGTAAAAAAATTCTAATGCCGCAGAATAGGCCTCAGGACCCGACACCACCAACCCCCCAACACGGTTTCCTTCCTGGGGGCCGGGAGGGGGACAGAGGGCATCTGAGAGGAACAGTGTACAGGGCTCCCCCACCACCCCTACAGTACACCACTAAGCTGCATGTTTGTTTACTCTGTGGTAACATTTTGTGTTGAAAATTCTGCTGTGCCTAGTTGAGATGAACAATGCAGTGTACCAAAACAGCATCTCTGGTCTCTCTAAACCCACTAGCTAGTAATCCCCCTCATTCAGAGAATATAGAATTCACACTCATTCATAATTCTCCTGCCTGGTTCCATTCCACTAGATTACACAACCG
The DNA here is from genome assembly GCF_020615455.1 of Coregonus clupeaformis. Lineage (NCBI taxonomy): Eukaryota > Metazoa > Chordata > Actinopteri > Salmoniformes > Salmonidae > Coregonus > Coregonus clupeaformis. The sequence continues at coordinate 39,256,018 of NC_059215.1, read as the reverse complement.
CATAAAGCAGTTACTGTACAATGGGAGAGGGGATACGTTAGTCCTCTGACTGAAGAGTGTCTCACTGTGTCTTATCTACAGACATCATCCTCTGTAGCTCAATTGGTAGAGCACGGCGCTTGTAACGCCAGGGTAGTGGGTTCGATCCCAGGGACCACCCATACGTAAAAATGTATGTACACATGACTAAGTCGCTTTGGACAAAAGCTTCTGCTAAATGGCATATTATTATTATATTATCATTGGGCCTGGGGGCAGGGGGTGTGGGTCTACTTTGGGGGGAGGGGAAGGGAAGCAGAAAGTGGGGTGGGGTCATGTTGGAGGCATTTGAGGCAAAAATAAATAAATAATACCATAACACAAAAGGTCACCACAGCGACGACACGGACTACCATTCAACTTCCTGTCCTAATTCAGTCCAGAAGCATGGAGAATGCAGACCACGTTTTCACTTCATGCTCTTTCACATTCATTTGACTCGTATGCATACTGTGCTTCTTAAAGGAGCGTCACATTTACATACGCAGCAGACCTCCACCGACCCCCTCCCTCTCTCCTCTTTCCCTGTGGCTGACTGACTGACCACTCCTTCGTATAGAGGGGCTGGGGCTTCTGGCATGGGAGGGGTGTAGGGTAGGGGCGTCTTCAGAAAGCCACAGGGTTACACAACCGTGATACGCTGGTTGGCTGTTTATGTAACACTGCTTTACAGGCAGCGCTAGAGTTGCAGCATGTGCGTAGAACTGAGTACCAAAGGCAGACAATTATCAACTCAGAGTGGCAGTGTGCCCTGGAGAATAACAGGGGGTGCCATGACGACAAGAGGAAGAGGAGCTGATTGGTAAACGATAACAGTGGCTCAAGGTCGTCATAGTCTCCCTGTATGTGCCACTCAGACAATTAATCATCTGGAAAGAGTACCACTTTAATTTCTCCATGCACTTTTTAACCCAGTGTTTCTCAACCCAGTCGTTTTACAAAGTCTATTTGATCTATTCCACCACTAGCACACTTGATTCAACCCCGGCAACTAATCAAATCATCAAGCCCCTGAATGTTGGTGTTGGTATACAGTAAAACTTAAAAATAGCCACCTGTCCCATTTAACAGCTGGGCATCAGAACACATTCCAGCAAATAAACACCTGTTTCAAAAAAACGCTGGGTCTAAATGAATTGTTTACAAGGTCACTATGGACACAGCTGATATTCCCACAGTCATGTGCATTAAAAAAAACAAAAAAAAACAATTTAATCCGTCATCGTTGCTAGCCATGGCGACATCAAATTCAAGCTGGCAGTGATAAAATTCGCAGAGCAAAATTTGTGCAAGGAAACAGCCAGGCATTTTGGAATTGATCCAAAACAAGTGAGAGAATGGTGTCTTCAACGTTTGTCTGAGGTAGACCAGAAAAAAGTAAGTAAAGAAATAGAAGCCTGGCTCAAATAGAAGCCCGTCTCTAATAAGCACCGGGTGTGTTCAGTGATGTTTTAATTAATTGAAGTTTTACGGTAGATGAAATATGTGTTGGTATCGATAAAATATGTGAGGAGTTGAGAAACACAGTTGAAACTAGGGCTGGGAATTCCCAGAGACCTCACGATACAATTTTATCAAGATACTTAGGTGCCCATACTATATGTCTTGCGATTCTCAATATTTATTCTATATTTATTGCAATTCGATACTGTGATTTTGATGTTCCAAACATATTGCTCACTATATGTCTGCTGTAGAGAGACAAGAGAGCATGAGGAAATTTGTTTTGATCAGTCATGGAAATAAATGTTCTGAAATCATGTTGGCTCACTATTTAAAAAGATGGAGAACAAGCTATAGGATGAAAAACACCAGAGTTTTGGCGCAGGTACAACCGACTAGCACTAGCTAACGCTACCTAGCAAAAAAATATACAATACAATTGTACAAATCAATACTTCGGAGTCAAAGTATGAATATAGTATTGTCCAAAATAATATTGCGATATGTAACTATCAATTTTTCTCCCCATCACTAGTTGAAACCACAGTTGGCTTTCAGAATGTCATCTGAGTGGAGTGGACATGTGACACCGGTGCTGATTTAGGTCCATAAATGACTTGAGTGTAGTGTTTCAGAGGCCCTGTTTCCTGGCCTACATATTTGTGTGTGTGTCATGTTCCTACTTCATACTGTCCTGCTGACGCTCGCACTGACCCACTGAGTTACACAACCGGTCTGCAGGCGGCGCGGGACTGGGCCAACGTCACAGACAGTGCGTCTGCGAGGGCGAGGGGTGAGAGACCTCAAGCTGGGTCAGAGGGGGCCTGTGGTAGGTAGGGTTGCTAGCAGCATTTTTCAGGGGCGAGCGTGTTACCACAGCGACAAATGGCCCACTCCAGTTCCAGAAGCCCAAAGCCTGCAGGTTTAGACCGGACACCTTCACAGCTGTTCAACAGGCTCAAGGTTTGGCCTCTGTCACACTAGCTACCAGGCAGCCATACCAGAAGATCTGCCGCAGAATAGAAATGGACTAATTCTGCAGATCCCACAAACCACCAAACCAGATAAACTAACACAGTGCTTCTGATTGAGGCGGCCTTTTGGTCTACTAGGAGCCGAAAAGAATAAGACCAAGTCTGATTAGGGAAAAGATAAATGTACACTGAGAATTCCATTCACACACGTTTAAAAAAAGGGTGAGTGAACTGACCCACTGAAAAAGGAGAAAAAATGTCACTACTAGAGCGGTCTCCCTCTCTCCATCTAGGTCAGTAAAGAGATTATAGATTACGCATAATCCAGCGCACGAGTGAGTTTTACTACAAAAACCAGAGAAGACCCTACGCTCAGCATCACAGCAGCAACACATGTTCACTGGACAACTACAGGTCACAGAGCAGAGAAATTGCTGGAAGCTTCAATAAAGGGCAACTTTTCAGAAGTTGTTATCAGCTTCACATCAGGCCAAAGGATTTACCAGATAGGCCCTAGCAGGCATTAACCAGGAGTTGTAATGCGCTTGATTAACTCTCAACAAGTGGGTATACATTACACACAGACCATGTGAGCCGGCGGAGATTATTCACAAAGACACAATCAGTATCAACCTAATATAAGGCTTCCTTTGTAAATTCAACGTGAGAAAGGCCAAGATGTGCCAATTTGGAAGATCTCAGAGTACTGCAGATGTGAACAAAGGGTTAAGTGGTCAATAGGCTGTATTGAAATCTATGAGATCAACTGGTTCTCCTCTCTCCCTGCTCTTACCACCCTGTGGCAAGGAAGCACAATAAGATGACCCATTTTCTGCCTCTATTTCTTACCTCTGCTGACACACACAGGCCACCAGCGCGGTGAGCACGGACTAAGGCAGAAGGACACTTATGTAACGGCAGCCTCTGGCTGTTACATAATCCCAAGAACCGCACGTCCCGTACACACAATCACACCTTATCATTCACATACCTAATCATGTACACACCCAATCACATAAACTACCTACAAAACAGACATTCGTACAATGTAGATTCGGTATTCACAAACAAAAACATTTTCTGTTGCCATCAACAATGTATGACAGCCCTTTCCCATGAACAGGGTGTGTGTGTTTCTAGTTGCAGCAATTTCAACAGCCCCAAGCAAGTCGTTCTTGTGTGTTTTACAGCTGTTGTGTGTTTTACAGCGTCTTCCACAGGAAACAACCCTCAGAGATAGAACGTTTCGCATCTTCCTATGAACCAGTTGCTATTAAATGAACCTTTGACAGAAAACCTGCGGATAGGGTAGGATTCTAGGCTAACCTGGGATGGCTCCTCTGTTCCAAGATCGTCAGCAACAGTCGGAAGTGGAGGGGGCTGTGGAGCCATTATCCTTGTTGTGCTTGTGCAAGGGGTGCAGGCTCTGCACTCATCGCTGCTGGGCTTGGCGGTGGCCTCGGTGGTGTGATGCTGCTGCTCATCGCTCTCCTTTCCTTTGGCTTTGTTTCTGATATCCACAGTGGCAGATTAGCTGGTTCAAGCTAGCTAAATAGGCTAAGGCGAATAACACTAACACTTTTTACAGCTAGCTAAGACGCTAACTAAACGCCGTAGTGGTGGGGTTTGAGGCAGAGTTGCGTAAAGCAGCTTCAACGGTAAACTTGACCCCGCCTTTATAAATCAAAATCAAATATTACAGTCGGAGGCGTTTCACATTATTCACTTAGCCTAGCACAGATGAGAAGCGTTTTTGAATCATACCTAACCAGCCCAGTGACTTTCCATAGCCCCCCTACACACAGCGCAGCGCGCTCTGTCCATTGTGCTGACACAGCGCAGCCATAGATTTTGCACCAACCTGTCACTCAATCATTTGAACTTTTTGGCTATTTTTATATAGGAACATAAAACTAAAACTGAGGGGGCTGAGCCCCCTTGAGGAGCCGGGCCAGTCACACAGTAAACGCAACAAACATCATAGGACAGGGTTTGTACACATCTACAGACAGTGGCAAGTCAAATTCAAGGACTTAAGTACTTTTTCAAGCACTAGTATTTATTTTCAAGGACCATCAATTCGTAATAGTTCCTATTATGCAATTGTTTGTCGCCACCAGATGTCAGTATATCGCCACAACCTCGTGAAAAAAACAGCAACTAACTTACTATTCGTCACTACTAAGTTCTACTCAATAATAAGTTTCACTACTTATTTACTACAGACAGTGCATTCAGAAAGTATTCAGACCCCTTTACTTTTTCCACATTTTGTAACGTTACAGCCTTATTCTAAAAAGGATTAAATAGTTTTTCTACACACAATACCCCATAATGACAAAGCAAAAACAGGTTTTTAGAATGTTTTAAACATTTATTACAAATAAATAACGGAAATATCATATTTACATAAGTATTCAGACACTTTACTCAGTACTTTGTTGAAGCACCTTTGGCAGCGATTACAGCCTCAAGTCTTCTTGGGTATGACGCTACAAGCTTGGCACATCTGTATTTGGGGAGTTTCTCTCATTCTTCTCTGCAGATCCTCTCAAGCTCTGTCAGGTTGGATGGGTAGCGTCGCTGCTCAGCTATTTCCAGGTCTCTCCAGAGATGTTCGATCGGGTTCAAGTCTGGGCTCTGGCTGGGCCACTCAAGGACATTCAGAGACTTGTCCCGAAGCCACTCCTGCGTTATCTTGGCTGTGTGCTTAGGGTAGTTGTCCTGTTGGAGGGTGAACCTTCGCCCCAGTCTGAGTTCCTGAGCGTGCTAGAGCAGGTTTTCATCAAGGATTTCATCTTTCCCTAGATCCTGACTAGTCTCCCAGTCCCTGCCACTGAAAAAATCCCACAGCATGATGCTGCCACAACCATGATGCTGCCCCAACCATGGTGCCAGGTTTCCTCCAGAAATGATGCTTGGCATTCAGGCCAAAGAGTTCAATCTTGGTTTCATCAGACCAGATAATCTTGTTTCTCATGGTCAGAGTCCTTTAGGTGCCTTTTGGCAAACTCCAAGTGGGCTGTCATGTGCCTTTTACTGAGGAGTGGCTTCCGTCTGGCCACTCTACCATAAAGGCCTGATTGATGGAGTGCTGCAGAGATGGTTGTCCTTCTGGAAGGTTCTCCCATCTCCACAGAGGTACTCATGAGCTCTGTCAGAGTGACCATCAGGTTCTTGGTCACCTCCCTGACCAAGGCCCTTTTCCCCCCGATTGCTCAGTTTGGCCGGGCGGCCAGCCCAGTGACCTTCCATAGCCCCCTACACACATTGCAGCGCGCTCTGTCCATTGTGCTGACACAGCGCAGCTACAGACTTGCACCGTGACGGTTCCAAAATTCTTCCATTTAAGAATGATGGAGGCCACTGTGTTCTTGGGGACCTTCAATGCTGCAGAAATGTTTTGGTACACTTCCCCAGATCTGTGCCTCAACACAATCCTGTCTCGGAGCTCTGCGGACAATTCCTTCGACCTCATGGCTTGGTTTTTGCTCTGACATGCACTGTCAACTGTGGGACCTTATATAGACAGGTGTGCCTTTCCAAATAATTTCCAATCAATTGAATTTACCACAGGTAAATGCACCTGACCGCCATTGAGTCTCATAGAAAGTTTGTGATTATCTATTGATATGTAGGCTACGTGTGCCTTTAAAAAAAAGAATGTATGTAGTTCTGTCCTTGAGCGGTTCTTGTCTATTAATGTTCTGTATTATGTCATGTTTCATGTTTTGTGTAGACCCCAGGAAGAGTAGCTGCTGCTTTTGCAACAGCTAATGGGGATCCTGATAAAATACCAAAGGGTCTGAATACTTATGCAAATAAGGTTTCTGTTTTTTTCTTTTCTGTTTTTTGCAAACATTTCTAAAAACCCGTTTTTGCTTTGTCATTATGGGGTATTGTGTGTAGATTGATGAGGGAATTTTTTATTTAATCCATTTTAGAATAAGGCTGTAACGTAATAAAATGTGGAAAAAGGGAAGAGGTCTGAATACTTTCCGAATGCACTATACATGAGTGGTAAGTCAGCACTGATGATGTTTACTGATTTTTTCAACTCAGTAAAATCGTTGAAATTGTTGCATGTTGCGTTTATATTTTTGTTCAGTGTACATTATATTAAATTGTCTTTATATTTAAATTGTCTTTATATTTCACAAAATGTTAGGTCCCACAGGCTGTCCCAACACATAATGACATGAAAGTGAATTCTAACATAGTATTCTATACCCATTTGAAGAGAAACAAGTTATTCATGTGTTTGATAAGATTAAATATTCTCTCAGGTGACCCCACGAGTCCCCGACCCCAAGTTTGGGAACCACTGTACTACTAACCTCTCTCCCTGCTTGCTTCAATGCTTCCTCTCGCTGTGTATCTCCTTTGCGTCATTCATTACAGCCTGACTTAACACTGTCTGTCTCACTACTCTCTGTAAAGAAAAGGTATTTTGTTATAAGAACATAGTAGCCCATCTTTTGATTATAGCTAGCTTAATTTCAGTCAGCTTCTCCTTCTGAGGTCAGGCTCCATTCAACGTTAGCTTCTAACTTCATCCATCTATCCATAGCTAGCTACCTGGCTAACAGCCAGAGCGCTTGAGCTACCTAGCTAGCTAGACATCTGACTGAAATATCAGCAACTGTTTACTAGTTGTACACTCACTCTCAGAGAGTCAAGGTGTTTTTGTTTGGGGGATGTCTGTTGACACGGTAATTTCCCGTAGGACAGAGTGGTGAATGCGCTGCTAACAAAGCAAATCCGGGGGAGCAGACAAACATAACGAGCATACATGATTAGATGATCAACGCTGGGAACGCAATAAGTGCGTAAACGATAAATAACTAAAACGTGAGTAAACGCTATTTTACAAATAAAAAGATGCGTAAACGGCGTTTACCCTCCACTACATCCCTTGTTGGGTCTGGCAAAATCCATTCATAAAACATCAATATCCTGGGAACCAGAGCACGAAACACGTGAGGAAATAAAACTCGGTAAGTCTGCCTGGAAATTAATTTGCAAGACCAATACATTTTTCTAATATTTTTCATATTAACATATTTGATAATTTTCTGTTCTCCTCTCATTAAAATTCAAGTACTTTTCAAGTACCAACTTGAGAAAATGTATGTTTTTCAAGGTATTCCAGTACTTGAATTTCAAAGTGCCAAATTCATGTACTTTAAGCACCTCAAGCACCTTGTGCGAACCCTGCTAGGATCTTCTGGGTTCAAAAGATCCTACTTTGGGGACATTGTCAGTGTGTTAACAACTCTGTGATGGTGACAGTGTTGTAAATCAGCCAATGTGATTGACATAGGCAATAGGGATGTGACAAATGGAAACATTTTCGTAACCTTTAAAATTGCCATTTCTTTATTGGTTTTCTGTTAAAAGCGTTTTAAAAAATCATTAAATTCCACGTGAATTCACAATGCAGCTGCGCTGCTGCAAGCAACGGTTTGGGTCTCACGGTGCGTCCCTTTTAGATGGTCAAGCATTGCACCTGTACTACCATTACTGTACCTCAATTCCACCTCGCAAAGTTTGCATTTCCTTCTCATTTAACTTCTCAAAGTATTGCTGCTGTCTCTTGCCTTTCTCTGCCATTTTTCTAACTGTTAATGACGATGACATAGTGGAGAGTAGACTCCAAAATAATTGATTCCGACTCCTTGTACGTCAACTCCTGGTGTCGACTCCCATTTCTGAGTGTCAAGACTCAATTCCGCTAGGAATCGACTCCAAGATTTTGTATTTTTGGAACGGCATTTCGTTGCCGTACATCCGAGAACAAACACTTGCATCTTTCATAGCGAGCTAGCGAGGGACAGAGAGAGAGAGGGGAGTGGCACAGTATAGGCAGGTCGGCCAGACAGACAGAGTCAGAACCGTGCACTAGGCCTATCTATTGGCAATCAAAAGCTGTATCTCGCAATGGAATGCTGCATCTCCCAATTTCTTGGCTTACAATGTCTCGCAACTTCAGTAAAGCAGGTCCTATCATCAATGAGTACGCTAGGATATTAATGAGCGAGAGGCAACCCTTGCGTGGTAGCCAGGGCACCAAAACAGTTGGAGTTGAGCCTCCTGCGCTTCAATTGTTAAAATATTATTCTTAACGTTAATGATCCCAATTTCGTTTAAACGCCCCCATGACCATCTAGAGGTGGCCACACTGGGATCACATCACAATTGTCCATCCAATCAACTATCAAAACCAGAGGAATGGACAGAAAGAAGAAAGAGGAGAACGAGACCGAACCACAGGCTAAAAACAACGTGGCCACATCCCTGTATGTCGTATGTAAACACATGGTTGTTGTATTTGACCATATGTTTCTCCTTATGCTGCACCCAGCCAGACTGACTCCTACTGTTTAATATAACACTATTCCTCCCACTGCCACTTGTTTAGGTTACCATAGAAAGTCAATCAAATAGCCCCCAGATCAAACAAAACATCTGAGCGCTCCCCAACAGAGAACAACATGAGAGAGAAAAGAGAGAATGAAAGGCTAGCGGGTGTCAAACTAATGCATAAGTAGGGAGCGTTACACAACGCTGTTGCACAACGTTACAAAACAACTCCAATTCAAAGACAGTAACTCATGTAAAACACCCTGGTTAAATCACCATCATCATCCCAATTTCTCACTCACAACAAATAATCCATCCACACTTCTTTTTCCGGTCATCATTTATTAATTCACCCCCACATGCTGCTGTCATAAGGATCAGTGACGCTCCCACTGAGAAGGGTCAGTGTGCCAGCAGGGTTCTGAGGGTCACCTACCTGCAAAGGTCTCAGACTCTTCCAGAAGCAGCATGCTTAGAGTCGCCGTGAGTGGTGTGTGGGGTGTGGGGTGTCCAGAAAGCTTGTAGAGGGCGTGCGGTGGTACCCGTTTGCCCCTCCTCTGAGTAGTCTCTCTCTGTTCCCCTGTTCTGATGGCGAGGAAATAGGTGGTCCAAGTCCGACTACCTCTGTCTGCTCCCAAACTCACTAACACTTCCTCTAGTTGAAAAAGTCTGCCTCAAAAGCTGTAAGGCAGAACCTAGCTTCTTGTTCACCTTTGTCTCTGTCGCTATCCGTTTATCTGATGAGCTGTTTTTCCTACTGGCTTACTGACTGACTGGACCCGTGAGTGTCTGGCAATGTGAGTCGAGTCAGGCTCACAGCAACCAGGAAACTACTAAAAACTCCTTACATAAGCTCTCATGCTGGAGCTGGGTCCCTAGTCAGGGGGGGCTGTCTATGTACGCACATATGGACTATTGAAGGATGGAGAGAAAGTCCAAAGATGCTCAAGCTGAGAGAAACTCTCAAAGACTAAGTAGTAAACATATAAAGTATACCAAAACTTGACAATATGATAAAACCTATGAAACCTCTCTCCACTGCCATTCAGCTCTTGCTAGAGCCAGATTCCCCCTTCCTCAGTATTTAGACACTTACCCATCACCTCTGTATGAGTGATGATCTACTCCTACTCTGGAATGGGTCTCATGTCTGTCCTCGTCAAGCCAGAGTATCCGTGTCAGCTCCATTCGGTCATGCTGCCCCAGTCTCACAGAGTATAGAGTGCATGTTTCTGTAAGCAGGGCCACCGCCACAAGGGACAGAAGGCTATTGTGACCATTATAAAACTGAGGCGCTGAAAGCAGCCTGGCCCTGCCTGCCAGTCACAAACCCCCCTTCCACCGGCAGAGTGTCAGCATGATGTCAGCAGACACCACCTCCTTAGCAAGGCTGCCTTAGGTAACAGAGGTAAGAGAGTTCATTCAGACAGGGGGAAGGAAGGAATGAGGAAAATGAAAGAAAAGGGGACATTCAAAACAATGCTGCGGACCCACATCCCGGGACCCCATCCAGCTTACCCAGACCACTTTACAAAATACACGTGGAGTCTGCACACAGTACCTCACATCGTTACACTCCCTTCCACACCTTGTGGAGGAAAGAGCTAGAAACAAGAGAGAAGGAGGGAGGAAGGGAAAGAAGAGGTAGAACCAGACCTGTGAAGGTTGCTAGCATGACAATACATGACTCAAAAACTATATTTTGGTATTTTCATATGATGTGGCTGGTGACACTTTGCTTTTTGAAAGTCCAATATCTTGAAAACTTGACTGCTAACATGCAAAACATTGAGACTGTATCAACAGTGGACTAATTATTTAAAAAATCCTAAATATTGTTTTTGAGTGGTTTTTCCTTTAAGTCTCCTCTCATCCCAAAGAGTAGGCTGTTTCCCCAATGCTCACATGCCACGCTAACACACATTTCCATTGACACGCCTTTCCTTCGCTCAAGTCTTTTCGCTCACATTTCTCTCTGTTTACATAATCAGTCTCAGCAAATGAAAGGGAGGGCATGGACTGAGTAATTGACACTGATTAACAACATTTAAATCCAAGTCAGAGTGACACAGCAGAAGGAAAGCAGGGACAGACAAAACAATGTGCTGGATTTGTTTACTGCTGTACAAAACAGACTTCCCTACTATTTTCACCAACAGACACACACAACAAAGTACACCCACAGGGCTCTAAAGTGGGTCCATTTTGGTCACATATGCTCCTAAATATTTTGCTCTACGACCTGGAATTTTTATATGGGAGCACCAGAAATTATTGTAATGATTAGGATTCTCCCTACCGTTGTTTCAGAGTGCCTTTGAGAAAAAAGCGAGCGCATATTTGTTAGCATCATGGTTGTACCATTTCTACAGTGAAAATGGCTTGTTTCTAACACAAACAGTTCAAAAGATATGACCCATATTACAGGCGTAATGTTTTTCTTTCTATGGACGATTGGCTGGCCATATATTACATTTTTCCATGTTGCGGGCTGTTCTGAAACTACTAGCAGGCCATTTGTTTACACCTTGTTCAGTCATGTTACCTCAGTTAGCTAGCTAGCTAACAACCTGGTAACTTTACTAGAAAGCTATTTCCGAACATTTGGGGACACAGAAAGAAAGGAAAAGGGATAGCTTCTTCAGGATATTAATGATCATAGCAATGAATGAATGACTGACCTCTTGCATGTGTTCACTTACTAACAACGTTCTTAAAGAGAGTGTACAACTTTACTGCATCTCAATAGGAAAATAGTGCTTTTCACAATGTAGACACCTAATATTCCACAAATGACTCATTTTAATGACAGGTATTTGTGTCAACATTTTAGCTTGCTATAATAAACAAATGTATTTACAGGGTCACATATTAGTTTCTAGGGCACAACATGTGCCTCAGAAGTAGCTATAGGTCCAACATAGGATATTCCTCAACCGAGTAAAAAAATAAATAAATGCTGGTGCTCCTAAATGTTGTGTTGTGCTCCTAACTACTATACAATTGGGAGAACCACTGCTACCAATGAAAATATTTAATTTAAAGCCCTGTGCACGCACACAAACAAGCATGAAAAACTCTATAGCACACACACATAAAACTCTTAACATCTGTTGTCTTTGATGGGGAGCAGCTATTTCCTGACAGTGTGACACAGCCTTTGTAGTACCTGCCCTGCCAGTCTGTTCGATCATTATGGTTCTCCCCAGGCCCAGCTGTGTCTCCAGTCCCCTATCCCTCTTTCTCCCGATCTGCTCACCCAGTATCCAGGTAACACACCCACACCCTCACTCAACCTGACCGAGAAACAGGAGCTGCTGATGGGCCGAGGAACCAGCCCTGGAACCAGCCCTGGGTGTGCTCTCTGCAGTTATGAAAAGCCTAACTAGTGCTTATGAAAGAGTCCTTTTGGGCGTTTAAATGAAACAATCTGCCACCGAATAATGCAGAGGACTTACACGTGTGTGCTTGTCTGAACAATTTGCACATCCATGGCCTCACAATATATGCATGCACACACACACACACCCTTGACCTTGTCCAGAGCCTCCGCCTGGTCTTGTTGTCTACAGGGTATTTTCATCTGCTCTCAACCACCCTCAACTATTTGTTTCAAAGTCCTGTGCTACCTCAGTGCCTGTCTACCTCAGTGCCTGTAGCCTGTCCTCCTGCTTCACACAGCCAGTCACTCTATACTTTGTTTATGGCAAACCTTCGGTCTGTTTGACCTCCGCTGCCACCCTAGCTGTACATTTCCACTGCCTCAATGTGTGGCTGTTGGTGTTGTTTTGAACTGTATGTCTCAGCTGGGTGAGTAGGCAGTGAAAAACCTGTGGAGTTGGGCCCGGTTGCATAAAACATCTTCTGGGGGACAGGGTTCAGGGCAGGTGGACGGACACAGCACAGGGGGAAGAGGGCACAAACATAGCATCTCAGAGCTGAGCTCTCACACCAACATAAGGGAACCAAAGGCAGATGGGGAGCCAGGGATGGGAGGAAGAAAAGAAGGAGGAGGGAAGTGGGAACGGAACGTCCCGTGGGAGCGTTGGTAAGGGTTGGTTGAGAAGAGAAAACAGGGATACAGAGAAAGAGAGAGGAAGAAAAACAAGCTCACGACTTTGAGAGAGAGAAAGGGTCCAGGCTCTGGTTGTTATGGCGACAGTAACAGCGCAGAGCAGGTGGCATGGGTGACGGTGCTCTGTGACTATTACCCGAAAGAGAGAGGAGGAGGAGGAGGGAGGCAGAAAGGGCACAAAACAAAATAAACTTAATATGCTCATCCAAGTAACATAGGAGAACGAACAGTTCATTGGCCAGCATTCATGAGTCAAATGGCAACTTACAGGCTGTTGCTGCTCCAATTATGACAAACACATGCATTAAGCTTCCTCTCCGTGTGTGTGTGTGTGTGTGTGTGTGTGTGTGTGGGCACAAAAACAACATAACAGGAAATCTGTCACATTAGTTACATGGCCGCAAAAGACACCATGTTCTCTGTGACGCTCTATCTTCCATGGTCTAAGACAGATATCATCAACACACTGCTTGTTAGTGGTGTACTAAGGATGGTGTGGAATTTATTTGACTTGATGGGGAAAAATAGGCCCAATTCAGAGGCTCATATAGTTACAGCTAACCTGAACGGCAACATGACAGTTGATCATTGATACATATGTGGCTCAGTGGCTGAGAAGACAATTATTTTGAGTGTTTTCATATTTTGTGAAGGAAAGAAAAAGACTGCCGACCTGAGGGTACATGATATGTTATGTACGAGGTCAAGAACCTTGCCTGCAGCTTGAAGACCTTTACGGCATACCAGAGATTTTTCCAGAAATGTGTTAAATGTTTAAACACAAGCAATTCTGTTTTCAAATGGCCACTGGTAATAGCACCCATCACTTTTTAAGGTGTGTCCTGAAAGTGTATTTCTGCACTACAGTGAATGGAAGCCACAATGGGACCATAAGATGACTCGAATGAATCATGTTTAGGGTCGCAAAATTCTGGTTAACTTTCCCAAAAGTCAAGAGATTTTCCAGAAATCCTGATTGGACGATTCCAGGATTCAAGAAGGAATAAGTAGGAAATCTGGAATCTTCCAACCAGGATTTCAGGAAAACCTGGGAATTTGGGGAATGTACAGTGAGGGAAAAAAGTATTTGATCCCCTGCTGATTTTGTACGTTTGCCCAATGACAAAGAAATGATCAGTCTATAATTTTAATGGTAGGTTTATTTGCACAGTGAGAGACAGAATAACAACAAAACAATCCAGAAAAAACACATGTCAAAAATGTTATAAATTGACTTGCATTTTAATGAGGGAAATAAGTATTTGACCCCTTCTCAATCAGAATGATTTCTGGCTCCCAGGTGTCTTTTATACAGGTAACGAGCTGAGATTAGGAGCACACTCTTAAAGGGAGTGCTCCTAATCTCAGTTTGTTACCTGTATAAAAGACATCTGTACACAGAAGCAATCAATCAGATTCCAAACTCTCCACCATGGCCAAGACCAAAGAGCTCTCCAAGGATGTCAGGGACAAGATTGTAGACCTACACAAGGCTGGAATGGGCTACAAGACCATCGCCAAGCAGCTTGGTGAGAAGGTGACAACAAAATAACTGTCAGTCTCCCTCGGCCTGGGGCTCCATGCAAGATCTCACCTCGTGGAGTTGCAATGATCATGAGAACGGTGAGGAATCAGCCCAGAACTACACGGGAGGATCTTGTCAATGATCTTAAGGCAGCTGGAACCTTAGTCACCAAGAAAACAATTGGTAACACACTACGCCGTGAAGGACTGAAATCCTGCAGCGCCCGCAAGGTCCCCCTGCTCAAGAAAGCACATATACATGCCCGTCTGAAGTTTGCCAATGAACATCTGAATGATTCAAAGGAGAACTGGGTGAAAGTGTTGTGGTCAGATGAGACCAAAATGGACCTTTTTGGCATCAACTCAACTCGCCGTGTTTGGAGGAGGAGGAATGCTGCCTATGACCCCAAGAACACCATCCCCACCGTCAAACATGGAGGTGGAAACATTATGCTTTGGGGCTGTTTTTCTACTAAGGGGACAGGACAACTTCACCGCATCAAAGGGACGATGGACGGGGCCATGTACCGTCAAATCTTGGGTGAGAACCTCCTTCCCTCAGCCAGGGCATTGAAAATGGGTCGTGGATGGGTATTCCAGCATGACAATGACCCAAAACACACGGCCAAGGCAACAAAGGAGTGGCTCAAGAAGAAGCACATTAAGGTCCTGGAGTGGCCTAGCCAGTCTCCAGACCTTAATCCCATAGAAAATCTGTGGAGGGAGCTGAAGGTTCGAGTTGCCAAACGTCAGCCTCGAAACCTTAATGACTTGGAGAAGATCTGCAAAGAGGAGTGGGACAAAATCCCTCCTGAGATGTGTTCAAACCTGGTGGCCAACTACAAGAAACGTCTGACCTCTGTGATTGCCAACAAGGGTTTTGCCACCAAGTACTAAGTCATGTTTTGCAGAGGGGTCAAATACTTATTTCCCTCATTAAAATGCAAATCAATTTATAACATTTTTGACATGCGTTTTTCTGGATTTTTTTGTTGTTATTCTGTCTCTCACTGTTCAAATAAACCTACCATTAAAATTATAGACTGATCATGTCTTTTTCAGTGGGCAAACGTACAAAAATCAGCAGGGGATCAAATACTTCTTTCCCCTCACTGTAACTAGAATTACGCAACCCTAATCATGTTGTCGTGTTGAAGCTGATGGATCAGTGCAGCACCTGCAGAGCGGCTGCTTGCAGCTATATGGATAGATATCTGGTAACCAAGAGACAGGAATAGGAAGAAATTAGACGGATATAGACTTAGTATGGAGATGGCAGAGGGAGGGAGTGATCCTCACTTCACCGGGCTGCCGTTGGTACTAGTGACCTTCATCCTACAGCAATCCGTTAATATGTTAACATCCAGACGGGCTGGGGTATAGAGTACAGACGGGGAGTAGGGTTAGGTAAATGTGGACATACATGTCTGACGTGTGTGTATGTGACGTGTGCGTGTCGGCGTGACAGAGAGTAAGTAGGAGTGTGAGTGAGTGCATAAGTTCTGACACTGAGCAGAGCTAAAGTACAGTAGCTAGCCTACATGTTGAGTAGTGATGGGGGAAGATTTCTTTTTTTGATAGTTACATATCGGGATATTATTTTTGATAATATATTGTATCGACAATTTCACAATGTTATTGTTGTGCTGGTTGGGTGTACCTGCACCAAAACAGTATTTTCCCTTCATAGATTGAGAACAATCTTTTTAAATAGGGAGCCAATTTGTTTTCAGCACTTTTATTCCCGAATCTCTGCAGCAGACATATGGTGAACAATATGTTAACTACATCGAGTCGCAATAAAATCACAGTATCGAATCGCAATACATATCGTTTCGGCACCTAAGTATTGTGATAATATCATATTCTGATGTCCCTGGAAATTCACAGTCCTAATGTTGAGGGAAATCCATTTTCCTGACTGGGAACCAACTATTTCTATAACAAAACATGTATGTGTATGTGCTTGTGCAGCGGGGCTGCAGTAGAGTTGTGCTGAACGAGGCATAGCTGCGCAGAGGAGGGGTAGAGGACCATCTTTCATAACGTACAGTGTCACAGTGACATACCCACAAACGGCTGTGTGAACGTCACCACAACCCAGGGAGTAGCACAGAGAGCCTAGGAGAGGGAAATAACTGCCCATGGTGGGTGAAAATGCACTTTGGTGATTAAATTTAACTTCCTTATGTTATAAAATACATTTTAACAAGACAAACATGATATTATTCACATTCTGAAACGTTCAGTGGGGTCTTTCTCTAACATTTCATTACTAGTATATGCAAAATGTTGGATTTCTTAACCGAATACATCCAATAATAAGCACCGAGCTCTGTACTTTGCTCAGTTAATCTTTGCCTCAATCCTTACTAGTCTCCCAGTCCCTGCCACTGAAAAACATTCCTACAGTATGATGCTGCCACCACCATGCTTCACCGTAGGGATGGTGCCTGGTTTCCTCCAGACGTGACACTTGGCATTCAGGCCAAAGAGTTCAATCTTGGTTTCATCAGATCAGAGAATCTTGTTTCTCGTGATCTGAGTCCTTTAGGTGCCTTTTGGCAAACTCCAAGCGGGCTGTCATGTGCCTTTTACTGGCTTCCGTCTGGCCACTCTACCATAAAGACTTGATTGGTGGAGTGCTGCAGAGATGGTTGTCCTTCTGGAAGGTTCTCCCATCTCCACAGAGGAACTCTGGAGCTCTGTCTGAGTCACCATCGGGTTCCTGGTCACCTCCCTGACCAAGGCCCTTCTCCCCCGATTGCTCAGTTTGGCCGAGCGGCCAGCTCTAGGAAGAGTCTTGGTGGTTCCAAACTTCTTCCATTTAAGAATGATGGAGGCCACTGTGTTCTTGGGGACCTTCAATGCTGCAGAAATGTTTTGGTACCCTTCCCAGATCGGTGCCTCAACACAATCCTGTCTCGGAGCACATGCGGCGAATACAACAGGTGTATAAATGCTTACTTACAAGCCCTTAACCAACAATGCAGTTCAAGAAATAGAGTTAAGAAAATATTTACTAAATAAACTAAAGTAAAAAAATAAAATCAAGAAGTAACAAGAAAATTACATAATAACGAGGCTATATACAGGGGGTACCAGTTTCGAGTCAATGTGCGGGAGTAGAGGTTAGTCGAGGTAATTTGTAAAGTGACTATGCATAGATAATAAATAGCAAGTAGCAGCAGTGTAAAGGGGGGGAGTCAATGTAAATAGTCCGGGTGGACTCCAATCAAGTTGTAGAAACATCTCAAGGATGATCAATGGAAACAGGATGCACCTGAGCTCAATTTCGAGTCTTATAGCAAAGGGTCTGAATACTTATTTACATAAGGTCATTATGTTTTATACATTTGCCAAAAATTCAAAAAAAACTGTTTTCACTTTGCCATTATGGGGTATTGTGTGTACTTATTTAAAAAAAAATCCATTTTAGAATAAGGCTGTAATGTAACAAAATGTGGGAAAAGTCAATTATTGACAAGTTTTGGAATATTTTCCCGAATGCACTGTATCTTGTAAAACGGGGAATTTGTTAATTTGATGTTCATGTTTGTTTTATTACCTATTGAATTGCCTCATTCAAGACACAAGTATGTCCCTAAGTTGAAGGATTTATTGATCCCCTCGTAACTCTCTGGAAGTCACCTTCTGAGTTTCATTAGCAACACGTAACATTCACCGTCTGTTTCGCTACAAGGATTCAGTCAGGCGAAGATCGGAAGATGCTGGAGCCCTCACCATTTTGTAGAACCAACCAGGATAGTTTCGTTGATGACGAACACAAAGCACCGTTGTTGACAGGCTTCAGTTCAGTCAGCATTTATTTGCTCAAGCCAAGGCAGTTAGTAGTAAGTAGCTAGCTACGTTAGCTAACATGTTTTTGTCCTGGAGCTCGAAGTGCCTTTCTCTGGAAAGACGGCAAGTGTTTGTTTTATTTCTGCAGAATGTTACTGATTGGTTGAACATGATCCAATCACTTTCTAATTTGTTTTGTGCAATGTCCCTCGGGCAGACTGATAGCCTTGTAATTACCAGATTGCCGCTGCGCTAAGGGAGCACACAAAATAGCCCAAATTAGCCTTGCTAGCTGGATATCATAGCTAGCTTCTTTACATCAATTTGATGCAGTCAAGACATGCACTACCAGATGGTATGATAACCTACGAAACATTAACAAGTTTGTATATCCACCCGACCCCTCTTGAAGCAGAACAGAGTTTAGACAAGATTCATCTCCTGTAAAGTCATGCTACCAAAGACTACCGCAAAAAACTGTGTAAATGCTGCCAGGTACCGACAATAAGAAAGGGGAACACACACGGAAACACACCACTGAGAAGATATGACTGTAGGTTTTAAAACAACTTTCATTAAATCAGTTCAATATCACTCATGGTCGCTTGCAACTCCTCAATGACAAGTATTTTCCTCCCATCAAAACCTGTTGTATAGGCATCTTAGTTGACCCTTAACATGCCGGACATATCATTGGACTGTAGCATATGGAATCATATCAGTTCTATTCATGGCATTTCTTTATACAACATTCATCAGTATGTGTGTGTGTGTGTGTGTGTGTGTGTGTGTGTGTGTGTGTGTATATATATATATCTCTCTTCTTTCAGTTTCCACCTACCGGGGACATCATGACCATCATTCTCATCAACCTCCAGCTCCTCTTCCTCACTGTAGAGGCAGTGGGGCTCCATGTGTCTCCCCGAGGTCTCCTCGTCAGACATGGTGTCCCTCAGTCACCCGGGGGCATTACCTAGGCATCCTCACACACAGGCCACCTGCAACACACACACACACACTTCTTATTTGTCATAAAAATGTAGTCTACACAGTTATTTTGTCTTTGTTCTGTGTCTTACAGTGCAAATAAAAAACAATTGAATAAACAAATGAACACACAAACACACGTTACCTTGACAATCTCGCAGAGGGACAACTGACAACATACAGAACTGCCAATGCATAACTCAAAGCCCTCTAACAATACCATTAAAACTAGAGCCCGACCGATGCATCATTTCACTGATAATATCTGCCGATATTGGCCTTTAACAGATATATCGATATCGGACGATTATTCCACCAATAACCGATATTCAATAAATAGCGTGAGATTCCATTTTTTCATCCTATCTGAAAACGTGTCATTATTGTCAATGTAAGAAATCAACATTTGTAGCATATTTCTTGGACAATTGCTAGTGTATGGCAATTTGAGAACTTTTGTGGAAAAATGACACTTTTTCATTTCCCCCACTGTAAAACAGTACATCGGCAGATATTGGTATCGGTAAGTCCCCCCAAAAAATCAAAATCAGTGTTAGCCCTGATGCGCCTCCCTCTTTTCCCCCTGTCCAGCTACAGTTTCTCCCTGCAGGCGGTCACTGAGTCTGAGGTGCTAAAGGAGCTCCTTAAACTTGACCCCAAAAAAACATCTGGGTCAAATGGTTTAGACCCTTTCTTCTTTAAGGTTGCAGCCCCTATCATCACCAAGCCTATCTCTGACCTTTTTAACCTGTCTCTCCTCTCTGGGGAGGTTCCCATTGCTTGAAAGGCAGCCACGGTGCGTCCTTTATTTAAAGGGGTAGTTCAGGCTGATCCTAACTGTTATAGGCCGATTTCTATCTTGCCCTGTTTATCAAAAGTGTTGGAAAAACTTGTCAATAATCAACTGACTGGCTTTTTTGATGTCAACAGTATTCTCTGTGGTATTGAATCTGGTTTCCGCTCAGGTTATGGATGTGTCACTGCAACCTTGAATGTCCTAAATGAGGTCACCATTGCCCTTGATTCTAAGCAATGTTGTACTGCTATTTTTATTGACTTGACCAAAGCTTTTGATATGGTAGACCATTCCATTCTTGTGGGTCAGCTAAGGAGTATTTGTGTCTCTGAGGGGTTTTTGGCCTGGTTTGCTAACTACTGCTCTCAAAGAGTGCAGTGCATAAAGTCAGAATATCTGCTGTCTCAGCCACTGCCCGTCACCAAGGGAGTACCCCAAGGCTCGATACCTAGGCCCCACATGCCTCTCAATTTACATCAACAACAGCTCAAGCAGTAGGAAGTTCTGCCATCCATTTATATTGAGATGATACTGTCATATTTAGCTGGCCTCTCCCCGGATTTAGTGTTAAACGCTCTACAACAAAGCTTTCTTAGTATCCAACAAGCTTTCTCTGCCCTTAATCTTGTTTTGAACACCTCCAAAACAAAGGTCATGTGGTTCAGTAAGAAGCATGCCCCTCTCCCCACCGGTGTGATTACTACCTCTGAGGGTTTAGAGCTTGTGCTAGTCACTTCATACATGTACTTGGGAGTATGGCTAGACGGTACACTGTTCTTCTCTCAGCACATATCCAAGCTACAGGCTAAGGTTAAATCTAGACTTGGTTTCCTCTAATGTAATCGCTCCTCTTTCACCCCAGCTGCCAAACTAACCCTGATTCAGATGACCATCCTACCCATGCTAGATTACGGAGATGTAATTTATAGACCATTCAGCCATCAGATTTGCCACCAATGCTCCTTCGAGGACACATCACTGCACTCAATACTCCGCTGTAAACTGTCTCTCTCTGTATACCCAACACAAGACCCACTGGTTGATGCTTATTTATAAAAACCCTCCTAGGCCACCTCCCCGCTATCTGAGATTACTACTGTAACCCACAGCCAACACCCGTTCTGCCAGTCACATTCTGTTAAAGGTCCCAAAAGCACACACATCCCTGGGTCGCTCCTCTTTTCAGTTTGCTGCAGCTAGCGACTGGACCGAGCTGTAAAAAACACTCAAACTGGAGAAGTTTTATCTCCATCTCTACATTCAAAGACTCAATCATGGACACTCTTACTCACACTTGAGGCTGCTTCGCGTGATGTATTGTTGTCGCTACCTTTTTGCCCTTTGTGCTGTTGTCTGTGCCTAACAATCTTTGTACCATGTTTGTGCTGCTACCATGTTGTGCTGCTGCCATGTGTTGCTAACGTGTTGTTGTCATGTTGTGTTACTACCATGCTGTGTTGTCATGTGTTGTCGTCTTAGGTCTCTCTTTATGTAGTGTTGAGGTGTCTCTTGTCGTGATGTGTGTTTTGTCCTACATTTTCAATCCCAGCCCCCGTCCCCGCAGAAATAAGAATTTGTTCTTAACTGACTTGCCTAGATAAATAAAGGTGAAATAAAAAAGGGGAAAAAAAAGGTGCAGAGGATCCCCCTTTCCCTTCTACTATTCAACACACACTCCACACCAAGGAGCTGGCCAATTGTCTGGGAGAAGAAAGAAAATCCCATTGCAAAAATCATGTTTTTTGCCTATTCATTGATGGAAATACCAGTCGATGGAAATACACTTGCCGGTCATGCTTATGGATGTATAGGTTCATTTGCATAATGTAGTGGAATTAAATTGGTACAGAGCCTCTGAGCGGAAAATCTGCCAGACAGCGCAAGAGAACTGCTGCTAGAGTGAAGCATGATTTTATAAGCCCAATCATTGCGTAACAATTCTAAATGCAACCATGTGTTAAAAACTTTTTATGGCCACGATTAAAAAGAGCTACTATTTTTATTTCTCAACTGGTAATTGAAGCGCGCTTCCCATTTGCCATTCAAGTGCATATAGGCCAAGGTAGGCAGGATTCAGCGCATGAAACACCACTTTACAATGAGCTGGAGGCAGTATGCATTTTGAAAACATATACTTAATTGTTTGAAACCTAAACGTTTTACTTCATATGAGGCATGTCTTACCTTGCTTCAAAGTAAAATCCGACCATAGAAACATGAAGGCAATTTTATAAAAATACTTCCATATGCCATTAAAACCAGTAGCCTATTTCTCTCATGTTCTATTGGTTTTCAAATCAACTTTCTTTCGTTGTCCAGTAGCCAAAGGCACAATCCCAGTCATATTAGCAACCCATGCTGGTTGTTGCAGCTTCACATCTCCCCTCTTTCAAAATGTCTAACAGTCATTTTCATCTCTGTCACAAGAAACATTTAATTGAGAATGTTTTTGGGAAAGCCTTTCCATCTCTACCAGAAGGTTTTCATTAGCATCATCACAAACGGCTACACAAAGTGTAGACCTGCGTGTGCGCCGCACACATACACAGACAGGGGTATTCCTGTGCCGTTTCAGAAAGTAGCATGAAAATACGAATCACTGACGCATTTTATTTATGTCTTATGATTCACTTGGGCAAACTAATGCATTTTCTAATAAGTTCAATTAATTTCCTATTAAGTTCAATACATTTTTTGTCTGGATTCTGGATTTTATAGGACCCTATGTTTATCCATGTACACTACTGTGTATACTGGGGTCTCCAACCATTTCTAGCATGAGAGCTACTTAAAAAGAAAAACATGTTGCAAGTTAATCCTTTTTTTTTTTAGCTATCAAATAGGCACATTATTCTCTTCTCCACTCCCCTAAAACTCTTCACAACTCTTCCCCAGTTCCTTAGTGTGCAAGAGAAAGTAGTGCACTACGTTTTCTGCCAATATACCTGGTAAAATAATTATTAATAAACAACTGAGGGGGCCCTGTAAAATGTGATTTTCCTCCCCTAATTATGTTCTCAGTTTTATTTCTTGGTTTCAGATTATTTTTATTTTTTCAATTTTAAATTACAATTGTTCATAGAGAAACAAAATTCCCCTTTAATTGTGCATCTGGCCCTTTAATTGTGCATCTAGCGAGAGAGGACCGTGCAGGTCTAGCTATGGTTCTGTAGTGCTGCTGCTCATTTCATGGCAAAGTTTACAAAGAACAAATAATAGATATAAATCCAGTACTTCTGCCAGGTAAGCCTACTTTGCAGGTAAGATTTAACTGAGAAGGTTTTGGGGAAAGTATCTCTGTCAACCCACAAGGCGGTTATCACATCAACTGGCTACACACAGAGTGTGTGTGTGTGTGTGTGTGTGTGTGGGGGGGGGGGTAATGACAATGTAGCGTTGATTAAATAGTAGTTGGGAGCTTGCGGTGTCTGATACTTGTGAGCTTTGTTAACGACAGTTTGCTGTGGAACACGTGAAAATTGAATGTACTTTCAGAATTGTTTGGCGAGCTACTCATAGGTGGGCTGCGAGCTACTGGTAGCTAGTGATCGACCTGTTATAGACCCCTGGTGTATACTATAGCGCAGTCCCTTGAGAAACCAAGGAGTTAGTCTTTTAATTTACATCTTAATGATACCAGAGGGCCTGTATGTTGCTAGGGGGCTTTTGCGCCCCACCTGGACATTCATCTCTAGGGGAAACACAGAGAAACATTACACATACCTTCAGTCTAACTTGGGTTACAGTTAGTGATTTAGTTGTCATGCCAGATCATATAGGCTATCCTAATGGCTAGCATCAACAACAGTTTTTCAATTAGGAGTTAGCTAAAGCATACAGGTCTGGCAATCAGGCTAGCAGAGTTTGTTTTAAGCTACTTTCGATAAAAACAACTATGGAGAGGGGAAGAATCCCTCATCTTTCTTCCTCCTCATGTGGGTTTTTCACTGGTGAATCGTGCTGCTGTTTTGTCAAAGAAGCGGCACAGACATACATACACCCTCAGAAAAGATGTAAAACAAAAACAGACTAGAGGGAAGACTGTCAGAGTCGTGGACTCCCTTGGAAGAGTCAAACAGCAGAACGAAAGACGCTGGCAGCAGCCTATTCCTGGAAGGCAGAGAGAGGCAAAGCTCTCAGGATGCATTTTAGAGCTCATCACTCAGCTTGGTGAAATTAAATTCACATCACTCACAGCCTTTTCCTGTGCTCATGCCGATGCAGTGCATATCATCATGATCCAACCCAGCTTCAATGACAGGTTAGCCGACACAACCTTGAGCAAAGAGCTTTTAAGTAGTTCATAGAACACCACTTCCAGCTATAGTGACTTGAATTCAAGGAAGAAAATGGTGGTTGGTGGGAAGAGGTTAGCAATGGAGGAATTGTCGGTAACAAAAGGGCAAGCTGATTGGAAGGTTAACAATGACCTTGTTTGACCCCTCCCCTTCCTGGGAGGCTCATAGTTTCAATTCTACAGGGAGAGGGATGCCTTTTCAGACAGGAGACACAACAAGCCCTGGGAATTGAGATAGATAAACTGAAATTCACTGACTGCCCTTGCAAAAACAAAGAAATTACAACAGAGAATGTTTTTTTTGCGCAAACTGAACAAGACTTGGGCGGTATACAGTATACCGGATGGTTTTATTATACATTTGAATATTTGTAGCTACATTTTAAGTAAATACCTGCAGTCAAGTTGTGCAATACGGTAGAAGATAAAGTAGATACCTCTTCATTTTACATGTCACAATTTTTCATTATGAAGCTTACTGGTAGTCCCCAGTCATGTGGTGTTTGTCTCCAAGCACACAATGACGAGAGACCGGAGCCTTGTGAGTCACTCACTGTTGTGCAGCACGCACCAGGTGATCTAGTTACAGTATGGAATTCACAACTAAATGTTTGCCAGGTAGATATCTTATAACTATTAAGTTAACTGTATAAAATGTGCTAAATTTTAGTTTGCTAATTTAGTAGCTAGTTAGCTATCTAGCTAAGTGGTTAGCTTCTTCCAAAATCAAGCTTTGCTTGGTACCAGCAGAGAATCACCTTCTGGATCAAGAGCCTTGCTGTTAAATATTTGTTTTGTGCGTGCAGAAAACTGAGCAGCATTTTTTTGTTACTTGTATAGTTTAGGTCAGAGACTCATTAGCGTTTAGTTAGCATTCTCTATTGGGATTTTACATGTACTTGTTAGCTTTGCTAACGTTCAGACTACAAAGGCTAAGTGGGGTTTGCAAATAGAGCCCTTTGTGTTCAGTGCCAGTATTACCGAAAATCCCAGTATGGCACAAGGTTGGTATGAAGGCATGACATTCTGGATACCGCCCAAGCATAAACTAATCTATTTAAATATTGACTGCCATATCTTACAGATGTTTTACAAATCTGTCCTGCAGAGTGTGCTGTCATTTGGCCTGATATGCGTGTTAGGAAACAAGAGGGTGCAAGACCAAGCAAAACTGCAGCAAATTATAAAAACAGTGGGCAAGAGTCTGCCAACAGCCTGTACACAAATCTCATACTCCAAAAACATGACAAAATTCTAAAAGGACAGTACCCACTTCATCCTAAATTCTCCCAAAGCAACCGCAGCCTGACTAGGGGGAAAATACTTATTGAAAATAAACAAATAAATACAGGGACTTTCAGCCATTAGGCTGTATAATGGAAAGACTTACCAAAGACTCTTGATTGGTTCAAGGGAGTGTGTATTGAACATCCACTGTAAATATGTAGACCATTGCACTTTTCATATTAATTTTATTGTGTACCATTCTGTGTTTATGTTTTTTAAGCACATGACCAAACGAATTTCCCCCTGGTGGGATAATAAAAGTGAATCTACTCTAAGGAGCTATAAGAGGTCTTCATGACATTTCAAACATGCATTGCATCCTCCTCCTGAATGAATACCAGGCAGCAGTGGAGCCCACCTGGGACGGGTCGGGGTTAAGGTCAAGGTCTGGCTGTCTCGTGTCCACAAAACCCACATGCCAAACGGGGGAGGGGAGTACATAGCCTAAACCCTGCTAAAATAGGGCCACCCTACATCATCTAGATTCTAGACCAGAGGTAATGCAGGGTCAAGGGACACCACAGATGTGGTCAGAAGGATACCAGCCCAGCCCCCAGCACCCTCAGGACAGCACCAGAGCCCAGACCAGACCGCAGTACCCTCAGGACAGTGCCAAACGGCCAGACTGAAGGTCATGGGGGACAAGGCCACATGGCTGGCAGTGGCCGGGTGCCCTTTGACATATCGGGAAACAGGAAGAGAGTCGCCGCATGGGGCTACATTCCATTTCGATACAGCTATGACCGGAAGTGTCTTTTCGTAGCAGGTTAGGAGAGCATTTTCGCTAACCCTAACCCTTTTCCTAACATTAACCTAATTCTCCTAACCTGCTACATTAATTCTCCCAACCTGCTGGGTAAGCTCTCCTAACCTGCTACGAAAAAGTCACTTCCGTTCATAACTGTATCGAAGTGGAATGTTTTTAGGGAATCTCGTTGGGCCAGGAGGATACCAGTATCGTGGCAAGGAAACAAAACACGAAAAAAGATGCACCTGGCACCTACTACCACACCCCGTTCAAAGGCACTTAAAAATGTTTTCTTACCCATTCACCCTCAATGGCACACATACACAATCCATGTCTCAATTTCCTCAAGGCTTAAAAATCATTCTTTAACCTGTCTCCTCCCCTTAATCTACACTGACTGAAGTGGATTTTACAAGTGACATCAATAAGGGATCATAGCTTTCACCTGGATTCACCTGTTCAGGCTATGTCATGGAAAGAGCAGGTGTTCCTAATGTTTTGTACACTCAGTGTATTTTACAAGCTATAGCACACAATATTTTACAAACGGCAGGTTTTTAAAGGACCAAAGTGTTTGGTCTGCTTCACGTTTTCATTTTTGCCATGGAAAAAATATTGAGATAATTGTATTGTCCCAGCCCTAGAATCTCGCTACAGTTTCCTTATCACTTCCTCACACAAATAAAACACACACGTTGGGATATAGGCCACACACACACCAACACGTGATGTGTCACACGCTTCTGTGTTAGTCTACCATGTCCTTTAGGGGGGGGTCAGGGTCTGACACTTTCATTTTGTACGTGTCGTGTTGCCTAAGCCACTTCAACACAATGGTTTCAACTCTCTCCCACCAATAGAGAGAAATAGAGAAGGAGAGGGGGTGAGAGAGTGAAAGGCGTTTTTTCATCTGCGAGGGCAAGAAAAGTGGAGGGGGAAAAAAAGCTCTAAGGAGGCCACTAAAACGAAAGACAGCTGCTTGCATAACATAAGATGCCTTACATGAGAGCAGGCTAATGCCGCTGCTACTTACAAGTAAGGTTTTAGGAGATATATGCTTAAACAAGACGCACACACACCCAGTTAGGCATGCACGTCAGCGTTGGTTTAACACGCTGTTCCTGCTTGTCATTATAAAACACTAAAGGAAATCCAGCCGTGACCATGAGATGGGCTTAGTTCCAGACTACAGTCCAGTACACAGTCCCGGGCACAGTGAGAAGTCCCCCCTCCGATGTCCTGAGACCTGTCTGTCTCCAAGTCCCGGGCACAGTGAGAAGTCCCCCCTCTGATGTCCTGAGACCTGTCTGTCTCCAAGGGGACAGAGCCTCAGTTAGGCACTTTGATGAATCCCTAAAGGGCATGCATCAAAAGGGGCTCATAGAGGGATGTGGGCAGTGCAGCCCTTCTGATGTGTAGCTAAATATTGATTCAAGTCTGTCCCTTGATACAATAAT
The DNA here is from genome assembly GCF_020615455.1 of Coregonus clupeaformis. NCBI lineage: Eukaryota > Metazoa > Chordata > Actinopteri > Salmoniformes > Salmonidae > Coregonus > Coregonus clupeaformis. Next base: position 39,228,227 of record NC_059215.1, on the reverse strand, counting down.
GTGCTGTATCTGTTTACAGTGAGAGAAAAAAAACATCAAAGTAATGATGTCATAAAACAATTGTTTTGCTTTGGTGGTTCATAACGCAAATTGCTTTGTAATAACCACCCCACAAAATACACATATTTCCCGGTAGAGCTGGCAGATATGGACAAACATCCATATCGTGATAAACTGCCTGAATTGATGTGATAATGATCAATAGAACATATATTTATAACATTAAAGAGATTATCTGGTACTTTAGTATACTTTTTAGCCAGTAGTTCTGAAAGTAGCGCTCATGGGCCAAAAGTGGTCCCCGAAAATGGTGTACTACATCACATGTGCAGATATGTGCGCCACATCATTGCGCTCTCTCTCGCTCTACTGTGTGCATCTTGCTAGTTGTCACTCAAATGGCGAGGGGCTGAAGCTCATTCGCTAGAACTCGAATTGCTACGGGGCTGGCCCACGTGGGAGAAAATGTAGGGAAAATGGCTCAGCACAGCTTCCAGAAAAACTGTCACTTTCAAACTACAGATGTCGTGGCTAATTGAAGTAAGACAGCAATTCTACTCATAGATCATGCATGCATGAACTACACATTGACACATCCAGCCCAAAGCAGGAGGTTTGAAAAATACTTTGTAGTCGCCAAAGTTCCGGAGCATGTCTTTAATGTGCACCACCGTTTTTTATCCTTTAAACTACTACTACTAGATTGATGGTTGTAATCATCAATTGTCCCATTAACATTCACCCATATTAGCAAACTTATTTCATTTCAAACTTAACATTTCTATATTATAGGCTACTTATCGTAATGAACGATATCAGCAAAATGCCTGCGATCGGTGATCATTTTCGGTTTATCCTCCCTCCCAGTTCTAATACCCAGCTAGAGCATTAGCTTACATTCGGCATTTAGCCTAGTGGTGAGGCAGGCAGACCAAGGCAGATTGAAATAGCTCCCTGATGACTCTATTAAAAGCTTCTCCGTTTGTGCTGCTGTGAACAATGCTGACCTCGGGTCACCAAGGTATTTTTAGGAGATAAACCCAACGCCAACAGAGGATCTTCTAACACAGGATCACTAATCCCCTCCCACATACCTGAGGAACAGACACATGTCACCAAACTCCAGGGCTATGTAAGGCCACAGAAAAGGACACACAATTATATTATGGACAAAAATGTAAAATAGTAATGTTGTACAACCTAGCTTCTCTACACCAATAAACTATAGCGGACGTGAAAAAAAAACCAATGATGACTGACTGAGCAGAGAAGAAGTACCATCCAATCAGGTTTTAGCAAAGGGTCACTGGGGTCATTTGGACACAATAGACAGATTTGGTGAGGAAGGAGGACTAAACGGAGTGGTCTGGGAGGGGATGGGATCGCATATCCACGTATGGGTTGGTGGGGACAGACAGTGCTTCTGTTGAACAATTCCCTGCTCACTGGTACATCAACAACAGTGGTGCTGTAGCCTAGATAAGGACAGACACCCTACCTTCCCTTCCCACTCACCAGACAGACTGTTTATATACTCAGCAGACAGACAGACACCATATCCACTGACCCATATGTACCAAAACAGAGATGGGCATACACACATGCACAACCCTTTCCCTTCTTCTATTCAACACACACACACTTTACGAAGTAAATCCAAGATATAGATATTAAACACACCACCACACCCCTTGTTTCTAAGTTGTGAATGTTGAGAGGTGTTAAGAAAGAGATAAAGTGACTACCTTAAAACATTGAAATCAGCAGCCTGAAAAGTGCCAGAACGATAGGCTATTATCAATTACCTTAGCCTCTAAATGTTTTTGGACCATTCCATCATGAAACAGGCAGCCAACAGGCAAAAACAGAGCTCTTATTTATTTGGTTTCAGAAAGCGTTCAAAAAGAGCTCTCCAATGGACTCAGCATTCAACTGGCATCATGACAAAGCACCGTTGTGGATCTTAGAACAGTTAGCCTATCAAATGATGAAATTGTGCACTTAAAACATGCATTACACAATATCCTGAGTAAATTAGCTAGTGACTAGTAAACTAAATGGTCACTATAAAATGTATTTATTGGAAAAGGAATCAATCAATGAATCATCGCGGTCGGAAGAAAACCTTGTATCTCCAAAACTGAAACTTTTCAGGAAATGGAAAACACTGACATATTTGACCTTGAACATATACACAAAACGTAGGTAAGTGTTATGAAATCCCAGTCTTACTGGCAGCTACTCAATCAATTACATAAACCAGAACGTTCCAAGTATAAGAATCATGGCGATCCCAGTCTATGGAATGCCTGCTGGGATCTCATATAGGCCATGTGAGTGATATGCCTATATCTGTTCTGCTGGGCTCGCTTTTTGACCTCTACTTAATAACCTACTCATCTTCAGAGCAGCCTTTACTCAGGCGGAAAGATGGCCCTCCTCTCAGTCTAGTACAGTACGTACCATGTACATACCATGTGGACATAAATAATGGAGCCAAGGTGGATGGGCTTCAGCAGGAGGAACAGAGATGTTGCAGCTCAGAGCCATATAGTGTATATTTCTACATGTGGCTTTACACCTGCAACAGGGACGTGAGAACACAGCCTGCTGGGGGAGTGCATGAACTTCATGATTAAGAGGAGACAAGGATGAGATAGGGACAGAGCTATAAGCTTGGGGAGTTTGAGGGAGGAGAGAGGAGATGGACAGAGGAGGAGTGCAGCTCCTCTTTTCAGGCTGACAGGGAGCGAGGCGAGTGCGTAGGAGAGACAGTTGGGCTAGGTGTCATGTCACCCTCCCTCGCCCGCGGTCTCCCGCTGTGCTTGTTAGCAGGAACAGAGTGAGCGAGCAAGGGAGCGCCGGCAGTAACCACCCTCGGAAGCTCTAAAAGGAGAAGGCCTTTTAAAATGTTCCCGACAGATCACATCTGGTATCTGTGTGCTGCTCTGAGACACTCCTCACGTTGAACTGAGGTGGCTTGGAGACAACCACAGAAGAAAAGGCAGAGAGTACAGACATACTCTGAGGACATCGTCGTCTTGTGTGGTTAAGACTTTTCAGCATGCACCAAGGGGGTAAGAAAAGGCACTTACCACAACGCTAATGGAGTAGTTGATTAAAAGGTAAAGAAATCAACTGCTGTAGAAATCTTGATGGCTGGTCACCTCCCGAGTGGCGCAGTGGTCTAAGGCACTGCATCACAGTGCTAGCTGTGCCACTAGAGATCCTGGTTCAAATCCAGGCTCTGTCGTAGCCGGCCGTGAACGGGAGACCCATGGGGCGGCGCACAATTGGCCCAGCATCATCCAGGGTAGGGAAGGGAATGGCTGGCAGGGAGGTAGCTCAGTTGGTAGAGCATGGTGTTTGCAACGGGTTCGATTCCCATGGGGGACCAGTATGAAAAAATGTAAATAATGTATGCACTCACTAACTGTAAGTCGCTCTGGATAAGATGCTAAATGACGTAAAATGTAAAATGGTCACCGTCACAATGGACTCACATGGAGCTGATGTGGCAGCTTGAACACAAATTGTCCCCCAAAAAATAGAAACATTACAAGAGCAAAGGAGAAAGAACAAGTGTGATGGATTAAAAAGACAGAACAGACAGTTTCTTCCTCACTGAGTAATGGCAGAACACAATGTTGTGCCTGGGACAGACTTGGGTTCAAATACTATTTAGGGTATTTCAATTACTTTCAAAGAAATTTGGGACTAGTAGATAGAGTTCATTAGATACATGATCTAAAGGGGAGATTAAGCAAATGTATTTGAATTCCCTTCAACAAAAGAACCAGTCTGCAACACCCACCCGTAGTATGCGCTCCAGCAGGTATATCTCACTGGTCATCCCCAAAGCCAACACCTCCTTTGGTCGCCATTCCTTCCAGTTCTCTGGAACGAACTGCAAAAATCTCTGAAGCTGGAGACTCTTATCTCCCTCACTAACTTTAAGCATCAGTTGTCAGAGCAGCTTACCGATCACTGCACCTGTACACAGCCCATCTGTAATTAGCCCACCCAACTACCTCATCCCCATATTGTTATTTACATTGTTATTTATTTTGCTCATTTGCACCCCAGTATCTCTATTTGCACATCATCTTCTGCACATCTATCATTCCAGTGTTAATAGTAAATTGTAATTATTTTGCACTATGGCCTATTTATTGCCTTACATCCTTAACTTACTACATTTGCACACACTGTATATAGATTTTATATTGTGTTATTGACTGTACGTTTTGTTTATGCCATATGTAACTCTGTGTTGTTGTTGTTGTTGTTTTTAATCACACTGCTTTGCTTTATCTTGGCCAGGTCGCAGTTGTAAATGAGAACTTGTTCTCATCTGGCCTACCTGGTTAAATAAAAGGTAAAATAAAATACAAAAATAAAAATAAACCAGGGGACCAGGGCAAGGCAAAGAGCCTAATCCCTCAGCACAACACACCTTTCAATCCCCTTCACACCACATTTAGACAGTTGAATCTCTGTGGTAGGCCTAAATCCCAATTATTTTTCTCCCAAAATATGGTTATGCAACAAAGAAACTGGTGGTAAGATGTTGAGGCAGATATTTGACAAAATTATCTAAACAAAATGTACACAAGATAACATAAGTAATACATGTTCTTATGTCACATCAAAACAACATCGCCAAAACCACAGGTTGAACTAGTTTTGAATTTCAGACCTCACTTTTAGCAAGCCATAACTATTTTATCTCAATAACTCACTATTGGAAGTTAATTATGATTTGACTGTTGTAGAATTGCAACAATGAACAATCATCCATTACCAATGTTTTGCCCCCCACTCGACTACTCCGGAACACACTGTAGTTACGAAAACGCACGCGTTTCATAACATGCGCTCACTGCAATGGCAATGCAGTCTGAGCACCAGCGATGTGCACTAGGCTATCATTGTCCACAGTTGACACAGACAGCCGAAACACGACCAATGTTCTGACAATGAAAACCCCCACAATTAAATTTGGCATGCAAACGAAAAAAGTATCCTCACCTTTCGCATTCACTGCGTGAAATTTCTTGAATAATTTGCATTCAATTTTCAATAAATTTTCTGTTACATGCAGGTTGAGATTTCTTTCATCAGTTTCTTGAGGAACAACGACGCTATGCTGTCGGTGCCCTCCAGGAATACCCCCAAAAAAAACAATTCGAGAGTTCCGGAAACGCACTGCCAAATTTTTAAAACATTAATCGACGAGGGGGAACAAATTGAGTGAGACACAGGGTCGAGTTTGCGTAATACATGAATTTGCATCAAGTTAAATAATCCAATAACTCTGCAAACTGGTTATTATTATGTTGATTCAAGTATGTTTTTGCTTTTGCTGCACATTGAGCTAAACTGCACTTTAGACAGACAATTAATATCCAATTGCTATACCATCTAAATTAGGAAATATGATTAATTTGGCCTAAATATCAAACAACCAAGAAGCATGACCAAAACCATAAAATGAACTAATTTTAGATTGTTGTCCTATTCCTATGGGTTTTCAAGTTATGAAATTGAATATTTTCCAATCTGATATGCTCTTCATTACGACAAGCCTACATTTGCTCTCTTCTTAAACAGTAACACATTTATTTCTGTGTTAATTGATCGAGGGAATGATACTTTTTTTACCAGAGATTTTTGCCAGTATTTTGCAAGAGATTTCACCCAGTAGGCTAGTAGTCTCCTGAGTAATCATCCGAAAAAAGTATGCTGCATAATGTATAAATTGTCTCGTTCTCGTGGCGACCCCTACTGGCCAATTATGTTAAGCTCCCCTTGATTTAGTTCAGGACAATTCTAGGTAAGAAACTGCTGAGACTCAGAATTTTCACTTTTAAATGTATGCCAAACAAAAACCAGTACTTCTACATCTGCATTGCTTGCTGTTTGGGGTTTTAGGCTGGGTTTCTGTATTGCACTTTGTGACATCTGCTGATGTAAAAAGGGCTTTATAAATCAATTTGATTGATTGCAAAGGTAAACCAACCATACAACTCTATGCATAAGGAAGACTTTTAGCAATTTCCACAGAACATTTTATAAAAACACATTTACTTGAAGAACAGTGCAGATGCCAAGTTTGGTAACATAATGACTGCACAAACGTCACAAGCCATCATTCTGTTACCAAACCTTTCATGCACTTATGTTCGTTGCAGAGTTTGTCTTCTTTCTCTTGTGTGAGTGACATTATACATATGACCATATTAGTTTGAGCAAAAAAACAACAACTCAGAGTGAAGATATTCAACTGTGTGACTAGTATTGTAACTATATACTAGTCTATTGATCAGTAACATTTAACCACAATCTATTGGTCACTCTATGTCTCAATACAATTGGTCAGATTTTTAAGAACTCATTCACCAATCACATTATGCTTTGTTTTGTATTCCCATTGTGACTGGTCCCTGAACCCATAGGAGGCCATTTTGAAATGTATAAAAAGCTCCTTCAATGTTAATTCTAAAACCACTATAGAGCCCCACAGTGGAGGTGCCATGAAAAAAGTATGCACTCACTAACTGTAAGTCGCTCTGGATAAGAGCGTCTGCTAAATGACTAAAAATGTAAAAATAATACCCATAACACCTAGCGGTCAACATGGAAATGGTTCCAATCCAATTCATTTTTCCCATAGAGAATTGTAGAAACACTTAAAATAAGGGCTGTGTTTCGTGTAGGCTTACCCTGGCGTGACGTTTTGATAACCATGTAAATCTCTCTCGGACAAGGTGACTTTTATCAATATATTCAGCTCTATTTACTCTCAAATTTCAAAATGCTAATTAGCATCAAAGTAGACATCATGCAAGACTACAAATCCCTGCAAGCTCCTGCATGTCATCTCTAGCTGACACATTTGCTAACAGGTATTGTGTCAATTTAAAACTTGACAAGACAGTTCCCAGAATTGTCAATTTAAAGAAATGTAGCCAATTTATGAATTACTAAATTTAGCAAACATAATCCAGAGATTCTTACCTTTGCCTCGATTCGGCACTCTCGTTCCAGATCATCATGGCATTTGTTGTTCTTTATTATAGCCACATTAGCATCTAATATATGGGGGATGAATACAGGTGAATATATTGATATGTCAGCCTGTCCTAGAGAGATATACACGGTTATCAAAACATCATGCCAAGGTAAGCCTACACAAAACACAGCCCTTATTTTAAGTGTTTCTAAATTACCCTATGGGAAAAATGAATGGTGGAAAAACAATTGGAACCATTTTGTTGTTTGACCGCTAGGTTTTATGGGTATTATGACTCATACTGTGGTACTCTACATCTAGAAGATATAAAAAAAGCTCAGGAAATATTTTAGTTTTTTTTGACAATTTAACCCCTTATTTTTGTTGGCATTAAACTACCTCCATACTTCCATTCATTTGTATGGGTTACCTTCAGACAAGTCCTGTGACACTCCGCAAAACGGTGAACACCATCATGTTTGTGAGAGTCTCATCTTTCCATAGAGTGGTCAAACAGTTCGGACCCTACAGACGTTTTCGTGAGAAGACCGATTTTCAGGACATCACATGGTCTGACAAACACAGCTGTAGCTCGGTCACTTTCCACCGCAGATGCGGAAGGCCGACATAGGCGGATGCAGTGGACCAGATATCTCTTATGTAAACTGACTGATTTTGATGGGGATTTGTTTACCTACTACATTAATTATCCTAACCTGCTGCATTAAACCTCCTAACCTGTCACTTCTGTCCATAGGATGGCAGGTAGCCTAGCGGTTAAAAGTGTTGGGCCAGTAACTGAAAGGTTGCTGGTTTGAAACCCCAAGCTGACTAGGTGAAATAAATCTGTCTGTGCTCTTGAGCAAGGCACTTAACCCTAGTCGCTCTGAATAAGAGTGTCTGCTAAATCAGGGTTTCCCAAACTCGGTCCCTGCTGAAACAGTTGGTTACATCACTAATTCAATAAATGTTTTTATCAACTTCCACTGCCGTCCAAGAGTTGCAAAATCTCCTTTTCACTTCACTTTGCTCTTCAATTCATGCACCTGGTTGGAGAGTGATTTAGCAGCAGTGTTTATTTCCACTCTAACAAGCAGACAGAATTGATCTGTGAAAAGCATTAATTAGCTAATCAACTGCAACATTTTTTCTTCTAAACTTGTAATGATTACTTTGTTTCTCCGCAGCAGCACACTGAAAATGTTACGTGTTTGGAATGCGAGTCAGAACGCGTTTAGCAGGGGCATGGAAGCTACTGAAGAAAGTGAGATAATTGAAAAAGGTGAGTCATGATGAGTTTCATGACTCTTGACTCATGATGAGGTATGTGAGTGGAGCATTTTTACTCTACAACATTTACCTTTACTAGCTTTCAGACCTGGGTCAAATCAATGCATACCTGCATATGCATACCACATATCAATGCATGTGCCTTATTCCACATTCATTTGTGTTACAGCCTGAATTAAAAATGGACTAAATATATGTTGTTTTCTCATCCATCTACACACAGTACCCCATAATGACAAAGTGAAAACATGTTTTTAGAAATGTTAGCACATTTTTTGAAAATGAAATACAGAATAATATAATTTACGTAAGTATTCACACCCCTGAGTCAATACATGTTAGAATCACCTTTGGCAGCGATTACAGCCGTGAGACTTTCTGAGTAAGTCTCTAAGAGCTTTGCACACCTGGATTGTACAATATTTGCCCATTAATCTTTAAAACATTCTTCAAGCTCTGTCAAGTTGGTTGTTGGTCATTGCTAGCTAGACAGCCATTTTTAAGTCTTGCCATAGATTTTCAAGCCGATTTAAGTCAAAACTATAAGTAGGCCAGTCAGGATCATTCAATGTCGTCTTGGTAAGAAACTCCAGTGTATATTTGGCCTTGAGTTTTAGGTTATTGTCCTGCTGAAAAGTGAATTCATCTCCTAGTGTCTGGTGGAAAGCAGACTGAACCAGGTTTTCCTCTAGGATTTTGCCTGTGCTTAGCTCCATTCCGTTTCTTTTTTATCTTAAAAAACTCCCAAGTCCTTAATGATTCCAAGCATACCCATAACATGCATCCACCACTGAAAATATGGAGAGTGGTACTCAGTAATGTGTTGTATTGGATTTGCCCCAAACATAACACCTTCTATTGAGGACAAAAAGTTAATTGCTTTGCCACATTTCTTGCAGTATTACTTTAGTGCCTTGTTGCAAACAGGATGCATGTTTTGGAATATTTGTATTCTGTACAGGCTTCCTTCTTTTTCACTCTGTCAATTAGGTTAGTATTGTGGAGTAACTACAATGTTGTTGATCCATCCTCAGTTTTCTCCTATCACAGCCATTAAAGTCTGGAACTGTTTTAAAGTCACCATTGGCCTCATGGTGAAATCCCTGAATGGTTTCCTTCCTCTCCGGCAACTGAGTTAGGAAGGATGCCTGTAAAGTATCTTTGTAGTGACTGGGTGTATTGACACATCATCCAAAGTGTAATTAATAAGTTCACCATTCTCAAAGGGATATTCAATGTCTGTTTATTTTATTTTTTTACTCATCTACCAATAGGTGCCCTTTGCAAGGCATTGGAAAACCTCCTGGTCTTTGTGGATGAATCTGTGTTTGAAATTCACTGCTCGACTAAGGGATCTTATATATAATTATATGTGTGGGGTACAGTGATGAGGTAGTCATTCAAAACTCATGTGAAAGACTATTGTTGCACACAGAGTGAGTCCATTAAACTTATTATGTGACTTGTTAAGCACATTTTTAGTACTGAACTTATTTAGGCTTTCCAAAACAAAGGGGTTGAATACGTATTGACTCAATACATTTCAGCTTTTCATAATATTATTAATAAAAATACTCTACCGGTCAAAAGTTTTAGAACACCTACTCATTCAAGGGTTTTCTACATTGTAGAATAATAGTGAATACATTAAAACTATGAAATAACACATGGAATCATGTAGTAACCAAAGAAAGTGTTAAACAAATCAAAATATATTTTACATTTGAGATTCTTCAAATAGCCACCATTTGCCTTGATGACAGCTTTGCACACTCTTGGCATTCTCTGAACCAGCTTCACCTGGAATGCTTTTCCAACAGTCTTGAAGGAGTTCCCACATATGCTGAGCACTTGTTGGCTGTTTTTCCTTCACTCTGCGGTCCGACTCATCCCAAACCATCTCAATTTGGTTGAGGTCAGGGGATTGTGGAGGCCAGGTCATCTGATGCAGCACTCCATCACTCTCCTTCTTGGTAAAATAGCCCTTACACAGCCTGGAGGTGTGTTGGGTCATTGTCCTGTTGAAAAACAAATGATAATCCCACTAAGCCCAAACCAGATGGGATGGCGTATCGCTGCAGAATGCTGTGGTAGCCATGCTGGTTAAGTGTGCCTTGAATTCTAAATGAATCACAGACAGTGTCACCAGCAAAGCACCCCCACACCATCACACCTCCATGCTTTACGGTGGGAAATACACATGCGGAGATCATCTGTTCACCCACACCACGTCTCACAAAGACACAGCAGTTGGAACCAAAAATCTCAAATTTGGACTTCAGACCAAAGGACAAATTTCCACCGGTCTAATGTCCATTGCTCGTGTTTCTTGGCCCAAGCAAGTCTCTTCTTCTCATTAGTGTCCTTTAGTAGTGGTTTATTTGCAGCAATTCGATCATGAAGGCCTGATTCACACAGTCCCCTCTGAACAGTTGGTGTTGAGATGTGTCTGTTACTTGAACTCTGTGAAGCATTTATTTGGGCTGCAATTTCTGAGGCTGGTAAATCGAATTAACTTTTCCTCTGCAGCAGAGGTAACTCTGGGTCTTCCATTCCTCTGGCGGTTCTCATGAGAGCCAGTTTCATCATAGCGCTTGATGGTTTTTCTCCTACGCCAACTGATCATGTTACTGATTATAATGTTGCTGTTTGCAGCTGTTAGTGCAATGATGGTATTCTTCCACTAGATGGGGTAACTCACCATGGACATTTTCCTAGTGTAATCTGAGCGCCAAACATACTCTCTTGCACAGGAGGTTGGTGGCACCTTAATTAGGGAGGACAGGCTCGTGGTAATGGCTGGAGCGGAATAAGTGAAATGGTATCAAATACATCAAACACATGGTTTCCAATCGCTCCATTCCAGGCCTTATTATGAGCCGTCCTCTCCTCAGTAGCCTCCACTGCTCTAATGTAACTATAGACCGCATTGCTTTTAAGTTGTGTCATTATAACGAATCCCTTTTGGAGGACAGCTGGAAATAATAGACCTATAGGAACCAAACAGAGCATTTTACCCTTGATAATTCCATGTGCTTGTCTTCTGTAAGTAGAACCAAATGACTGCCTCGCTGCTCATTTATCAGTGGTGCCATATGCTGTTTTACATAAAGCAACAGTCTTATGAGTGTTCTACATCAGCCTGTGAGTTTTTAAAAATCCTCTATGGAGAGCATATAGGGCTGAAAATTACATATGAAGTGCCACATGGCTGTTTTATATGTTGTTTGCGTAATGCCACATTATCACATTTGCCATTGTTTTCTTTCTCAGCTCTTTCATTGGCTGTTGATCATTTGGACAGATTTCAGAAATGAGGACGTGGTAATATTGGTCTTTCTCTCAGTTTACCTAACAGACATTCCCAAACCCCTCCTCCTTCCCAAATCTCTCCGCAGACTACCCTTGTAGCAGCTCTACGTGTCCTGAAGTCAGAACACACTCGGAAACACCACAAACATCATCAAATGTCAAATAGCTTTCAGCACAGCGCCCACCAAGCCTCTGCAAAGTTACGAGGTTATCATTTTAGAAACGGCCATTCAATTTCTCTCTCTCAGCCATCTGTCTTTCAGATTTCCCCTGGGTTTTTTTATACAGCATCTGCACGCCATCAACGTGTTCTGTTCAGACAGCAAGGAGAGACTGTCGGAAATCCACTATACTATGGGAGAAAGGAGAGGTGGAGGATGAGAGGGGGAGGACAGGGGGAGAGAGGGAGGACAGGGGGAGAGAGGGAGGACAGGGGGAGAGAGGGAAAGGTAGCAGGAGGAATTGAGAGGTAGAGAGAAGGGGAGGAGAAGGGGAGAGAGTGAAAGGTAGGGAGTGAGAGAGAGGTCTAGAGGGACTTGGAGACCTCAATGTATGGCAGGTAGTGAATTAACCCGTTCATGACAGGGAAGGGGAGGGGTTTATGTGTCCTTTAAATTCCAGGTGGATTAGGCCAGGCTATATGCCAGAGCCTACATGGCTATAATGCCTATAGGCAGGCATTGTCACAGGGCTTATTCTCAGAGCCATATTTAACTCTATACGGTGTATCTATGGCTCTGTTCTGAGTGTCCCTCAGGCATCACATTTACTCTCCTCTTCTGGCAATGGCCAGGCTTTCCTAATCAATGCTGAAACTGATATGACGGACATAGACTGTGTGTTCTGTGGTTGAAGGGCCTATGTGGCAATGTATTGATAAACACAACTGCTTCATTGTACTGTAGTGAAGGTAGTCCAGTCATTTGGAAATTCAGGTATGAGGTTCTGTTTTAAAAACTGACCAGTAGATTCCAGTGATAGGCCTACTGAGGTCCATTGGGACCTGTCCAAATGAAAATGCCAACAGAGAGAAAATCTTTAGCTTAGCTCATGTATGGCATCACAGTAATGATCTGTTCATTTAGAGACAAAGCTGTCTAGCTGTAGTCTAGTCTGACTGTGATGGAATGGGGAGAGGAGGATGAGATAAATGACTAGCAGACTGGCACTGCCCAGCCTCTGCTCTTCTCTGTGGTCCATGGAACAGGTGGGCAGCCAAAGTGCTGATCAAGGCTGGCCCACCGCCAATCAATCATCCCAGCCCAGCCAATGGAATGTTTCCGTCCGTGCCGCCTGAGGTGGAGTGGTATGTTGGCACATGCCTAATTTTAATCTCCTTAAGTATGCGCAATTTCCTTCATATCGTCAACGCAACGGGCTAGGCTGCCTGTCAGAGTGAATGATAATGCGGGTTGTCCATCCAAGACGCATTGGTGGCCATGCATTGGCAGATTATTTGTTGGTTTGGATCAGAATAGCAGCTCTGATGGTGGCTGGAAGGAAGTTTAGGAACAAACTTTGTTTTTTTAGCTACAAAGGGATTTGATCAGCCTTGAAGTGGGACTGTAACCTGCCATGGTTTATTCAACTGTATTGTTGGGGCTCTGAGGGCTTGGTGTCACAACAGAAAATGTTGCTCTCACCCTGGTTCTGCAGAAGTGGTGGAATGCACACTAACAACCGGGACCAGAGCTAGTCCTGCAGTAGCTTGAGAGAGCTGTGTTCAGCTGCTCAAAGAGGACATGGAAGTTACAATAAGTGTTGATAGGTCGGTCTCTATGTTTTGAGTAGGAAAGTTGTATGGAGTTACTTTTTGCCATTAATATCAAGCAAAACTTCTGAAATCGAGAATACAATTCTTAGTATTGCAAACTAAAATAATGGTATTGAAAGCAAAACATAAACCCCAAAGTATTGATAGCAAAAATATATAATATTGCAAGGAAATACGTTTTTCATGTGAGAACAAATGAATTGTAAATAAATGCAAAACAAAAGCTTTCAGTGAAACATGTTTAATTATAAAGCAATTGAGATAAAACGCCTCCCTCTTTGCCTCTATTTTTTGTTTTTATCTTTGGTTACATTATCACCCTGGCCTGTGCTTTCAGTGCCTTTTTTTGCAGTTGCAAGTTTTTAAAAATATATTCCAGCAGCATACCACCCGGCGTCCCACTGCTGGTTTGCCTCTGAAGCTAAGAAGGGTTGGGCCCTAGATGGGAGACCAACCTGGAAGTGTTGCTGGAAGTGGTGTTGGAGGGCCAGTAGGGGGCACCCTTCCCTCTGGTCTGAAGATCAAATCCCAGGGCAGTGATGGGGACATTGCCCTGCGAAGGGTGCTGTCTTTTAGATGGGGATGTTAAAAGGATGTCCTGATGGCTTCCGAGTGGCGCAACGGTTACCTCAATTGGTAGAAAGGTCAGTGCATCTCAGTGCTTGAGGCATCACTACAGACTCCCTGGTTCAATTCCAGGCTGTATCACAACCGGCTATGATTGGGAGTCCCATAGGACGGTGCACAATTGGCCCAGCTTCGTCCAGGTTTGGCCGGTGTAGGCCGTCATTGTAAATACGAATTTGTTCCTAACTGACTTGCCTAGTTAAATAAAGGATAAATAAATACAATTCTATGTGGTCAAACAAATTCCCTGGGCACTTATCGTAACATAAGGCTGAACTATCACTCCAAAACTGATTGACCAATGGAGATGCTTCATCTATGCCTTCCTCTAAACCCGCCTATATGGAATGGATTTATACGTCACCTTTCTACCAATTGAGGTAATCAAAGAGCTTTTACAATGTGTGGCACCCACTTGGGTGATGCATGGCAACTATTTTGTGCCGGAATGCTCACCACACATCAACTAGCATGGTTGAGAGGTTAGGAGTGATACAGTACCAGTCAAAAGTTTGGACACACCTACTCATTCAAAGGTTTTTCTTTATTTGTACTATTTTCTACATTGTAGAATAATATTGAAGACATCAAAACTATGAAATAACACACATGGAATCATGTAGTAACCAAAAAAAAAAGGGGGGGGGGGCTGCCCTATTTGGAAGATAGCCCTATTTGGTAAAATACCAAGTTATGGCAAGAACAGCTCAAATAAGCAAAGAGAAATGACAGTCCATCATTACCTTAAGACATGAAGGTCAGTCAATACGGGCATTTTCAAGAACTTTGAAAGTTTCTTCAAGTGCAGTCGCAAAGCGCTATGATGAAACTGGCTCTCATAAGGACCGCCACAGGAATGGAAGACCCAGAGTTACCTCTGCTGCAGAGGATACGTTCATTAGAGTTACCAGCCTCAGAAATTGCAGCCCAAATAAATACTTCACAGAGTTCAAGTAACAGACACATCTCAACACCAACTGTTCCGAGGGGACTGTGTGAATCAGGCCTTCATGGTCAAATTGCTGCAAAGAAACCACTACTAAAAGGACACCAATAATAAGAAGAGACCTGCTTGGGCCAAGAAACTTGAGCAATGGACATTAGACCGGTGGAAATTTGTCCTTTGGTCTGGAGTCCAAATTGGAGATTTTTGGTTCAAACCGCAGTGTCTTTGTGAGACACGGTGTGGGTGAACGGATGATCTCCACATGTGTAGTTCCCACCGTAAAGCATGGAGGAGGAGGTGTTATGGTGTGGGGGTGCTTTGCTGGTGACACTGTCTGTGATTTATTTAGAATTCAAGGCACACTTAACCAGCATGGCTACCACAGCATTCTGTAGCGATACGCCATCCCATCTGGTTTGGGCTTAGTGGGATTATCATTTGTTTTTCAACAGGACAATGACCCAACACACCTCCAGGCTGTGTAAGGGCTATTTTACCAAGAAGGAGAGTGATGGAGTGCTGCATCAGATGACCTGGCCTCCACAATCCCCCGACCTCATCCCAATTGAGATGGTTTGGGATGATTCGGACGGCAGAGTAAAGGAAAAGCAGCCAACAAGTGCTCAGCATATGTGGGAACTCCTTCAAGACTGTTGGAAAAGCATTCCAGGTGAAGCTGGTTGAGAGAATGCCAAGAGTGTGTAGATGTAATCAAGGCAAAGGGTGGCTATTTGAAGAATCTCAAATGTAAAATATATTTTGATTTGTTTAACACTCTTTTGGTTACTACATGATTCCATATGTGTTATTTCATAGTTTTGATGTCTTCACTATTATTCTACAATATAAAAAAATAGTCAAAATAAAGAAAAACCCTTGAATG
Organism: Coregonus clupeaformis; assembly: GCF_020615455.1. Lineage (NCBI taxonomy): Eukaryota > Metazoa > Chordata > Actinopteri > Salmoniformes > Salmonidae > Coregonus > Coregonus clupeaformis. The sequence continues at coordinate 39,212,380 of NC_059215.1, read as the reverse complement.
AGTAGGTGTGTCCAAACTTTTGAATGGTATTGTATATGCAAATTAGGTGGCTATGATGGAATGGGGCCAGGTTGCCAATTTAGCCTGGACACTGGGGTTAGCACCACTACTTATACTAAGTGCCACAGGATTTTTAATGACCACAGAGGGTCAGGACATCTGTTTCTGATCACATTCGAGAGACGGCACCCTATGCAGGGTAATGTCCCCATCACTACCCTGAGGCATTGGAATTTGACCAGCAACATCTGATCTCCCTCCCAGGGACTGACCAGGACCAACCCTGCTTAGGTTCAGTGGCAAAACAACAGTGGGATGCCTGGTGGTATGCTGCTGGAATTAATAAAAAAACGTGCAACTGCAAAAAAAGGCAGCGAAAGCAAAGGCCAGGGTAACATAACCGAAGATAGGGAAAATTCCAGGAAAATGTTTAACTGAAAACGAATTGTTTTGCACTCATTTACAATTAATTTGTTCTCTTCTTTTTTTTAAATGATGCTCTCAACACTTTTAAGTTTATGTTTTGCTTTCAATATCATTATTTTTGTTTGCAATAACAATAATTTTGTTCTCAACATCAGAAGTTCTGCTTAATATCAATGCCACGAAAGTAACACACACATCTGCAGCCTACAACAGATCATCACCCCAAGATCTCCTCTGCGCGTTCTCTCTTCTCCAAGATCCAGGAGACACGTCTGATATAGGAACGCGCACGGCAACCTTAGCGTCAGCAGAGCTCGTGCCCTGGCTGTTTCTCGCCTCGGTCTGTGCGCGTGCCCCATGCAGGTCTCTGGATCGTAGGTGATGATGGCGTTGGAGGAGCAGCATTGCTGAGTTCGCTCCTCTGAGCTTTTTATATTAATATAATTATAAAAACGGTCGAAATACAATTTCTCCCCTCGGTCTCCTAACCAGAGACGATGGGGAACGAAGGGAGCATCGAGGGAGGCGGACAACCCGGGGAACCGGGCTCAATCTCTATGGCGGGAGCGCCTGGTTCCATTTCAGCACCACTGGGCTCTGGACAGCACATCAAGCCCGCCAATGGTGCTGCTGCCGGTGGAGGAATGGGTGGCGGACCGGGGATGAATAGGTAACACCTGTCATAAGCAACGGTGCAGTTGATGCCAAGTATTTGACAAATGATAGATTTGATATCCTTATACACTTGACATTTTATATGATGCTTTACATCATTTATATCGTAAAATGCTCTGTTGTGTAGGCAGGGAAACGATCCTGTTTGGCTTTGGCAGTTGGTTTTGAGATGCTTTTACGATTTACTTGGTTTTTGCCTAGCTGTTGGGACGTGTCATGGGTAGCGTTTTCCCTCCATCAACTGTAATGTCATTGGTAAAAAAAAGTAAAACCATGCAATTATAGCATTAGACCACTGAATTGTGGCTTATTTCGAGGTTGTCATGAAGGATGCTCAAGCTCATTCGTTTCTGCATAGGTGTTTGCAGGGGAGGATGCTTTTGCTACTGCTTTGTGTGTGTGTGAGAGTGTGTCGTTTAGCCTAGTAGTATGTAAGCTATCGTAAGACATTCACGTACGTGTCGCCACTCTCTCGATAATGATGTGCAAACGACCCCATCTTCAGATTCTGGATGTTGTGGGTACCAGCTCGCATCAGCGTTGGGATGGCTGGCAGAATGACATTCATAGGCAATGCATAGCCAAACAAAAATTTCATTGAAAATACATCGAAATATCAGTCCTTTTGATTATTTAGATTTTTACATTGTGTTGTAGAAAGACAGACATATTAATGGCTTGATAATAATGTGTAGTTTAACCCAGCATATCCGTCATTATATAAAAGGTTAGAGAGCTTCGAAGGGATGACAGCTCGTAGTTGCTGCAGGAAAAGGGACATTTCTGCATGAAATAAATTCCAAGAATTGACACACAAGAGTGTTATTATGTAAAGTCCCAGTTGATCATAACGGTGGCGGGCTGGAATAACGGCATAATAAAAGTCCATGTGAACCTATCTAATCACGTGCAGCGTGAATTTGCTCGTCACCCTTTTGCGCGAATATCACTCTATTGGTGGTTATATAGCTAGAGGAGATGTGTTAGGCTACTTGTCCATTGCTATGACATTTGGACACGTGTGTGACTTATATGACAACACGGCATATTTATTTTCCCCCAATTTTGTTATCTTCGTCTAGTCTTGTCATCACATATTACATGGACTACAAACTACAAATCACAGTGACTCTAACTGTTCTTGGTAATAAGTAGGCCTTCTTAGTCTGTGTTGAGATGAGGTGTGAAAGAGCTAATCATGCTACTGTGTGTGTGCATGTGTTAGGATGTAGGCCTATGTGCGCTCCCTGGAGGTTTTAAATCACAACATTTGCATGCATGGGCCCCAATTTTCATGTTCATTATGACTGACACATAGACCAAGTGTGTGTGTGTGTCCAACCTGGACTCAGGGTGTCGATGAAACATAGTAAATGTAAATTTGATTCCCTCCATAGTATGATATGTTACATTCGGTATGATATGTATTAATTTGTGGATGTCCATCATCCATTTCATATGATATGTTACATCCTACAATTCATATGATGTTACAAATTCTAATTCGTACAATATGTTACAAATTGGAAATACGTATGATATGTTACGAATTCGAATTTGTTGTGGCTATTGGCTAGGTGGCTAATGTTAGCTAGGCTAGAGGTTAGGGGTTAAGGTTAGGGTTAGAGGTAAGGGTGAGCTAACAAGCTAAGTAGTTGCAAAGTAGTTTAAAGGAGTAAGTAGTTGCAAAGTTGCTAATTAGCTAAAATACTAAAGTTGTCCGTGATGTGATTCAAACGCATAACTTTTGGGCTGCTAGACGTTCGCGTTATACAGTGCATTCGGAAAGTATTCAGACCCCTTGACCTTTTCCACATTTTGTTACGTTACAGCCTTATTCTAAAATGGATTTTAAAAATAATAATCCCTCAATCTACACACAATACACCATAATGACAAAGGAAAAACAGGTTTTTAGAAATAAAAATATAAAACCGAAATATCACATTTACATAAGTATTGGGCTCCCGAGTGGTGCAGCGTCTAAGGCACTGCATCTCAGTGCTTGAGGCATCACTACAGACCCCCTGGTTCCATTTCAGGCTGTATCACAACCGGCCGTGATTGGGAGTCCCATAGGGCAGCGCACAATTGGCCCAGCGTCATCCGGGTTTGGCCGGTGTAGGCCATCATTGTAAATAAGAATTTGTTCTTAACTGACTTGCCTAGTTAAATAAAGGTAAAATAAAAAAAGTAAAAAATTCAGACCCTTTACTTAGTACTTTGTTGACACACCTTTGGCAGCGATTACAGCCTCGATTCTTCTTGGGTATGATGCTACAAGCTTGGCACACCTGTATTTGGGGAGTTTCTCCCATCCTTTTCTGCAGATCCTCTCAAACTCTGTCAGGTTGGATGGGGAGCGTTGCTGCACAGCTATTTTCAGGTCTCTCCAGAGATGTTAGATCAGATTCAAGTCCGGGCTCTGGCTGGGCCACTCAATGACAATCAGAGACTTGTCCGAAGCCACTCCTGCATTGTCTTGGCTGTGTGCTTAGGGTTGTTGTCCTGTTGGAAGGTGAACCTTCGCCCCAGTTTGAGGTCCTGAGCGCTATGGAGCAGGTTTTCATCAAGGATCTCTCTGTACTTTGCTCCGTTCATCTTTCCCTCGATCTTGACTAGTCTCCCAGTCCCTGCCGCTGAAAAACATCCCCACAGCATGATGCTGCCAACACCATGCTTCACCGTAGGGATGATATTGGCCAGGTGATGAGCGGTGCCTGGTTTCCTCCAGACGTGACGCTTGGCATTCAGGCCAAAGAGTTCAATCTTGGTTTCATCAAACCAAATAATCTTGTTTCTCATGGTCTGAGAGTCCTTTAGGTGCCTTTCGGCAAACTCCAAGCGGGCTGTCATGTGCCTTTTACTGAGGAGTGGCTTCCATCTGGCCACTCTACCATAAAGGCCTGATCGGTGGAGTGCTGCAGAGATGGTTGTCCTTCTGGAAGCTTCTCCCATCTCCACAGAGGAACTCTGGAGCTCTGTCAGAGTACCCATCAGGTTCCTGGTCACCTCCCTGACCAAGGCCCTTCTCCCCCGATTGCTCAGTTTGGCCGGGCGGCCAGTTCTAGGAAGAGTTTTGGTGGTTCCAAACTTCTTCCATTTAAGAATGATGGAGGACACTGTGTTCTTGGGGACATTCAATGCTGCAGACATTTTTTGGTACCCTTGCCCAGATCGGTGCCTTGACACAATCCTGTCACGGCGCTCTACGGACAATTCCTTCGACCTCATGGCTTGGTTTTTGCTCTGACATGCACTGTCAACCGTGGGACCTTATATAGACAGGTGTGTGCCTTTCCAAATCATGTCCAATCAATTGAATTTACCACAGGTGGTCTCCAATCAAGTTGTAGAAGCATCTCAAGGATGATCAATGGAAACAGGATGCACCTGAGCTCAATTTCGAGTCTCATAGAAACGGGTCTGAATACTTATGTAAATGTTTTTTTTTTTAAATATACATTTGCCAAGATTTCTAAAAACCTGTTTTCACTTTGTCATTATGGGGTATTGTGTGTAGATTGATGAGGACCATTTTTAATTTAATCCATTTTAGAATAAGGCTGTAACGTAACAAAATGTGGGAAAAGGGAAGGGGTCTGAATACTTTCCGAATGCACTGTATGCCTACCCATCCTCCCCAATCAACCAACCTCCCTTCTTTAGTTTTTGTCTTAATGTCCAGGTAGCAGATAATGGACCCTATCAGATATTAATGTAGTTGGTGCTGTATATTAACAAATATACATGGGTTCTAACTTGAACAATTAGTAGTTATTTTACAATTGTACATTTTATCCTCCCCGCATGTAAAAACCAGGAAGACTGCCAGAAACCCCTGAATGCAAGATTGTAATTTCTATGACTCACACGGTGGAGGAACGAACATATTGCCTGGAGCCTACTGTACGCTTTAGTATGAAAAACTGTTTTTTTTCTACAATATTCCCAATATTGACATAATTAAAATCTTTATTGAATAAAAATCAGATTTCATCAATTACATGTGGAAATACATATTTGAGTGAACAAGCCAGCAGCAGATGAAACAGAAAGTGAATTCTCTCCTCCCTCTCTCCCCAGTTTTAGCTTGTGGCTATGAGTCTAGCTGGCTAGGTTTAGGATATTTACTAGCTCATACCAGTGACAAGCAGCTAGCTATTTTATTGATATGGCTGTATACAAACAAAATCCAGAGATCCTAAGATCACAAAATAAACTTTCCCATTGAGTAACATCTACAATCCACTCCTCCAAAGAAAGCATGGCTCTGGGGCTTCTCTGAAATGCCCCAGAGCCGGGATCGGATCCATGGCTGAAGCATTGCATTTCAGTTAAGCCCGTACTCGGCAGGCTGTTTAGAAAACTCTCCCGGAGCCACAGAATAGCCGATTTACCGCAACTATACAGTAAGTGACCTCCGTCACAGCCAAAACTGCTCTTTCCCATAGGCTTGTACTATCTATAGTATGACAGCATCAGCAGTTAGCTACCAACAGCTCTGGCAGACATGTTTACATTTAGTTCGTTTTATTAATGTTATTTAGATGGAAAACGTTAGCTAAATGCACTATAGCTAGCTAATGTTAGCATGGCAGTAGCAAGCTAGCTCTTTCACTTACCCAGTTCACTTCCATTCTCATGGTCTCTGCTGATGCTGCTGGCTGTTTGAGATGCTTTAGAAGCCCCGTTGATGGTAGCGGTAGCATCCACTTTAAGAAGCAAGTTCTAGCTGAAGCCCTCCTTCCTTCCTTTTTTGATAGCCGTGGAAGTTTAAGGGATGAAATGTGCCACCCATATTGACGAGTAGACGCTCAATTCTCCTGCCTCATTCTCACAAATGTAACCCACCTTTTAAGAAGTTTTTCATTGATCGTGTGACGCTAACTGCGGGGTGTTGTGGGATTTCGTCAGAAATTAGAGCTGATTTGAAGAAAAACATACATTATAATATTCTAACAATTGATTTAAGAGTTTGTAATTTGGGAATTTTTTCTTGGGGTGCTCTAAGTTACAGTATACTGTCTTATGTAACCATACCAAACATAACATATAATACTAATTTGAGGGGCACCAATTAGACACAGCAAATTAGCAAAATCTCGGTGTAAAGGTCAAAAGTGTTGTGAGTGTTATATCTGAGTGTTGATTCTAGTGGGGTTAACACCAGTGGGATTGAAATTGACAATACATGCGGTGAATAAATGAAGTCTTATTTGAATCACAGTGGAATCAACACTGCATGGTGTTGTTCTTACTCAACTGTGTTGAGTTCATTTCCATTAACTCTCTCAGAGTGAAAAAGATGTGGGAGGGGCATCATTATCATTCTTCCCTGAATGTGTTGTTGCAGGTAGATTTTTTTAAATAATTTTAGTAAATAGTTAATTACATGAGGCTTTGATCAACACAGTGTACACTAGTGGCACCTACTGGTCAAAATAATTTAGAGCAGCCAAGTTATTATAGACGACGACCCACATGCTGTAGTGCGTGCGCAGAGTAGCTTTTTTCTCTTCTACCTAACCAATACCAAACCAATCAGGTGGTTGTTCGATTAAATGAAACATTGATCCCATGCTTCTGATAAAGTGATACAGGCATCGGTACACTTCTTCGAAGTAAAATGCTTAGCGATTTCGATGCATGCCTCGGAGCTCCGGTATCAAACGTAACATCAATGGGAGTTACTAATCACTTCACAAACCATCTTATTATGACTTGCAGGTTTGATGTGGGCCATCAGCCAAGATTTTCAGACCACAATGTTGAGGATAACTAGGCCATAAATAAAGGCCTTATGAAATGTATAATATATGGTCAGAAAGGGTTTACTTTTAATTGAAACACATTCTATGTCTCACATTCACTTGAAAGGCATGCTGGGAAAGATGCAAATAAGGCGTTGCAACCTACAATGTTAACCCCCCCCATATACTGTAACACTACATGTGTTATTCCTTAACACTACAAAAGTGTAACAGCAACAGCAATTAAGTTGCAATTTGCAACACCCATGGTGTTAGGGACCAACACTCTAGGGGAGTTAGTTTGTGAACATTTTGAAAAGCGTTAGTTTAAAGGTCCTGAACAGTGAAAATCGTGTTTTTCATCAAATTGGATGATATTAGGATAAAACCAGTTCAAAGCATGAAAAATGACTGTAGCTGGTACATTCATAAAGTTTGATCATAAATTTACTGGTCCCCTCCCTACATGTCAAACACTTGGATTCAGGAGGCAGGCATTACCAAGGATTTACTTCCGGCTTTATACAACATCACATGAAGCCGGAAATGTGATACACCAATGGTAGCATCTTAACTAATTTAAATGTGTACCGCCTTAAAACCATCATCACATGTGTGCCTACGCCTTGCTTTGGCTTTGTTTACAAACCGTAAGATAGCTACTAGTAGCTAGCTCAACCAGAAAGTACGATCAAAGATACTGGTAACCTTTAATCTGTGATGGGACTGTTAGCTAGCAAACTACTTAATCCGGCAAAAGCACACTGTGTTGTGATTGGATGACATAGTGTAGAAGAAGAATGAAGACATCCGACAGCAGTGGCTGCTTTTCATTTCAGGTGGACAGGCTGCACAGAAAATTATGATCATGTCAAGCATGTGCAGTGCCCATTTCAAGGGAAGTTGCTTTATCAATTGGGGAGAACATTCGATGGGTCTTCCCAGGAAGCTAATCCTGAAGACGGATGCTGTACCATCATTGACAGTGGATCTAGCATGGGCTGACCATAATGTAAGTATCAGAGTTTGATGAGTCTGACACGGTAGCCAACATTTTTGGGGGATGGGGGGGATAACGTTAGATAATGCAACTGTGGCTGTGGCTGCTTTGACTTTTCTGTAACACACCCGATAGTCACTATATGGTTTTTGTTCTTCCATCCCTAAACCCTAAGAGTCTGAGCACACAGCTGACATGAAGGAATGTTGTCCACAAAAGGAGTTGTGGTGTGTATAGATTTGCAATCTATTGAATTTGTATTTATTAGGGATCCCCATTAGCTGCTGCCAAAGCAGCAGCTACTCTTCCTGGGGTCCAAACACATGAAGGCACTTACATCACACAAAAAGACAAAAATATAACAGTACATCATATATCAATATTACACCACTACATATCAACAATACAAAATGTATAATACTGCCACATAACAATATTACAATGTATGTGTGTGTAGAGTGTACGTGTGTGTGTCTGTGTGTGTGTCTTCACAGTCCGCGTTGTTCCATTGTGTGGGTTGTTGTCTTCCAGTTGATGCAGCTTGTGTCATTGGGGCTAATCATGATGATTGGGAGGGTGGTATTATTATTTCACTTTCCGTCTCCTTTTGTCTCCACTATCATCAAGCTGTAATGATAGACATTTTAGAGAATTCAACATCTACTCTGTCTGCACAGCTTCCCAGGCAACCACCACAGCAGGAATGGTGTGATACGAAATCAGCTTTCCCAAGGCAAAGGAGGAGGGGGGGATATAATAATAATAATATGCCATTTAGCAGACGCTTTTATCCAAAGCGACTTACAGTCATGCGTGCATACATTTTTTGTGTATGGGTGGTCCCGGGGATCGAACCCACTACCTTAGCGTTACAAGCGCCGTGCTCTACCAGCTGAGCTACAGAGGACCACATGATATGTTATGAAGCCTGTGAAGACAGACCAAAGAAGGGGGGGATATGCTGTGAAGCCCATGAAGACAGACCCAACATACTGTAAGTCATAGTTATTCATTTCAAATCTGCATCATATGAGCATTTCAGGAACACGAACATTCCAAATGCAAACATTGAAAAGTTTCACCAAAAAGTGCATGACCAAATATTGAATATTTCAAATTGAGTACTTCAAAAACACCAGAAAACACATTGTAGAATGAGTAGATCACTACATCAACAAATTGATAGCATCATAACTCAGAACAGTAAATAAAAGGAAATGTAATTCACTACCCATTTAACAAACATTTCCCTTCCAAAAACATTACAGGCTACGTAGACAGGCTCCTGGATCTCCTCTTCAACGAAGTCACCCTTGATCCAGCGCTGTATGTGGGGAAGCTGTGCGAGCTTTCCATCCCAGGACCCCTGTCTGCCCAGTGAGAGAGGCCTGACAAGGAGGAGGCCATAGCTGGATTTGTAACCAAGTGGGTGACTGAAGCCTGCCTGATTGAAGCGGGGTACATGGGTCCACCTTCTCTCCCGCTCCCCTCCCCATCAATCTCTGTAGTTGGTTGCATTTCCTAAAGCCTAAGTAATTGACTTTTACGTGATATGATATCACAGTTAGTCACTTTTTATAGTTTTTTTCAAGCGTTCGGACTGGAGATGAGTGTTACAAATTGTACGAATCGATGGGTCCTGCAGACTGTAGGGTGGCCGGGTTACTCTGCTACGCTTATGGCTCTAGTTATTCTTTTTTATGTCCAATGATGTCTCACCATTCTTTTTTCACCTTTATTTGTTCATGTTGATCAATATTTCAGCTAAGCTGGCCTAATTGTATAAGATTAAATAAATGTCTGATCAATACTTACAATTCTGAACATATTGTCATTTATAATGGTAATGCAGAGGCACCTATAAATTGTCCAGTTCACTTATTGTATGCTGTTTTTTTATGTGCATTCCCTTATGTCTAAGATTCTAAGGTGACTCAGGATTTACTAATTATTGTGAAGAAGTGTATCAGTGAACTTTTTTCTGTAATTAGTTACAAAACAATAGAAATTCAATTGTGTATTGATTCTGTTTGTCTGGTATCCAACAGCTCTGTTGACCGTGAGAGCATTTTGCGGAGAAAATGGGTTGTGGCATATTATTTAGGCTCGGAATGTCATGTGGCCCATTGTTTACCTTGTTATCAATGACATGTGGCCCATTGTTTACCTTGTTACCTGGCAACTACCACAAGTGCGTTTCAAAGAGCTGTCAGTCAAGGCAAGCTCATGAATATTAGCTCCACCGCCCAATCAGCCTGTTCTTTCAGGCTTCCTGATAGTTAGAGATGAGCGAAAAGGTACAATTTCTTCAATTCTGAGCATTTTAATAGCGTACAAATATTACAGATGATGTTTTGGTCAAATACTATTTTTACTTGGGAAATAGGATGACTGTATGGGGACCTTTAACACTATTTCAGTGGGTCACATAATTTCTAAGAAAGTGTTAAATTTAGCACGGTGAGTGTTAAAATTCGGACCTCAAATTTGCTGTATAACTTGACTATGTTATGTCTAGTCTGAGAGGCCAGGCTGGTGTGTCCGGGTGTAATTTCTAAGAAAGTGTTAAATTTAACACTGTGGGTGTTAACATTCTGATCTCAGATTTGCTATGTACGTTTACTATGTTAAGTCTAGTCTGAGAGGCCAGGCTGGTGTGTCCAGGTGTTTCCCTGCTTATCAAAAATCACTCCCTTAAAATAGCATCATACTAGGGCACTGTAGTAGGCTATAGCATCCACTCGACTGCTCTATAAAAGGCCTAGTGACTCCAAGGGGTTGAGCTGGTCTACAGTATTTATATGCTTGGTCCTTGTCTTAGTCATCGGAAAGGGTTTGAAAATAGTGTGGGTGTGTCTGCGCGCGCGTACGTATGCATGTCTCTGTGCCTTTAAATGCTTACCCGGCTGTTACAACTACCTGCGTTGAAACAGCAACCTGCATGGAGGGGTCAATTGTACATGACCAGACTCATGGCTGTAGTGTATCCTGGAAGGTTGTTCCCACAGAGCTAAAAAGGGATTTGTACTTACTTAACTTGATTGGATGTATTTGCACTTTTTGCAATGGAGGCTGTCTGCTCAGCTCTGGACTGGCTACCAGTATCCATATGCAGAGGCCAGAGGGGTCACAGACCCATACCCTGACTGCCAAACATGCCAACTTCTACCATTTTTGACCCAGTCAGGGCAGCAGCACGTAAAGTCCACAGATTTTCCTCAACATGAAGCCTAAGTTAACAGTAGCCTGCAGTGAGGATTTGTTCAGAGATGGGTATCATTCACAGTCAATAGTCCCATCCTTTTCAATTGGTTTGTTATGACACATTAAACATATGATGTGATGTCCTTTTTCCTTCACTGTGGTTTACTGCCCAAGAACAGCCTTTACTTTTTAAATGTAGGCCAAACTTTTTCTACATTGACTGAAAGCGGTGTGGTCACAACCCACGTCACTTGGCTTATTTTTTCTAAGCACCGCACTGCACCCATTGCAATTTGGAATCTGCAGAGTTTTGCAGAGCATAAAACAAAAAATGTAGGCCTATTGTTTTATCACCATGAAATTAAGTAACTGGATTTTCCATTTAGGTCTGTTGATTGATGGTTCTAAAGGTTTGGTCATATATCTTTTCTGCTTTCTGATTGGCTGGTTTAATTGGCTCAAACCGCTCCCTCTTCCATCACACAAATCATGATTCCTTCACTCCAATAAACCATCTGTGTACTCCAGAACTGTGGGCTGTTGTAGGAGGTGAAGAATGGATTCAAATCTTCTGACTCAGGGCTATTCAATGTCAGTCCTGGAGGGCTGAAACAATTATGGATTTCAACCTCTCCTTCTAATTAAGGGACTAATTCAGACCTGGGACACCAGGTGAGTGCAATTAACTACCAGGTAGAAACAAAAAACAGAAGTGTTTCAGCCCTCCAGTACCGGAATTGAACAGCCCTGCTCTAACACCGGGTTTCCCAAACTCGGTCCTGGGGCCCCACTTTATGTGCACGTTTTCCTTTTTGCCAGACAATTACACAGCTGATACAAATAATCAAACCTTGGGGGCAGGACTTAGTTTGGGAAACCCTGCTCGAACTGCTTCCTTCCCTCTGCCCTTGTTTTTCCTTCTCATATCAGAAAAGGATAGATGTAAACAGTATGGTAATAACTTCACTTTCCCTCTGGTTGGACTAATTACGTCAGTAAGATCATTTTTCCTGCATAGTTATCGACACGTTTTGATTGATGTCTTCAGGAGGCTAGTCAACGAGGGCAGAGCGAACCCAGCTAGCACATTTGGTTCCTTGGAAGTTGTGGGAATGTGAGTTTTGGGTCTCCCTTGGTTCTGGGAATGAAGCCATAAGTTTCCTGACCGGTAAAACTGAACGTTTTTTTAAATGTTCTGAGAATGGAAATGAAAATTTCACCTGTTCTGGGATTGTTAATTTTTAGGTTGCAGGGAGGTTCTGAGAATGTTTTACTATGGTTCCCTGATGTTTTCCTGGGCGGTTCTATAATTGTACGTTATTTGAAGGTCATTAAATAGCGTTCTGAGAACATTCTCTAAATGTTGTGAATGTTTTGAACATTTAAAGGTTATTTGGAGGTTTTTGAATAACTAACTTAAACTGAATGTTTCAATAATACTTTTATTATTACTGCTAGCTTAGGGTAACTGTTTTGAACTCCAAGCACAGATAGGACACATTGAAATTAATTTGCTTAGGCATTAATCATGCAAACACATTTAGTTTTGATTGTGGCATGGCGTCAGTGAGATTCAAACCTATGCTCTTATGTTCTCTCTCCATGGAATTAGTCCACTGCACCACCACGATGGAACTATCATGCCATGTTTGTTTTTTAACTCATACAAAGCTGTTCATTAGTCTATTCAAAAATACAAATTTTCAAAGGAAACAAGAACTCATTAAGATCAGTTGTGGCCAATTACTGGGCGTGACCAACACACCTGAACACACTTAACAAGAGAGGATAGAGTTTTGTGACGCTGAGAATGGAATGTATATGTTTTTAACCACATCCAGTCCGGTAGCTAGCATGTATGTCTCAAACTACAATTTCCATCTGTCCCATGGCATTGTTGGTTCGCCCGCATGAGGCGAAAATGGCTCCGGTGGAGGTAGGGATATTGTAGAAATACTTTCAGCCATCCTCGTTTGCCAAATGTTATGTTTAAAAAGAACCAAACAAACACTTGTTCTTAGTTAAGGCTGACCTTTATCTCAATGTGTAGCATCTCAAATACAATGGAAATTGAACCACCAAATCACCTAGTGATTTCCGATAAAAACATAACAAAATACTGTCCGTTCACTCGTAAATCAGGTCCTTTCTTGAGTTGGGCTCTGGGATATAACAGCCGTTGAGTATCTGATTTTATGGTGGATTGTGGAGGAGGGGGGTTGAGTGTGTTGGAGTATGTGTGTGTGTGTGTGTGTTTGTCCGGCATCTGTTGTGGGGGGGTGGGGATATGGGATGGACCGCAGTAATTATTTGCTAGGATAATAATTGCTTGTCAATAAATTAAATGTAATACAATGGCAATCCGGGTTATATGTTCAAATCCTACGCATGAACTGCTGACATTATTACGCATATTAATTGATAATGATGGAAAATAGGATATGCATTATTTTTTAAAATAGTTATATATATATAGAGAGAGAGGTGACAGCATTGGAAATGCTTTTGGCGGTTAATCTGCTTCTGTTTTGTGGGTGGCACTGTGTGCTGTTTTCGATGGATGGGTCCTGGCCTCTCGGGGCCTTAGGGATCCGGAGGGACGTGGGTGGGATGCCGATCACTGGGATGACGGCTCAACTTGGGATGGGGAGGGGCTTTAGCGGGGGAATTAGTGGAGAACAATTGAAGGGTTACTCAGTAGCAATGCAAATATCACGGTACAGCTATATGGACACTCAATCATTACGGTATTTTTTATTGGTAAATTTACAAACATATATAATGATAAATAGACTTGAAACTTGTATCTCATTATGGTGTATGGTGAAATAAGTATAGCCAGTTATAATTGTAATGGCTTAGCTGATAATAACAAAAGAAGAACAATATTTACATGGCTCAAAGAGAAGGAATATAATATCTATTGTATAAAGGAAACTCATTCAACAATTCGAGATGAAGTTACGTGGAAAAAGGAATGGGGGGGGGGGGGAATATACTTCTCCCATGGGCAAAGAAATTCAAAAGGGGTGATGATATTAATTAATAGTAATTTCGATCCGAATGTGCAAATTGTCCAAATAGATACGCAAGGTAGATGGATTATTTTAAATATGTTATTGGACCATAAACAGATATGGCTCATTAACCTTTACGGACCAAATAATGATGATCCACACTTCTTTGACAATATATATAATAAATTATCAACCCTGCAAGCAATTCAAGACAATATTATTATGGTGGGGGATTATAATACTGTTTTAAATAGCTCAATGGACCATAAAGGAAATCACACCACAAACAATCACCCTCATGCTCTTAAGGAAATTGTGAATGTCATGGATACATTAGAACTAGTAGATATATGGAGGCTTAAATATCCTGATCTAGTGAGATATACATGGCGGAGACTCAATCAAGCTACTCGTCTTGACTTCTTTCTTATCTCATTCTCGTTGGCACCAAAAGTTTAAAAAGTGTTGATAGGGGACAGAATGCGGTCAGACCATCATATAATTGGCATATACATTACTCTTACTGAATTTCCATGTGGGCGAGGATATTGGACATTTAATCAAAGCCTATTGGATGATAATTTATTTATAATTAGAACAAAGGAATTTATAACTGACTTTTTCCGACATAACATAGGTACAGCAAATCCCCTTATTGTATGGGACACCTTTAAATGTGCCTTTAGAGGCCATGCAATTCAGTACTCATCTCGAAAACAAAAGCAATTTAGGTCAAAAGAGTTTATACTAACAAAGGAAATAGAAAGTCTAACAGAACAGATAGATGGCAATAAAAACTGTAACATAGAGGCTCAGAATAAATTAGAGGAAAAACAAAAAGAAATGGAGAAACTTATTCAAGAAAGATTAAGTATAATATATTATAAAAATAAAGGAAACTGGATGGAATATGGGGGAAAATGCACAAAACTCTTTTTTAATCTTCAACATAGGAATGCTACCAAAAAGAATTTAATGAAACTGGTTACAATTTACGGAGTCACCCATGATTCACCTAATTATATTTTGAAGGAGGAAACAAAGTACTTTAAGCATATGTTTTCTTTTCAGTCGCCTCCTGTCACGGTTTACTAAGCCAGAACCCAGAAGCAGACCAGGACAAGGTAAGTGGTGTCAAAGGTGAGTGTTTATTTAACTGATCCACGGGTGATCTTGAGTAATCCAGGGAACAGAGCGGGCGGCGTGGATGAGTTGTAGAGGGTGCAGTGGTTGGTCCAATGATGGCTCGGCAGCCGCCGACCATCAGGCAGAGGTTGGGTGAAGGTTCCGGACGAGTGACTGTAGGGAGAACAAAACGGAGGTAAGCATACAACCAGCAAACAAGGTGCAAAACAACAAAACTAATGCTCTAAGCTCTAGGACTGATCCGCTGATAAACATACTGTTCATGGCTAACGATCCGGCAGGGAATGGATGTTAGGCCAGAGCCTAAGAAGGGTGATGATCAGGACCAGGTGTGCAGATTGCTGATGGGATGCAGGTGCGGAAATCAAGAGAGCTCCCGCCTAGCAACGTTGCCCGGCAACCAGGCAGGGAGCGTTCCAGAACCCTCGGGAAACTGGAGATCACGAGCAGAAAAACTAGTACACAGACCGGACCCGACTCAGACTGCCGGGATCGTTACAGTACCCCCCTCCGACGAACGCCACCGGGCGGACTCCCGGAGCGCCAGGATGGAGGCGGTAGAAGTCACGAATGAGGTCAGCATCTAGGATCTGTCGCCGCGGAATCCAACTCCTCTCTTCAGGACCATACCCCTCCCAGTCCACGAGATACTGGAAACCCCGGCCCCGCCGTCTGGAATCCATGATGCGTCGCACCGTGTAGGCAGGACCACCTCCGATCATCCGAGGAGGAGGAGGAGGAGGCGGAGGAGGCAACAGAGGACTGAGGAAAACAGGCTTGAGGCAGGAGACATGAAAGGTGGGATGGACTCTGAGCGTCCTCGGGAGTTTGAGTCGAACTGCCACCGGATTGATCACCTTCTCCACCACAAACGGACCAATGAACTTCGGTAACAACTTCCTAGACTCAGTCCGTAAAGGAAGATCCCGTGTGGCCAACCAGACCCTATCTCCGATGGTATAGGTGGGAGCGGGGATCCGGCGACGATTCGCCTGGAGCTGATACCGGTCCGAAACTCTAAGGAGTGCCTTTCTGGCCCGATGCCAGGTCCGGTGGCAACGACGAATATGGGCCTGAACAGAAGGCACTGAGAGCTCCTTCTCCTGAGAAGGGAACAAGGGAGGTTGGTAGCCATACAGGCACTGGAAGGGAGACATCCCAGTGGCAGATGTAGGGAGAGTATTGTGGGCATACTCAACCCAAGGCAACTGAGAGACCCAGGCGGTGGGGTTGGAAGAGGCCAGGCAGCGTAGCGTGGATTCCATCTTCTGGTTGGCTCTCTCCGCCTGACCATTAGATTGGGGGTGAAAACCAGATGTGAGACTGACTGTAGCTCCAATGGCCAAACAGAAGGACTTCCAGACAGCAGAGGTAAACTGAGGGCCACGGTCGGAAACGATATCACTGGGCAAACCGTGGACCCTGAAAACCTCCCTAACCAGGATCTCGGACGTCTCCGAGGCAGAGGGAAGCTTGGCAATTGGCACAAAGTGGGCGAACTTGCTGAATCTGTCCACGATAGTCAGAACGACCGTGTTCCCCTCAGAAGCGGGCAACCCAGTGACAAAGTCCAGGGCCAGATGCGACCATGGTCGCCGGGGAATAGGAAGGGGGTGAAGTAGTCCAGAGCTGGGCCGATTGGTACTCTTATTCTGCGCACACACTGGACAGGCAGCAACATAACCCCGAGTATCCTCGGCCATGGCAGGCCACCAAAAACGTCTGCGAAGAAACGCCATCGTCCGAGCCACGCCAGGGTGACAAGCCATCTTGCTGGCGTGGGACCATTTGAGGACCGCAGGACGAACCGACTCAGGCACAAACAACCGACCGGGTGGACCGTTACCGGGACCGGGCTGCGTCCGAAGGGGCCGCCATCACCTCCTCCTCAATCTTCCACCTAACAGCTCCCACGACGCAGTTCCGGGGGAGAATTGTCTCGGTCTTGGACCCACTCTCCTCCGTCTTGGAGAACATCCGAGACAAGGCGTCCGCCTTGCCGTTCTTAGATCCAGGTCGGAACGTCAGGGAAAAATTGAATCGTCCGAAAAACAACGACCACCTGGCCTGACGGGAGTTGAGACGTCTAGCCGATTGCACGTAAGCAAGATTCTTGTGGTCAGTCCAGACAATAAACGGTTGCTCCGCCCCTCCAACCAGTGGCGCCACTCCTCCAAGGCAAGTTTCACCGCGAGAAGCTCCCGGTTACCCACATCGTAATTCCTCTCCGCAGGCGAAAGGCGACGAGAGTAGTAGGCGCAGGGATGGAGTTTACTGTCCGTGGAGCATCGCTGCGACAGGATGGCGCCAACTCCCACATCAGACGCGTCCACTTCAACGACGAACTGACGGGCCGTGTCCGGTTGAGAGAGAATCGGTGCGTTGGTGAATCGCCTCTTCAAATCCAGAAACGCTCGATCCGCCTCCGGATTCCACTTGAAGCTCCTGATACTGGAAGTCAAGGCAGTTAACGGAGCGGCCACACGGCTGTAATCCCGGATGAATCTGCGGTAGAAATTCGCAAACCCCAAAAATCTCTGGAGCTGCAATCTCGTACCGGGCTGGGCCCATTCCAGAACCGCTCTAACCTTCTCCTGGTCCATCCTAATCTCTCCCCTGGAGATGATGTACCCGAGAAAGGATGTCGTGTGGGCGTGAAACTCGCACTTCTCGGCCTTCACGAACAGGCGATTCTCCAACAATCGCTGCAGAACCTGCCGGACATGCTGGACGTGGTCGGAAGGTTCCTTCGAGAAGATCAGAATGTCATCCAGGTAAACAAACACAAAGAGACCGATCATATCTCTCAGGACGTCGTTCACCATACTCTGGAATACCGCTGGAGCATTGGTCAGTCCAAACGGCATCACCTGATACTCGAAGTGACCCATCGGTGTATTGAAACCCGTCAACCACTCGTCTCCCTCTCTGATCCGGACCATGTGATACGCATTGCGTAGGTCTAGCTTGGTGAACACCGTAGCACCCTGTAAGGAGTCGAAGGCAGAACTCATCAAGGGCAGGGGATACTTGTTCTTGACCGTGATGTCATTCAACCCCCCGATAATCAATACACGGTCGAAGAGAGCCATCCTTCTTACCCACAAAGAAGAATCCTGCCCCCAGGGGGTGATGACGAGGGACGAACGAGACCAGCAGCTAGGGACTCCTTGATGTAGGTCTCCAAAGCCTCACGTTCAGGGCGGGAGATACTGTATAACCTTCCCTTGGGGTAGACAGCTCCAGGGAACAGGTTGATGGCACAATCATATGGTCGGTGGGGAGGGGAGTGACAGAGCCTTCTGCTTACTGAACACTTCCCCCAAATCGTGATATGTCTCGGGAACCAGGGACAAATCTGGGGGTTTAGCCTCAATCACCTGACTGGGAACCGAATGGGGACAGGCAGTCTTGAGACAGTTAGCATGACAATCAAGGCTCCAACTCGTTACCTTGCCCGTCACCCAATCGAACGTGGGATTGTGTTCCTTCAGCCAGGGGTATCCAAGGACCAGAGGAACATGGGAAGACGGCAGAATGAAGAATGAAATCATCTCCGAATGATTCCCCGACAACAGCATCTTAACCGGTTCAGTCCTCATCGTGATACGTGCCAGACTACTGCCGTTCAGAGTGGTCGCTTCAATGGCTTCCGGCAATTGCTCCTTGGAAAGCCCCAGCTGTTCCACCAACTCGGCATCAAGAAAGCTTCCATCGGCACCTGAATCGATAAAAGCGTTAATCGCTAAGCTCTGATTCCTGTTCACAAGGGTAGCCGGGAAACGGGGTCTGACAGAGGTATTGAGAGGTCGAAACTGGCTCGCTAAAAGTCCTCCCAACTTTAGCGAGCCGCGCAGTTTGACGACCGCCGGGAACAGGTGGCGAGGTAATGTCCCGAACCACCACAGTAGAGGCAACAGTTAGTCCTACGTCTGAGTTGGCGTTCCTCCTTGGTTAACCCGTGCCGCCCTACTTGCATTGGTTCAGACTCGGGAGACAGGACCTCTCCACTAATCCTGTGTGGTGGACGATGATCGACGTATTCTGGTCCAATCCCCGACCCGACTGGAACCTGAGAAGCTGATCGATTGGACGGACCCCATTGCTTCTCCCTCCTTCGCTCTCGGACTCGATTATCCACCCGAATAGACAAGGCTACCAAGCTGTCCAGGTCACTAGGCTCCGGATAGGAGATCAACTCATCCTTGAGCTGCTCCGACAGACCCTGGTAAAAGGCCGCTTGCAGAGACTCCTCATTCCACCCACTCTCCACAGCCAACGTCTTGAACTCGATCACGAAGTCGGCCACGCTGCGAGTTCCTTGGTGAAGCGAAAACAGGCGCCTAGCTGCGTCCCTCCCTCGGACGGAATGGTCGAAGAGCTTCCTCATCTCGGCCGTGAACCCCTGGTATGAAGCCATGCAGGGGTCTTGTCGTTCCCAAACGGCTGAAGCCCACTCCAGCGCTCGACCACGCAGCAACTCAATCACAAAGGCTATCCTAGCCTTGTCTGTGGCATAAGAGTAGGGCTGTAGATCGAACACTAACCCACACTGCATAAGGAAAGAACGGCATCTTCCCAGCTCCCCCTCATATTTGTCCGCGCGTCGGAACCTTGGGCTCACGGAAGGACACAGCTCCAGACGCGGCAGGCGAGATGGGTGAAACCGGTAGTGGATCCTCCACCGGAAACTTGCGCTGGTTCTGGACCTCCGTCAGACCGGTAGAAAGGTTCCGAACTGCCAACGCGATCTCCTGTAGCTCCGTGCTATGATGGCCCAACATCTTCTCCTGATGGGTAATGGCATGGCGAACAGAGTCCAGGTCCGCTGGGTTCATTACTGGCCGGATCGTTCTGTCACGGTTTACTAAGCCAGAACCCAGAAGCAGACCAGGACAAGGTAAGTGGTGTCAAAGGTGAGTGTTTATTTAACTGATCCACGGGTGATGTTGAGTAATCCAGGGAACAGAGCGGGCGGCGTGGATGAGTTGTAGAGGGTGCAGTGGTTGGTCCAATGATGGCTCGGCAGCCGCCGACCATCAGGCAGAGGTTGGGTGAAGGTTCCGGACGAGTGACTGTAGGGAGAACAAAACGGAGGTAAGCATACAACCAGCAAACAAGGTGCAAAACAACAAAACTAATGCTCTAAGCTCTAGGACTGATCCGCTGATAAACATACTGTTCATGGCTAACGATCCGGCAGGGAATGGATGTTAGGCCAGAGCCTAAGAAGGGTGATGATCAGGACCAGGTGTGCAGATTGCTGATGGGATGCAGGTGCGGAAATCAAGAGAGCTCCCGCCTAGCAACGTTGCCCGGCAACCAGGCAGGGAGCGTTCCAGAACCCTCGGGAAACTGGAGATCACGAGCAGAAAAACTAGTACACAGACCGGACCCGACTCAGACTGCCGGGATCGTTACACCTCCATCTCCTCTAACTGAAGCTAATTGAAGAGATTTTTTTTCTATTGATAATGTAAAATTAACAGCCATACAGAAAGACTCATGTGAAGGTGAAATTACAGAGGAGGAACTTCTGGATGCAATTAAAGACTTTAAGTCCGGGAAAACTCCAGGGTTGGATGGCATACCAGTTGAGGTATACCAAACCTTTTTTTGATATACTAAGAGGACCGTTATTACCATGTTTTAATCACTCCTATGTAATTGGTAGATTATCTGACATTCAAGAAGAAGGTCTGATCTCATTATTACTGAAACAGGATACAAGTGGAAAATATAAAGATCCAGTCCATTAAAAAAATTGGAGGCCCCTTACACTTCAGTGTTGTGATGCAAAAATTCTAGCAAAATGTATAGCGCATAGAATTAAAAAGGTATTGTCGGATATTATTCATTCTAATCAGACAGGTTTTTTACATGGAAGATACATTGGAGATAATATAAGGCAAGTATTGGAAACAATAGAACACTATGGAAAATATGGGAAACCAGGCCTGCTATTCATAGCAGACTTCGAAAAGGCATTTGATAAAGTTCGACTGGGGTTTATATATAAATGCCTGGAGCATTTCAATTTTGGAGAATCTCTTATAAAATGGGTCAAAATCATGTATAGTAACCCTAGGTGTAAAATAGTAAATAATGGCTATTTCTCAGAAAGTTTTAAACTGTCAAGAGGAGTGAAACAAGGTTGTCCACTATCGGCATATCTATTTATTGTGGCCATCGAGATGTTAGCTATTAAAATCAGATCCAATAATAATATCAGAGGATTAGAAATACAGGGCTTAAAAACAAAGGTGTCATTGTACGCTGATGATTCATGTTTTCTTTTAAATCCACAACTAGAATCCCTCCACAGCCTCATAGAGGATCTAGATACATTTTCTAACCTCTCTGGATTACAACTAAATTATGACAAATGTACTATATTACGTATTGGATCACAAAAAAATACAATTTTTACATTACCATGTAGTTTACCAATAAAATGGTCTGATGGTGATGTGGATATACTCGGAATACATATCCCAAAGGAAATATATGATCTCACTTCAATAAATGTTAATAGAAAGTTAGCAAAAATAGATAAGATCTTGCTACCATGGAAAGGTAAATACCTGTCAATTTGTGGAAAAATCACCCTGATTAACTCTTTAGTATCATCCCAGTTTACCTATTTGCTTATGGTCTTGCCTACGCCTAGCGAACAGTTTTTTAAATTATATGAGAAAAAAATATTCAATTTTTTTTGGAACGGCAAGCCAGACAAAATTAAAAGGGCCTATTTATATAATGAATATGCATTCGGAGGACAGAAATTATTTAATAGTAAAGCATTAGACCTATCACTAAATGCTTCAGTCATACAAAAGTTATACTTAAATCCGAACTGGTTCTCAAGCAAATTAGTAAGATTGTCTCACCCAATGTTCAAGAATGGCCTTTTTCCCTTTATTCAGATTACAACCACTCATTTTCAGTTATTTGAAAAGGAAATCATCTCCCAAATATCACTATTTCTAAAACAAGCCATAGAAAGTTGGTTGTAATTTCAATTTAATCCTCCAGAAACGACAGAACAAATAATGCAACAAATATTGTGGTTAAATTCAAATATACTAATTGACAAAAAGCCTTTATTTTTTGACAAAATGTTTAAAAAAGGTATAATCTTCGTAAATGATATCATCGGTAGGACTGGTGGAGTTATGTTGCACATGCAGCTAACAAAAACATATGGAAATGTCTGCTCTACCCAAAATTACAACCAAATAATTGCAGCCTTACCGCAAAAATGGAAGAGGAAAGTGGAAGGGGGAGAAAGTAAAGAACTTGTCTGTCGGCCTTGCATTAAAGAACATCATTGGTTAAGGAAAACTGTGATAAATAAAAAAGTATATCAGTTTAATTTAAGGACCAAAGGATTGACAGCCGTCCCATATAGATTGCAAAATAGTTGGGAAGAGATATTTGACGTACCGATCCCATGGCATAGTGTTTATGAACTGACACGCAAAACGACACCGGATTCGAAAATTAGA
Source organism: Coregonus clupeaformis (assembly GCF_020615455.1). Taxonomy (NCBI): domain Eukaryota; kingdom Metazoa; phylum Chordata; class Actinopteri; order Salmoniformes; family Salmonidae; genus Coregonus; species Coregonus clupeaformis. The sequence goes on along the minus strand of NC_059215.1, from coordinate 39,189,651 downwards.
ATCTTTCAATTTAAATGATTATATAAAATTCTTGCTACCAATATAATGTTATTTATATGGGGGATACAATCTTCCCAGCTCTGCAGATTTTGCTGTGAAGAGACAGAATCATTAGATCATTTGTTTTGGTTCTGTCCATTTGTAGCTTGTTTTTGGACACAGGTCCAGGAATGGCTAAAGGATTGCAATATTTACTTGGAGCTAACCTTGCAGATAGCATTACTGGGTGATCTGAAAAGTCATAGTCATTCGATCAATAATAATACTTTTAGCAAAAATGTTTATTTTTAATTCACAATCTGTAGAAGCAATGAGAATAGAAAGGTTCAGAACTTTTGTAAAACATCACAGTACAGTTGAAATATATATGTCAAATAGAAATCCTATATGGATGGTGTTAAGAGATAGATGGGAGGTGTTGAATGGAGTTGAAGGATGGGACTAATAACAAATAACAACAAATAATAACAAGATAACTAATAATGTAAGCATACTGTGTCCATAATAAGTATAGTTCCCGAGTGGTGCAGTGGTCTAAGGCACTGCATCGCAGTGCTAGCTGTGCCACTAGAGATCCTGGTTCGAATCCAGGCTCTGTCGTAGCCGGCCGCGACCGGGAGACCCATGGGGCGGCGCGCAATTGGCCCAGGGTAGGGGAGGGAATGGCCGGCAGGGATGTAGCTCAGTTGATAGAGCATGGCGTTTGCAACGCCAGGGTTGTGGGTTCGATTCCCACAGGGGGTATGAAAAAAAAAATTAAACAAATAAAATAAAAGTATAATAATAATGTGACTAACTGTAAGTCGCTCTGGATAAGAGCGTCTGCTAAATGACTAAAATGTAAATGTATATAGGTTGTATGTTGGGAGCTTTTGGGAAAGAGCACAGTTAGAAAGATATTGCATATAGAAGCAAACCGGATGGACATCATGAAAATGATCGGAGAGGTTGAGAGTAGAAGAAGTTCAGGAGCAAAAACAAATAAAATAGAACTATTGTAAAATTGACTGTGTCCATAAAATGTAGATAGTAAGTATAAGCTAATTTACCCCAAGTAGAGAAAGGATGGCGGGGTTGAAAAGTAATAAAGGGGAGTATATATACACTGCTCAAAAAAATAAAGGGAACACTTAAACAACACAATGTAACTCCAAGTCAATTACACTTCTGTGAAATCAAACTGTCCACTTAGGAAGCAACACTGATTGACAATAAATTTCGCATGCTGTTGTGCAAATGGAATAGACAACAGGTGGAAATTATAGGCAATTAGCAAGACACCCCCAATAAAGGACTGGTTTTGCAGGTGGTGACCACAGACCACTTCTCAGTTCCTATGCTTCCTGGCGGATGTTTTGGTCACTTTTGAATGCTGGCGGGGCTTTCACTCTAGTGGTAGCATGAGACGGAGTCTACAACCCACACAAGTGGCTCAGGTAGTGCAGCTCATCCAGGATGGCACATCAATGCGAGCTGTGGCAAGAAAGTTTGCTGTGTCTGTCAGCGTAGTGTCCAGAGCATGGAGGCATTACCAGGAGACAGGCCAGTACATCAGGAGACGTGGAGGAGGCCGTAGGAGGGCAACAACCCAGCAGCAGGACTGCTACCTCCGCCTTTTTGCAAGGAGGAGCAGGAGGAGCACTGCCAGAGCCCTGCAAAATGACCTCCAGCAGGCCACAAATGTGCATGTGTCTGCTCAAATGGTCAGAAACAGACTCCATGAGGGTGGTATGAGGGCCCGACGTCCACAGGTGGGGGTTGTGCTTACAGCCCAACACCGTGCAGGACGTTTGGCATTTGCCAGAGAACACCAAGATTGGCAAATTCGCCACTGGCGCCCTGTGCTCTTCACAGATGAAAGCAGGTTCACACTGAGCACATGACAGACGTGACAGAGTCTGGAGACGCCGTGGAGAACGTTCTGCTGCCTGCAACATCCTCCAGCATGACCGGTTTGGTCATGGTGTGGGGTGGCATTTCTTTGGGGGGCCGCACAGCCCAACATGTGCTCGCCAGAGGTAGCCTGACTGCCATTAGGTACCGAGATGAGATCCTCAGCCCCCTTGTGAGACCATATGCTGGTGCGGTTGGCCCTGGGTTCCTCCTAATGCAAGACAATGCTAGACCTCATGTGGCTGGAGTGTGTCAGCAGTTCCTGCAAGAGGAAGGCATTGATGCTATGAACTGGCCCGCCCGTTCTCCAGACCTGAATCCAATTGAGCACATCTGGGACATCATGTCTCGCTCCATCCACCAACGCCACGTTGCACCACAGACTGTCCAGGAGTTGGCGGATGCTTTAGTCCAGGTCTGGGAGGAGATCCCTCAGGAGACCTTCCGCCACCTCATTAGGAGCATGCCCAGACGTTGTAGGGAGGGCATACAGGCACGTGGAGGCCACACACACTACTGAGCCTCATTTTGACTTGTTTTAAGGACATTACATTGTCACGCCCTGACTCTGGGGACTCGTATTTGTTGAGTCAGGGTGTGTATTTTCTGTGTGGTATGTTCTATGTTTCATTTTCTATGTTTAGATCTAGATCGTGTAGATCTATGTTGGCCGGTGTGGTTCCCAATCAGAGGCAGCTGTCGCTCGTTGTCTCTGATTGGGGACCATACTTAGGTAGCCTATTGGCACTAGTGGGTTGTGGGATCTTGTTCTGTGTTAGGTATGTTGTTTGTGTACCTTGGACTTCACGTTTCGTTTGTTTATTGTTTTGTCGGTTGTTTATTCATTAAAAATAAACATGTACGCATATCACGCTGCGCCTTGGTCCGTCCCGTCTGTAAGCGATCGTGACAGAAGATCCCACCAAAGGAGGACCAAGCAGCGTGTTCAGGAGCAAACGCCGGGAATTCAACAGGAGGTTACATTAGTAGATGTCCTCCTCGGTTGGGGGAGAATTACGGAGAAGGAGGCCGTCCGTTATCGGAAGGCGATGAAGGAGGATGCCCAGGTAGGAGAGGAGAAACGGCGCCAACAGTGCCGACGACGGAGACCCGAGAGGCAACCCCAATAAAACATTTTGGGGGGGCACACGGTGTGGACGACGAGGCAGCAGGAGGCCGTTAAAGGGCGGATCTGCAGGTTAGGAGAGGAGGCCACCATGTTACGGGGGCTATTGGTTCAGAGGGAGCAGGAGTTATTCGGTCAGAGGGAGGCACTACAGGAGGCTATAAGGGAGAAGGAAAGTGTAGAGGCACGGCGAGAGGAGCTGGTTAGGCAGCAGAAGGAGCAGGGGTTAATAAAGGAACCCAGTCCCGCTCCTCGCACCAAGCAAGTGGTGCGTGTCGCCAGTCCGGTCCGGCCTGTTCCTGCTTCCCGCACTAAGCCAGTGGTGCGTGTTCCCAGTACGGCCCGGCCTGTTCCTGCCCCTCGCACCAAGCCAGTGGTGCGCGTCGCCAGCCCGGCCCGGCCTGTTCCTGCCCTCGCACCAAGCCAGTGGTGCGCGTCGCCAGCTCGGCCCGGCCTGTTTCTGCCCCTCGCACCAAGCCAGTGGTGCGCGTTGCCAGCCCGGCCCGGCCTGTTCCTGCCCCTCGCACCAAGCCAGTGGTGCGCGTCGCCAGCCCGGCCCGGCCTGTTCCTGCCCCTCGCACCAAGCCAGTGGTGCGCGTCGCCAGCCCGGTCCGGCCTGTTCCTGCTCCTTGCACCAAGCCAGTGGTGCGCGTCGCCAGCCCGGCCCGGCCTGTTCCTGCCCCTCGCACCAAGCTAGTGGTGCGTGTGTCCAGTCCGGCACGGCCCGTGCCTGTTCCACCGGTGCCTGGTCCAGCACCGGTCAGCTGCTCCACTCCGGAGCCAGAGCAGTCCGCTCCACCGGTGCCCAGTTCAGCTCCAGTCAGCTGCTCCACTCCGGAGCCAGAGCAATCCGCATCACCGGGGTCCAGTCCAGCTCCGATCAGCGGCTCCACTCCGGAGCCAGAGCAGTCCACTCCACCGGTGCCTGATCCAGCTCCGGTCAGCTGCTCTACTCCGGAGCCAGAGCAGTCATGGTTTTATTTAAAGTAATGTTCTCAGAATATTAAGAAAACGTTCCATAATAACCACAAAACATTAGTAACGTTCTAAGAATGTTATTTAAAGGGCTAGCACAGTCATGTCAGTTTGGTTATCTTAGAGATGAAATGATCAGGGACCAGTTAATTGAAAGAACCTCAAGCCCACTCTTGCTGGAGAGGCTTTAGCAAAAGCTGTAGCCATAGCTTCCCAAGTGTAATCAGCAGCTAACTGTGCAACTAAGGTCTCTGAGGCACAGACTCATGATTCCAGTGCCGTTCAAGCTGTGCAGCAGTCTAAGTGCTCATAGTGTAGCTGTCACTCAGACAGTGACATGAATGCCTCAGTGCAGTTGATGAGACCCCAGATGCGTCAACAGTGTGCCAACTGTGGTTCCAATAGACACAATGCATGTGCCCTGCTCATGGACATACATGTAGACGATGTCAAATACAAACCATTTTGCAAAGTGGTGTAGGTCAACTCCAGCCCCCTTTGCTCCAACGCTCAAGACCCATGGACACACTCCCTGCTGTCATTCACACTGTTGGCTCAAACCCGAATGTGTTTTCCACTTGCGCTGTATACCTGGGTGACTCCTGCATTCCTCTCGTGCTCCTCAACATGGCCACCAATGAGCAGTTCTTGTCCCACCTGTTCCCACAGCCGCCCAGCCTTAGCCTGTATGGATATAGGCACAGTGATTGATGTCATCGGCTTTATACCCTCACCTGTGCAGTATGGCAACAAGGTCCTCACTCAGTTCCCCTTCCACATCAGGGCAGGGCACTAATATCTTAGGTCTAGACCTGTTAACCAGCCTGGGGTTCTCTCTGTTGGACAACAGTAGCTGAACAACCGTGCATGTGGCCTCCCCATGGCAAGAGTAATGGCTCACCTTCTTCAACGGCGTAGGTGCTCTGACAACATTCACACCTAAGCCCCTCCTCGACCCTACGGTGACTCCAGTCATTCATCCTCTACGCCGTATTCCGCTGGCTTTAAGCGAGGAGGTCACTAAGGATCTACACAAGCAGCTGGAGGATGGATTCATTGAGAATGTGGATGCCTTCCCATGGGTGTCCAACTTGATCATCGCTAAAAAGATGTCTGGAGAGCTGCGGGTCTGCTTGGATCTGAGAGCGGCCAACAAGGCCGTCATACCTGATCGGTACCCACTGCAGACCATGGAGGAACTGACCACTTACGTCTACAGGTCGACAGTCTTCACAAAGCTGGATCTTCGCAAGGGCTACCTCAAAGTTCCCCTACACATAGAGAGTAGGAAGCTGACAGCCTTCGTCACTCATATCGGAGTATTCCGCTACACAAGGATGCCTTTTGGTCTCAGTTCGGCCCCCAGCTGTTTCCGGAAGATAATGTCCACCATCCTTGTCGGGGTCACTGGAGTGGCTGTCTACTTGGATGACATCGTCTTCCATGGCCCCAACACTGCTATCCATGACGAACATCTGCAAGCAGCCTTCACAGCGCTCAGTCAACACAACCTCACACTCAACACTGAGAAGTGCCTGTTCTCAGTGCCAGAGATCGACTTTGTCGGGTTCCACGTGTCAGCCCGAGGGCTCACACCGCTGCAGTCAAACATGAAAGCCATCCATCGTGTGCTGGAACCGATATCTGCTATACAACACGCCTCATTTCTTGGAATGATGGGTTACTAAATGCGCTTCTTGCCCCAGTACTCAGCCATCACTTCCCCTCTGTGTCAGCTGTTGAAATAGGAGGTGTACTGGGCCTCTCAAAGAAATGCTGTCCACTTCAACCGTCCTGGCCCACTTTAACCTCACCAACCCAACTCTGGTCACCTGTGACGCATCAGCTACAGCAGTGGGAGCAGTCCTCTCTCAGCTTCAGGACGGTGTTGAGAAGCCGGTGGCTTTCGCGTCTCGCACATTGAGCCCCACCGAACAGAAGTACTCTGTTGGAGAGAGGGAGGCCTGTCTGGGTCTGCGAGCGGTGGCACATTTACCTCAATGGACATTCTTTCACCTTGTGCACCGACCACCAGGCCCTCACAGCCTTGATGTCTACCTTCGGGTCGGGTCACAAGCCCCTCCACATGTACCGCTGGTCAGACCGCCTCCAGCAGTATAACTTTAAGCTGCAGTTTAGGCCGGGCAAGGACAATGTGGTGGCCTACCTCCTTTCGTGCTCAGTGTCCCCAGACTCCACCTGTGCCCAGGTTGACTCAGAGGAGGACCTCATCCAGTTCCTACACTCACCTCTCCAAGACACAGTGTCGCTCAAGGAGCTCACCCAAGAATCAGCCAACGACCCCATCTTCACGACCTTGCTGGAATACGTAGCCAATGGCTGGCCGGCACAGCCCCCGTCAGAACCATTTGCCAGATTCGAACATGAGCTGTCATGCTGGAATGACACGTCTGGCTTGCGGAAACTGCACCGTCATACCAAGCAGCCTCAGAGGACGAGTGTTGGCCATGGCTTATGAAGGCCACCTTGGCATTGTGAAGCTGAAGCAGTGCTGCCGGGACCTGGTGTGGTGGCCTGGAATCAATGATGATATCGAAGGGCTAGTACGTGACTGTCAGTGGAAAGATAGGCCCACCTCCACCACCACTGCAGCCACTGGCATGGCCCTCCCGTCCATGGGAACATATCCAACTGGACATCTGTGGTGAACTCTACAATGTGCCACATCACCAACGCTTCCTTGTGGTTGCGTATGACCTACATTCAAAATGGCCAGAGGTCACACCCATAGGTTCTGTCACTTCAGGGGCCATCATAAACGTATGCTCTTTTCTTGCTGGGGACTGCCTGCAACTCTGACCACGGACAACGGCCCTCAGCTGGGGGAGGGGAGGGGGGGTGAGGTTCAATCAAACCCTGTAAAACTGACAGAGCTCAACTAGCTCAGTGTTGCTCCTTCACTGAGTCCTTGTTGCAAACTCTGCTGCAATACAGAGCTGCTCACCACTCGAGTTTCTCCTGCCAAGCTGATGCTAGGACGTGAACTAGAGCTGCCCCTATACAGGCTCCGACGCTCTGTTGGCAACCCGACAGCCTCAACAGTCAAATCAGCAAAGCAAGGCCAACAGTTTAAAAGTCAGGAGCGCTACAACAAAAGAAAGAGAGCACAGCTTCCTGGAATCCAAGTGAGGGATGGGGTCAGGGTGCAACAACCACACCGCGCAGACAAGCTCCGCACCTTCTGGTCAACACCGTGTCAAGTTCAACTTCAGCTGGGCCGAGCAACGTTTCAACTGACTGAGGGCTCTTGCTGGCATGCCAGCCGACTGAGGAAGATGCCACCTCCTGCATGTCCCCACTCTGCCATTGATGCCACCCTGAGTGGTTCACTACCAGTAGCACACGCTCCCTTGGCCCCGCCTGAAGTACAAGTGCCAGCCCCACAGGCACCTATTGCTGCGCTGCAGCAACCATCCTGGGCCTGTAAGGGTGCGCTACCCCCCTGCTTACCTTCAAGACTTTATCACCTCCTTTCATGCCTAGTTTAAAATAGGGGGGGAATGTTGTGTTTTGTTCAGCACTGATTGTTTAGTATACCATCCATGATTCGTATCATCGATTGGACAGTCTTTTTTGTTTTTATCGGAAATCACTAGGTGATTTGGTGGTTCAGTGTTAATTCAATTCACTTTTGTCTCAAGTCTGGGAATGCTCTCCTACTCTGGGTTTTTCTGAGCCTTGGAGAATGAGCGAGGCTTGCCTATTGTCAGAGAGACAAAGAGAGAGGATTTAGGTTTTATTTTAAGCTGAAAGGACATGTCTCCTTTGCTTCTCTGTCGTTCTGTAGCCGTCATCTCAAAATGAATATGTCCTGGTTGATTTAATTATGTAGGCTTAGAGTAATTATTCCAGTCTGACTGACGCATGTCTCAATGTGATAATCAGTGAAGAACAGTTTCTCACACACAAACACACAGGAAGTGGATACAAATGAGTGTGTCATATCCATGGTTACCATGTCCATATTCATTATGGTCAAACAAAAGATTTCAGAGACTATCCGAGAAAGAATAACACGCTTTGTTTGATACTTTTTCTTGATCACTAAAACATGATGTGAATTCAATGTAAATCCTTAATTAACAATAGATAATGGTGATTAGTTAGTTGTTATACTGCATTCTTACAAACACTGCTTCACTATATGAGTTCATTAGTCTTTCCTTTCCTTTATTTTCCTGTCATACTACTTCTACTCCATGGTTTGAATTCACCCTGGAATCCCAAGCACATTTGCACTTAAGACCGAATACATAAACGCAAACTGTGTTAGAAGCTCTCCTTCCTCCCTCTCAGTTTTTCTGTACGCCCTGCAAAACACTTGTCATTGCCAAGGGAAGCCTCTCTGTTCACAGTTCTTACACCAGTTTGCCAAAGCCTTATACTTATGCTATATCCTTGGTTCAGAGAAGTCTTCTCCAGCTCAGGAGTAGAGACTGCATTCACTGCCTGGTATGGCAAATGCACCGCCCTTGACCACAATGCGCTACAGAGGGTGGTGCGGACGGCCCAGTACATCACTGGGGCTGAGCTCCCTGCCATCAGTCTATGTCATGGAAAGAGCAGGTGTTCCTAATGTTTCCACAAATGTTCAATGGGATTCAAGTCTGGGCTTTGGCTAGGCCACAAAGACTTTCACATTCTTGTTCTGAAGCCATTTCAGCGTTGCTTTGGCTGTATGTTTGGGGTCATTGTCCTGTTGGAACATAAATCTTCACCCTAGTCTAAGGTCATTTGCTCTTTGAAGCAGGTTCTCTTCAAGGATTTGCCTGTATTTGGCTCTGTCTTTCACGTGCCTTTTTGCAAACTCCAGGCGTGCTGTCATGTGCCTTTTTCTCAGCAGTGGCTTCTGGCTGGCCACTCTCCAATAAAAGCCAGATTGGTGAAGTGCTGTAGAGTAGGGTGACCACATTTAAAATACCCAAATGTGGGACAACAGGATGATTTTGCGGGACAGTGTAGCCTACATGAATAAAAACATTTGGCAGCATTTGCATATGCATTTAGATCTTCTTGAAATACTGTTTCGTGAGCAAATTAGAGCAGATGGCGTTAACAAACTACATAACCTTCCTGTATTTTGTTTAAATCAAAGCACATTCTGCCTAGTGGCGCGCGCTGTTGAGTTATTCTTTACTATTCAGCTAACAATCCTAAAATCGCATAAGAAATTAGGTGGTGTTTTTGGTGTAACAGTTACGTTATACTATGCTATAATATTTGATTCTGTTTTGTAGATTTGATTCTGTTATTTAGAATACTAATTCATCATTATGTGATCTTCCAAGACATCCAAGATTCAGATTGTATATAATAACTTTACTAAAGGAGCGGCGGGAGTGACACTCCTGTGTGCTCAAACAGCACTACGCCCCTGCAGTCCGTTGCATCGAACGAGCAATTGAAGTGTAGCCAACTCTTTTGCCTTGTGCAGAATTTGATGCAGAAACAAGAGACCACGTGTGGCTGTTTTATGGAGATCTGGGAATATTTGGCCAAGGAAACCTTTCTGGTTGGGCTCAGGGAATGTAAAACAGTTCGGATGAGAGACTTTTAAAACAGGATTGAGTGAAGTAGCAGCAAATTTGAATGAGCAACTAATGAGCATGGAGAGCATGGAGAGATATAAATTTTTTCATAAGCTTAACGTGACTGCAAGAGACAGGTTGGAATGTCTGATTGAAATAAGGGACAAATCAACGTTTTTTCTAAATTGGTGTTGTTTGAATTTGTTGATAAAATGCGGAACATGATTGTTTGGTTGCGGGACAAAAGGCCAAAATGCGGGACTGTCCCGCACAATCCGGGACATGTGGTCACCGTACTGTAGAGACTGTTGTCCTTCTGGAAGGTTCTCCCATCTCAGTCAAGGAACTCTGTAGTTCTGTCAGAGTGGTCATTGGGTTCTTTGGTCACCTCCTTGACCAAGCTCCTTCTTGCCAGGTTTGTTCGGATGGCCAAAGCTAGGCAGAGTTTGGGTAGTGTGTTATGTGTTAATAACATTAAGACTACGTTACCCAGCAAGCTATGCGAGGGTGGGAGAGTTGAAGTATGCTTTGCATAGCTATACAAGGATATTGCTAGCTGAAGTATCTGTTTATTAAAAGTAGTTAAACCTATGCCTCGGTTTGTCCATTATACAAGGAACAAACATAACAGGTTGTTCCATATTTTTTCAATTTCACCAATGCTGTGCTCTTGGAAAATCTAGAAATTGATGCCTAATCACAATTCTATCTTGTAGATCTACGGATTCTTGGACTTCATGGTATAGTTTCTGCTCTGACATGCATTGTCAACAGTGGGACCTTATATAGACAGGTTTGTTTCTTTCTAAATCATGTCCAAACAATTGCATTGGCCACAGGTGGACTCCAATCAAGTTGTAGTGACATTTCAAGGATGATCAAAGGAGATTGGATGCACCTGAGCTCAATTTGGAGTGTCATAGCAAAAGGGTGTGAATACATACTGTATGTAAATGAGATATTTCAGTATTTCATTTTCAATATACATAATTCCACTTTGATGTTATGGGGTATTGTGTATAGGCAAGTGGCACAATTTAATCTATTTTGAATTCAGGCTGTAACACAACAAAATGTGGAATAAGTCAAGTGGAATGAATACTTTCTGAAGGCACTGTACACACACACACACACTTTCACACTCATCATATGGTGCTGCTACTCTGTTCTTTATTCTTACTCTTAATATGATCTATTCTGATGCCTTGTCGCTTTACCCTGCCTTTATGTACATATCTACCTCAAATACCTTGTACCCCTGCACATTGATCTGGTACTCCCTGTATATACAGTAGCTTCATTCTTGTGTATTTTATGCGTATTTTACTCTGCATCGTTTCGCGGTCAAATCTAGACCAGTTGTATTCGGCGCATGTGACAAATAAAATGAGATGAGATTTTGCTGTCCAGTATCAGTAAGGTAACTCCGGTCCTCTGGAGGATCCATGTTACACTTTAGCCGCAGCTCTAGCTAACACACCTGACTTCAATAATCAATTCATCATGTTCTTCAGTTTAGACAGAGAGGAAGAGGCGACGCGAGAGGTTTCACTCTCGCCTAAATCTGTCCAAAATAAGTCCAAATCGTTTCTATGGGCTTGTTTTGGACCTAAGCTTGTTGCCTGCCTTCCCGCATTTGGGACAATGACTCCCATTGTTAGGGTGTAGACATGAGCATCTCGTCATTATATACAGATCTCTGGTTTAGAATGCAACTACTTTAATCAGGTGTGTTGGCTAGGGATGTGGGAAAAAGTGAGACACCAATTTGGCCCATTGAGGACCTGTCACGATCGCTGAAGGATATAGAGGACCAAGGCGCAGCGTGGAAGGTGAACATACTTATTTTTTAAATGATACACGAACAAAACAACAAATCGATACGTGACGTCCACAGGTGCAAAACACAAACCAACACGGAACAAGATCCCACAAACACTGTGGGAAAACCACCTGACTAAATATGGTTCCCAATCAGAGACAACCAGCAACAGCTGATACTCGTTGCCTCTGATTGAGAACCACTCTGGCCAACATAGATATACAAAAACTAGACACAACGAGCACAAAACATAAACTCTACACACCCTGGCTCAACTTAAAAGAGTCCCTAGAGCCAGGGCGTGACAGTACCCCCCCCTAAAGGCGCGGACTGCGACCGCGCCTAAACATCACCGAACAGGGAAGGGCTGGGTGGGCATTCCTCCTCGGAGGCGGTTCCGGCTCCGGGCTTGACCACCACCCTCTACTAACCCCCCCGTAGTGCCCCTGGTCTGGTCTAGCCCCACTGGCTGGAGCTGGACTGGACTTCGGTGGAGCGGATTGCTCAGGCTCCGGTGTGGAGCAGCTGACCGGTACCTGACCAGGCATCGGTGAAACGGGCACGGGCTGGCGATGCGCACCACTAGCTTGGTGCGGGGAGCAGGAACAGGCCGGGCCGGGCTGGCGATGCGCACCACAGGTTTGGTGCGGGGAGCAGGAACGGGCCGGGCCGGGCTGGCGACGCGCACCATTGGCTTGGTGCGGGGAGCAGGAACAGGCCGGGCCGGGCTGGCGACGCGCACCATAGGCTTGGTGCGAGGGGCAGGATCAGGCCGGGCCGGGCTGGTGACGCGCACCATAGGCTTGGCGCGATGGACAGGAACAGGCCGGACCGTACTGGGAACACACACCACTGGCCTTACACGGGGATCAGGAACGGGCCGGACCGGACTGGCAACACACTTCAGTACCTCTCGCCGTGCCTCTACATTTTCCTTCCCTCTATACACCAATGGCTCCCGTAACCCGGTGGCCTTCTCTCCTCGTCCACCAACTCGCCCCTTATCTGCCTCCAGTGGCCCCGTCGTCCCTGCCATGTGCCCCCCCCTAAAAATTTCTTGGGGGTGCCCCTCGCCTGTCCGACGACTGCCCGGTTGGCGCCGCTTCTCCTCTCCTGCCTGGGCACGCTGCTTGGTCCTGTATTGGTGGGATCTTCTGTCACGATCGCTGAAGGATATAGAGGACCAAGGCGCAGCGTGGAAGGTGAACATACTTATTTATTAAATGATACACGAACAAAACAACAAATCGATACGTGACGTCCACAGGTGCAAAACACAAACCAACACGGAACAAGATCCCACAAACACTGTGGGAAAACCACCTGACTAAATATGGTTCCCAATCAGAGACAACCAGCAACAGCTGATACTCGTTGCCTCTGATTGAGAACCACTCTGGCCAACATAGATATACAAAAACTAGACACAACGAGCACAAAACATAAACTCTACACACCCTGGCTCAACTTAAAAGAGTCCCTAGAGCCAGGGCGTGACAGGACCAGAGTCCATCAATCTGTATTATGTCCTAACTGGTTGACACACACTGAGAGTGAGAAGATCCCATTGCATTATAGGATACGAATGGGAGTTATGCTTAGAGCAGCCCCATTTAATCATGTCATGTTTACTCTATGGCATGCAAGTGATAATACAAACATCTACTATTTATGCTACTGGACAGGTGGTCCACCCCACACTGTGGGTTGACCAAGGATAAGTACTGTAGCCTGTTGTGGTCTGGTCAAACTCTCTTAATTCACAAATCATGAATTATCAATGGTACGTTAACTAGGCTACCTGTTCATGTACTGTGTGGCCTTAAAGAGGTTATCTCCTTACATGGCTGCCATTTTAGTATAGCGGTGATGAACTTCAATGAAAGTGCAGAAGATAGAGGAAGCGTTTTTGGCAAAAAGCTAAATCTTGCTGGAATGAGAGGCTCTGAGGGAAATCTATTTATATCGCCTTCCCCATTTAGTCCCATTCTCAGCCTGAGCATTTAAAATGAATTCCTTTATTACACAAAGCATGAAATAGCCTGCTCGCTGAAGCAAAGGGATGGGGAAAATTTTAAATATGAGAGAGCGAGAGGGAGGGAGGGAGGGATTTGGGCAGATTTGTTTCACCACAGCCCTGATTCACAAATCTTTCATCTGGTAAAAGTATGTAGCTAGTTTGTTTAGTGTGTGTGGGCTGAGGGAGAAGGTGACACAGGTTTAGGAACAGAGGATCATTGTGTGTATATGTGTGTCTGTTGTGGATTGTGTGGATGGATTTGGAGGTTGGTAAAACATCAGACAGCAGAAAAGGACTGAAAAAGAGGCCACATTATGTTGTAATGTTTCTGCAGCGCAGAAAATGTGTATAGTATGTCATTTTTCATTTGCCAACTCCCAGCATGAAAGACACACGCACACATAGATGCGCACACACACACGGTATGCACTGATTGCCTGAGGGTTACAGTGTTCCTTTTCTTTCAGAAACACAGGCAGGTCTAGTGAAGAAATGAACTCATACAGTCACGAGTCATGCTGAGTCACACTAAACTCTAATGGCCACTGAAGGGCCGTAGAGATGGGAGAGAAGGGATGATATTTCCACCGGTTAATTCCTCTGTATTTCTACCTTTACATCAGCGAGACTATGAGCACCATGTAACATTATCATCAACATGATTGTTATCCAATATTGTGTCGCTGTCTGTTATGAGCAATATATAAGTGAATTAATATGTTCATTCTCATTCATTGGTTTACAAGCTATTAATGAAATCTCTGATGGCCACATTTGTTGACGCAATAAGATTAATTAAGGAGTAATGTGAAACAATTGTATGTGGTAAAACTCCTTCATAGAGCCTTAGAACCAGCAGTATGTCCAGGGCTGAGAGAGAGGTGGCTGGGTGGAGAGAGCGAGAAGACAGAAAGAGAAAGAGAGAGAGACAAAAAGAGTGAGTGAGTGAGTGAGTGAAAGAGGCATAGATAGAGAGAGAGTGAGAGCAGCAGGCTTCTTTAATAAAGTCATTACCCGGGGGGGGAGGGATCGAGGAAGAAGGCCGACAAGGAGCTGATAGAAAACAGAGGCTGGTCAGGGGAGGGGACCCTGGCCTGGATCCTTAGGGATGGAGATGGAGAGTGGCTGGGAGTGCATGGAATGAAAAAGATGAGGTCAGGTTCATAAGTGAATGGCCAAGTGTGTGTGTTTGTGTGGAGGGGGTGGACGGGGGATTTGTGTTGAAATTGGTAAGATGAAAGAATGTTCCAGAACCACTATTCAACCCCTCCCTCCCTCCCGCCCCCATTTATTTATTTTAATTTGTCTTTCCATGGAGGTCGCCAAACATTCAGATGGTACCTGAATAAACACTCAACTGCTCCGCTTGACAGCTTGCTTGCGGGGAGATCGCCCGACACTCTGATTGCGGCAATGACCTACACCGTCATCGAGGGGAATCGTCATGGCAACTCGGACACCCCTCATCTCTCCTGAAATGTTGCGTGTAAAATTGTCCTTTGTGACACCCTTGATGGCCACACA